>NC_136518.1:37494964-37772464 GCF_053919585.1 Euprymna scolopes | reverse complement strand
GTTACAGAGAGAGAGAGAGAGAGAGAGAGAGAGATACACAGAGTGGGAGTGAAAGAAGCAGAGAGAAATAAGCCGTTTTTATTTTTAACGGAGCTGAAGTCAATGTTTAAGCTTGTAAATCTAAAATTAGTTTTGTAAGAAATTTCTGTCTGTCGTACGGCTGCATTGTATTTTCTAAAGATTAAAATGAATACTATTTATTTTTACAAGATTGTTTATGCATTTAACTAGCGTTAAAAATCCAAATGACACAACGAGAATAAAGGTGAATTTTTTTTTCGTAAACGCAACTGACTTTACTTTTATAAAATTTTGTTTGGCGTACCGTTGAATTTCTTTTTCGTAAACAATAAAATGTATAAAGTTTATTATTATAAGAATGTTTATAAATTAGCCGTGCGAATAAAAATAAAGTTATATAGGGAGAAACACGTTTAGCATAAAAAAAAATCAAATTTATAAAACTGGGGTAGTTTATTTTTTCAAGAATGTTTATACATATGTCTATACATTAAACATAATATATACAGGGAAAACCACTATTTTGACACATTCTTGTAACAAATAACTTTATTCCATTTTTTTATTTCTGTTTGTGTGCGTAAAGTTATTTGTGTATTTTTCTTAGGACCTGCCCAATAGTAGTATAAACACACCCAACCTCCCCATGTCAAGGACAGTTTACGAAACAAACAGTCCAACAACCCTGCGTTAAGATCGGCTTCGGAGGTTGGAGGTGTTTATGCCGAAAACCATTCTAAACATGGGGAGATTGAGGTTGCTTATAATACGTTGGCACAGTGATACTATGTCCTTGCTTTTATTTTTCTCATTAAAATAATCTCTTTACTTTTTTTATTACTATTTTTAACGTCTGATCGCTCGCATTTTTACTTTTTGCTCAATGGTTATAATATGGCGGTTTTCGTCGTTCGCTTTGCGTTGCCCACAGAGAATCACAAAAAAAAACAACAACTTAAATCTGCAGAAGTACCGAAGTTTGACAATGAGTGCATGCTCTTTTTTATCTTAAAAGCTTTGAACAGTACAGTGTACAATTTTGTGTACTTGTATGTTTTTTGTACTGAAATAATATGGTTTTTATTTACAAAGCCATTTCAACCTTCGGAATGGGAGGGTGCTTTGTCATTATTAAAAAAAATCTTATTTTTTTGTCTTATTTGTGTATTTTTCTTATGGCCTGCCCAACCGTGGCGTAAACACACCCAATCTCCTCATTTTAATAACGGCTTTCGAAATAAACATCCCAATCTCTTTGCGTTAAGAACGGTTTTCGGAGGTAGGAGGTGTTTATTCCGAAAGCTGCTCTTAACATGGGGAGTTTTGGGTTGTTTATAATACGTTGGCACAATGATACTCTGCCCTTTCTTACTATTTTTACCGCCTGTTTTCTTGGGTTTCTTTTTGCACAATCGGTAAAATCCGTCGTTCGCCAGGTGTTGCCCACCGAGAATCACAGAAAAGAGACTTAAAACTGAAGAAGTACCGAAGGTTGACAATGAGTGCATATTATGTTTTTAATATTAAAAGCGTTGAATAATAGAAAGTACAATTTTGGGTACTTATATATTTTGGGTATCGTGCTGAAGGAATATTGTTTTTATTTATAATGCAATGTTAACCTTCTGTACGGGAGGCTCTTTTGACAATATTAAAAATAAAATAAGCGCAAAAGTGAAAGTTAACCTGAAAACACCATTCATAAATAGAGCGGTATCACAAATGCATAACCAATGAAGAGGATGCATATTTTTTCGTGATTTCTAAAACAGGGGTATGTCTACGGCTTCACAAACGTCACTACATAGGAACGATTTTTGTCTCGTATTTACATCACATTATTTTTGTATGCTGTAAAAAAGTTGTAAAAATTATTAGCAGTTCATTAAAAGCTTCTTTTAAATGGTAAAAAAAGTAAGGATGATAATATTAAATTACACTTAAATAGTGTCACATATAGGGGTGTTCAGCTTTGCCGAGCGTTGGAGGTACATATTATTATTACACTTATTAAAAAATAAAACAACTGATCAGGCTATTTTGGCAGTAGACACCTTAGTAATTTAATATTTAGTCAACAACAAAATTAACAGCTGTACTTTAATTTTTTACACGGGATTAGGGTGCATGCTACCACCGGACAACACCTGGCAACGGATAGCGCTAGTTATTATTATGATAAAAACAATAGCTGATAGTTTTTATCTACATTAAATCTGACAGTAACACCAATAATTTAAGCGATAATAGTAGTATTTAAACACACAAACTCTAACATTATAGTGTATCGTTAATACATTTTTATACTAGTATGATAATAATAATAATAATAATAATAATAATAATAATAATAATAATAATAATAATAATAATAATTCTGATTTCGTTTATCAACGTCTCTCTGGAAATGAATGGGATTAATTTCCAGAGGATTTCCCTCAATCCGGGCGATTATTTTCCAATTGCTTAGCCGTTATGACACTTTTGTCCCACCATACCTCTACCTTGCCATGCTCACTTGTCCTCACTTCATCAGCACCTCCCCAAATAATTTTCCAGCACACTTCACCCCAACCCTCTTACACACCTCCCAATATATCCGGAGCCCCATGCGACCGTGTCTTTTTCGGTACTCTCTCTGGGCCAGTCCACTACACCGTGTTGCAAGGTGCGCAATTGACTCTGAGGTCTTACCACAAATCCGGCATTCTGCAGCAACTTCCTCTCCTAGAACCACTTTTTTCACAATCGTGTTCCTAATGCCTGCTCTTGTGCTGCACAAACAAAGGCTTCAGTACTCTTAGCTAGATAGCCAGCTATAAGCCATTGCAATGATCTTTCATCAGCAACTTCTGCTATATCCTGGAAGAACCTTCCATGCGGTTTCTTCCTAGTCAGTTCCTCTGTCTTTTCTCTATCCATACGTTTCACATAATTAGCCTTGGTCTAACATACCCCCCTTCATTGGCCACAACCTTAAGCATTATATCCTTACTTCTAACTGCATGCTCCTTCAACGACATCTCCTCGGTTCTAGCACAATCTTTTACACTTTTCAATCCTCTCTCACCGTCTTTCCTCTTTGATACAGCTTTGTTACGCTACTTCAAAAGTGAAATATACCAAACATTGCTAAAACTTTTCTTGTTTTGATATCCATGGCATGCCAATCCTTGTCAGACCATACTAAAATCCCCGCACTGTATCTCAAAACACTGATGGCTCATGCATTTACTTATTTCATTAGTTTTCCCCATACAGTTTCGACTTTGCAATTAGTTTCACTCTTCTAAGATACCCCATCCTGACTTTCTCCTTCATTTCTCTGTTCATGATGCCTACACCCTCCTACATTGCCCAATACTTATACCCTGTATCTTCTATTTCTTTCAGGAGTTCTTCATTTGGCAGCACTATTCCATTCGAATGAACCTTTATTACTCTTTAATCATTAGCACCGCGCATTTACTAATCCCAAACTCCATTCCAATGTCTCTGACTATGTCCCCACAAGTTCGTCCAGTCTCTCCATTTCAATTTCATTTGTACCGAATATTTTCAAATCATCCATAAAAAGTAGATGGTTAAGACGTATGTGACCAGATCCAAAGTTATACCCCAGTTTCTCTCTCTTCAAGAGGATGGTCAATGGCATCATTATCATTACAAAAAGAAGTTACGATAACGAACCTTCTTGAAATATTCCACGTTTAATGCCAACCTGCCCAATTTCCTCTCTGTTTGCTGTCAACACCGTTTTCCATTGAGCCATACTTGTTTCCAAAAGCCCTACAACATTTTCAGCAATCTTCATCATCAATAGTGTTTCCCGTATCAATGACTGAGGAACCATGTCATAAGCCTTTCCGTAATCGATCCATGCTACGCTCAAATTCATCTTCTTCTTCTTCTTCTTCTTCTTCTTCTTCTTCTTCTTCTTCTTCTTTGCATCCTGCATTAATGTTTTATCAATTAGTGGTTGCTCTTTGGTACCTCTCGAACCTGTCTGACACCCCTTCTTTTCGTAAAAAAACACCATTACTCTGAAGATGTTCATACATTTTTCTCCGTAAAGATTCCAGTCAACAGTTTCTGCATTAGTTGCAGACATGTAATTGGTCTATAATTATTGGCATCCGTTCCCTTTGCAGGCTTTTTCCTAATCAGTGTTGTTCTTCCCTTCACAAGCCATTCAGGGGCCTCTCCCAACTCTTTGCGGGGCAGCAGCTTTAGGTGGATAAAGGCACGGAAACTTTAAACCAGAACCCCATCACTCCATCTGGACCAGGTGCCTTCCAGTTTTTCACCCTTCTTATGCCAGCTTTAACATCATCGAGGGTTATCTCAACGTTCTTCATCTGCTGCATTCCTGATAGCCTTTCTCGGACCTCTCCCAATCAGCTTGCCTTCTTATTATATCGCCTTTTGACAGACCAAATTCCACTCCAGAACTTCCTGGCAACTGTTGTATTTTGAGCGTTGTTATTTCTCGGCTGTTTACTACTATTTAAGTCTTTATACAGCTGAGACTGATTGTTCCGTAAAAGGTTGTTCTGCGGGACGTAACACTTTTTCCAACAAAGTTCTGAATTTACATACCACCAGTGTGAACCTTCTCTTTCAACATTGTTAGAACGTTCATCGTTCCCTTTTCCAGCAATATATACCTCCTTTCATGCTCGTCCTTAAATTTCTGTTCTAGTTTAACTCCTTTTCTTATTTCTTCGATTCTTTCCGCCACCGTTCAATAGTTTCTTCAAGCCGCCTATGCCAGTGGAATCACTATTATCTCGTCTCTGAGAATCTCTCTTCACCTCTGAAGTACTTATTTTCGTCAAATTTCGAACTTCATCACCACTTCTCCATACATCTGATCATTTCACTGGTTCCATTGTCTCAGAGTACATGATCTCATCTGCATTAGATCCTTAAAACTCCTTCTCATCACTTCCCCTAACCATAGGATCCATTCCTCCTCAGTTGTCCGCCTTCATCATCGCTTACTTTTCCCTTCTGCACTTCCACTCTCTCAGTTCTTTCATCAGAGCTAGTTTCATAATTTTTACTTTTGTTATTCATTTCATTCCTAACCATTCGTCTCTACTCTCTTCTCTTGTAATCACTGAAATAAGTTTTTATTCTTAATTTGATTTATCTGGGATAGCAAACATGCGACACTTCTAGCTACTCTTCCCATTCTTCCTTCACTTTTCCGATATATCCACGAGATTTGGTACTCCCACTTCTTACAAAGCGTTCCCACAGTACTTTTTCCTCATTCGTCCATGGTTTTTTGACATTTCCTGTTCCAACTCCTTTTGTGTCTTGGGACCCTCTCTGGCAATTCTAACTCCCCCTATATCCAGCCACATCCTCAGAATTTCGAACAGTCGTATGATGACGACAGGGCCCACCCTGTTGACCAGTTGGACACCTACCAGACGCGAGACAATCGCAAGATCTTCCAACCTCATTCACGTCGTTATTTTCAATATTTTGATTTGACATTTTCCCCTAAATGGAGTTAGTGAATTTTAGGTTACACCACCACAGATAGTTTTATTGAGACATCATCTCTAGGAGGGTTCCCCACCAAGGTTAAAGATCCCCTCCTGGCGTTTCTCCTCCACCACCACTACTATTACCATTAGCACCACCAACAACAATAGAAATAAAATCTACAATGATAATAGTAACACTAATAATGGTAGTAATAATAATAACAGTAACAGCAACAATAGCAATAACAGCAAAAACAACAACTACAATTACAGCTACAGTAATAATAAGAACATACCACACTACTGCCACTACTACTACTACTACTACTACTACTAATAATAATAATAATAATAATAATAATAGCAATAACCAATAAAATAATAATAATAATAACAATAAACTTAATCTCTAATCACTGCAGAACAAGGTAACTCGATAAGAACCAACCATATGAAAGCAAGGATCGTTAAAACACAAGAAAACAATAAATTCAGACTATGTGGACAGAGAGACTAAACGATAAACCATATCGTAAGTGAATGCAGCAAACTGGCGCAAAAGGAATACAAAAACAGGCATGACCAAGTGAGGAGGGCGGTGCACTGGGAATTATGCAAACGACTGCATTTTGAGCGTACAGACAAATGGTACAAACATAAACCCGCCACGGCACTCGAAAACGAGAACCAAAAAATCCTATGGAGCATGGACATACAGACGGACAAACCCACCCAAGCAAGAAGACCAGATGTCGTAATAATTAGCAAGAAAGAAAAAGCCTGTCAAATCGTAGACTTTGCTGTCGCAGCTGACCACATGGTGAGCATGAAAGAAAGTGAGAAACGAAGCAAATACACAGAGCTAGCCAGAGAGTTAAAAGGGATTTGGATGATGAAGAAAATCAAAATAGCCCCGGTAATAGTATGAGCACTAGCAACAATTCCGAAAAACTTCGAAAAAAGAATAGCAGAAATTGGAATCAGAGGAATAACTGCAAAAATACAACGCCTAACGATAAAGAAAGCGGCTGAAATATTAGGGAAAACCCTAGAATTTAGAGAATAACACAATACAATATAACAAAGAAGCGTTACAGGTAATGGAGAACGCCAAAGCTGCATATCAACAAGTTCTACACCACCATCATGCATCCCCCCATTGTCTCATCACCACCCCCCTCAATAGAAAAGTGATACCAAAGAGCCGAGGAGAGAGCGCTGACCAGACCTCCGATGGACAAGCGCGAAGAGAACTGAGATCGTGGGGAGGCTTAGTGCCACTCAAATTCCAGTATACACCAATGGCCACTACCAGCGAGAAATCAATGGTATGAGGCTGTTGCGATGACGCAGATTTATTTGCAAATGCTATCGAAGGGGGTGAAGAGAGCTGGACATCTGGGGAGATTTGTTGTCACTCAGCTTCCAGAGAACACCACAGGTCTCCAAACCGATCGTTTGTTGACTTGTGTGAAAGTTCCATGTGAGCCAATAATAATAATAATAATAATAATAATAATAATAATAATAATAATAGTCATAAATCTTACCTGGAGACAAAAAGTGAAGCAGAGGTAATAGGGCGAGGAAAACAATGATTTCACGTGAATGGATAGTCTGGTGAAGGATAAAATATCCAATAACGGTAAAATCCAAAAATCCTAAATCCAAAAAAGTTGGTTTATATATATATATATATATATATATATATATATATATATATATATATATATATATATATATATATATATATATATTCCTCTCCATACGGCATCAGATAAACGTATACCTTGTATGTATTGTTGTTTAGCCAGGGAATATGATATCGATTTAGAAACTGAGTCATGTTATATAGAAGTGAGGGGTTATCACAAAGATATATTATAGTTCCCATTTACATAAAGTTATTACATTTTAGAAGAAGTATAATATATGCTCTATACCTTTACTTTCTCCAAGAGTTCTATCTTCACTGCTGAGCAAAATAAAAACATGGGATCATTAACACCATACCCAATTGGGACTTCTGTTCTTCCTTCCTCTGTGTAATCACAGAACAACATTTGATATTTGTAAATATAAATTTATTTTAGTTGTCTAAAATGGCATTCACAAGGATGCTGCATTACGTGTCTACATGATTGTCCTTTACAACTTGCTTCCTGAAGCACGCCCGTTCATTTCCCTGACCAAAATAAACTAAACTCCTTTCTCTAACCTTCCCGACTTCTTGGACCCAGTTCCGTTACGCCATCATTAGAAAGCATTCGCCTCTCAACATGTGGCTTTTTATCGTCTGCCTGCCCAAGGTCATTTTGTTTATTTAACTTAGATAATTTATGTAAACATCTTCAGCTAAAATCCATGTCTACACTTTATTCTATAAACAATAAATAAATCCAAACTATTTGAACACTATCACTGGATAGAGATAAATAGATAGACAGCTGGATCAATAATAACAAATTTAACTTTTAACCAAGTTATTATCCAACAATATCACAATTAATAATTTATATATATTAGCTCAAATAATGCTTAATATTCTAGACAGAAGATAATTGAACATTATACTGAGTGGGGTTTACCAGTAATCATCCACACATTAATCATACAGAATACCCTTTATTAAACAGGTCGAGTTAAAATACAGTACTACACTTGATCAATGGGTTATGCTGAATCAGAATATTATATATTTTATAGCGCTGCAGTGTATAATAATGCAGTCCTACATTTGATAAATGGTAAAAGTGAACTAGTAGGTCGTCAGTGCGTTAGAGAGACCAGATATATGCAAACATACAGTAATGTATATGCATATATATTATTAGTTAAAAGTGAAAATACAAAAACGTAGGAATTGTCCTTTGACACACTTTAACTTTATCCTGTTAACGATAATATTTAATTTTTGATTTAACTTTATAATTATAATTTATCATAACTTGTAGACTACATGGTATCTTCGTACTTTATGTGAAATAATATATATGAACTCTGGACAAAATCAAATTTAGTGCAAATATGTGATAAATGAATTCGGAATACCATTATGAATACTGCACTACTTTAAAATTATCTTTTATTAAAGGAACAACGGTGGGTTAAAAATTAATTAAATATTGAGTTCATTATATTATAAAAAGAGAAGGGAAGATAAGAAACCAGACGTTACTCGGGAATAAATCAACATACTTGCATATTTCATTATAATTTAAAAGAAGAAACTGCAGGGTGGGGTCAATGACCTTAAAAGCGAGAGCTTCGTTGAATAATTTCAATTGTTCACATTTAAAATAAATGAAAGCAAAAGTTCTAAACGGATAATTATGTGGCGTAGGGGAGAGTAATGCAGCATTACGGGGAGAAATGAAGATAGGCAGACAGATGTGAAGAAGTAGAATAATAAACGTATATAATAAGATATTATACATTTGTCACTTGCAAGTCTGTCTCTATAGCCACAGGCAACCAATGGTTACAGTGCTAGTATTCAATAAGAACGAACTCCTGTAAAAACCTTGACATGATGATAGAACCATACAATTATCAACAATACATAACCGTTTTAAATAACACCAACAGAAAAACATTACCTGTATAAAACAACACAATCTATAAAAGAATATGTGTGTATTAATCTCGCAGCATATATATGGATTGGGAAATAGCCAAACTAACAGCATATTTGCAATAAGGCCCTTAGTTCCAATGCCTTTGTCAATATTATATGTCCTTTAACTATTTTGATGGGCAGTATTCACAATGATAATAACGTAAAAATGTAAGTGTCAGTTTCCAATCAAGGTGCCAGCATAATTACGTAGTTTTTACTGCCGGCAAACAAAAATAATAAACCTATAAAACTATATAAAATATTCACTCATATTTTACATAATTGTTTATTGTGTGTATTTTTTTTATTCTTTCTTCATTTATGTAAACAATTTTACTTTGTTATAGCTGGGGGAAGAGACCATTTTGGAAACATATTTTTGTTTAAAGTTATACTTATTTCTTTTAGCCGGTCGCTGTGGGGTTAAAAGTTTGGCTTCTGTTTAAATTCATGCTATATTTCAGAGTTTGTATCTTATTAGTCGATCGTTTCGTCTTGAGAAAATATTCTACTTATTGCCTTGTAGATCTCTAAGCCCGAATACTATGATGGCAATTAAAGTGTAAAAACACTTTTTTTTCTAGAACCGACGTGCAAAATAAATTGACGAATATGATGTTGGAAAATCTTTACATGACATTTCTTAACAATTCCTTAATAATTTGAGCAATTCGCTTATACTTCATACTATATTAAATGTGATAGCTACAGGATCATGTGGTTGCGGCCATAAACGCTTCTAGCCTTGAGCAATATAATAATCACATAGGACTTTACTTTCTTGCGCCGCTCACTAGTGACTCATAAACATTTCTGGGTTTGCATAAATGGAATCAATGATTTGGCAAAATAGAGTTGTCATTTTTGCAAATATGGCAGGATATTACGATTCGATAAGTGCTTCAAAGATATTGATGCAGCGAGCTCACATACATTAATGTACGTGAAACTGCTTTAATGTATTTCCATTTGACACACACACACACGCATATATATATATATATATATATATATATATATATATATATATATACACCATAAAACTTTCATATTGAAAATAGTTTTTTTTATTACGTCGTATTGAAGGTAACCTGTGCAAATTTTACTTGTGGCTTGTCACTTTGAAATATTGTCAACATTGACTAAATCATATTATGGTGGGATTTTCTGTGATGATACAGACTAGGTCACAAACAACCACTTTCATTGGTTTTATTTCCTTTCCCAGTTTCTTTCGATGAACACACATATACAAGAACACACAGGCATACACACACACGCAGAACCCCCATATATATATATATATATATATATATATATATATATATATATATATATATATATATATATATCACTATATTTATATATAAATACTAATATATATATGCATATACCTATATATATATATATATATATATATATATATATGCGCCTTGGTATATGATGAAATAATAGAAATACTAACGTAAAGCAAGTAAATATGATGAAACAAAAAGTGCTTCAGATTGTGTGTATTGAAATCAAGAACTCATTGAGAGTAATTATTTTCTATGAAAATGAATGCGTCAATATTTCCAAAAAATGTATATGTCTATGAAATAAAAATGTTATTTTATAAACAAATCAGGGACGTCACTATTCGAAATATATTGTAAACACACACACACACACACACGCACATCTATATATATATGTGTGTGTGTGTGTGTGTGTGTGCTTTTACAATTTCAATCAGTATATTATATATTATGTGTTCCCTTTCCTGAAGAAATAATCGAACAATTTTTCTCAAATATCTAGATAAGGTCAGCATTACACTATATTTCCAGAAACACGATGAAAACGACGTATTCTTGCTGTTCTTCCATTTGCACCCTTCTTTCTTCAAAACCCACAATTTCAATAAACTTTGTATTTTAAATCCAGATCGAGTCATCAATTTTTCATAATCTTCGACTGTTTATTGTTTACGTTAAAACGCATTTATTCACAAGGAGTTTTACTTGGAAAAACTGAAGTTTTAGGATGACAAAAAGACGAGATATTATAAGAGGTCGTAGAGTTAATATATAGTTTTAAGCAACAAATTTCTCGTTTAAAGCTTCATCGACTTTATATCTTATAAAACTTACTCTGAAAACCCTTAACTATTAGGCTAAAATGGATACAATAAACCCCGATGCAATAAAAATGATTATTATTTTCTATTAAACATCTAGCTCACATAAATATATGAAGATCTGAGATAATATAAATTATTTAATAAAAAATTTCGAAAATATATGTGGAAAAAAGTTTAGCAACGATAAATACTACTTTAAAACGTGAAACTAACTATAAAATATCACAAACGCATTACTTGTATTAACAAATGATGATAAATAATATGTATAAATAAGATTATGATCATAAAATATGTCAATTCCAAAACAGGCATTGTTACCTCCGTCTGAATGAGAAACTTGAGATTTTAAAATTTTGTGACAGGGTAAAATTTCTTAAAAAATATTCGGAAAGTTCAATAAACTGAAGGCATAACAAATCTTGTTTTTAGTAATTTGCATATAAAGTAACATAAATATATGAAATAGCTATCAATATATAAATATTAAGGTACTGAAATTACTTATCAGTATAGTCTATGTATCCAGTTAGTTCTTTAATTATAGTAAGTTTGGTTTTTACTCTGTGTAGCTTGTGTTCATATATATATATATATATATATATATATATATATATATATATATATATATATATATGTATATATATACACTACTACTACTACAAAAAAATAATAATAATAACAATTATTATTATTATTATTATAAACTAGCAGGGTCCATTAACCGGCATTGTCCAGTGAAAGCATCATCCCCGCCTCATAAAAACAATTTAACTACAGTTGTTGTTGCTGGCCTCTGCCGTCCATGGCCAATAGCTGACAGTGGCAGCCGTGGTCGAAATGTAAAAAATGCAAGTTAAGGAAAGCGTAAATCAGTAACAACAGTATTTGTTCTAAGCATACCCAGCCGCAAAAGGAATGAGAACAAATAATTGGGGGGAACACGCGTAATTCAATCGCTGCCAGGTTTGTACGCATGCGTGAGAAATAGCTCTACTGTTCTCTTATTGAGACTGCCACCCCACAAATATATTTCATAATGCATATGTATAATATATATACATATATATGCATATATATACATATATATATATACATATATACACATATATACACATATATATACATATAAATATATATATATACATATATATACACATATATATACATATATATACACATATATATACATATACATATATACACATATATATACATATATATACACATATATATATACACACATATATATATACATATATATATATATATACATATATATATACACACAATCTCGAAAAGTACTTGTCTCTGGAAAATGTAAATTAGATGGTGAAAATCCAAATAGTCGAAAATTTATAAAAGTCGTCAAGATCAGGAAATTTGTGGAGGCGAAGCTAATGAAAACAATTACCATTCCGAAAAAAAAAAATCCCTAAAAATTTTAAAGAAAGATGCAGATAAAGTTAACGTGTGAGCAGTGTAGCAAAAGTGGTAAAACCCCAACTTTTTGTAGCTAATGTGATTTACCTTAAAACTAAAGCCTAGTTTATTGGTGAATAATATAAAAGAAGATGAACTAGTCCTCATGAGTAGTAAATACCATATATAAATAATTAAAGAAAAGCAAAACTAATATAACAATCGGTAAGGTCAATAATAGTAGCTAATTCTAAAAATAAATATAGCTACATGTATTTTTTGTGTTTTAACTAGGATGTTTTATTTGAGTTATGGGCAGTAGTGTGTCATTGTTTTGTGTGTTTACATGCCCAAACCGTTGTTGTGTTTACATTATGTGAGAGTGTGGCGGACTTACAAGAACGCACGCACGCCAGGAAATGTAAACGTACTATATATATATATATATATATATATATATATATATATATATGTATGTATATATATATGCATATATATACATATATATATGCATATATATACATATATATATACATATATATGCATATATATACATATATATACTTATATATATATGCATATATATATATATATATATATATATATATATATATATATATATATATGAAACCTTGATTGTAATAGTCAACAGAATAATATATGGTGTTCAATTCAAATTAATTGATTAATTATAATAATCGTAATCATACAATCGTTTTCGTTTTTAGCTTAGTTTAGTTTCGTACATACTACATGTATAATATTTTATAATTTATTGATGTTACTTTCATAAGTATGCATACAGAAATTAAAATTAATAAATCAATAATTATTAAACAGAACAGTTTGGTAGAAGATTCATAAATTAATGTTGATGTTTGATACGAATGGTTGGGTTTAGTGACTTTGTTTGATAAAATTCAAAATTGCGTAATGGAAAACTAAAAAAAAGTATATGCAGCTTCTTTTCCAATTTTCGGATTTTAAGCCTGTCAAATCACATTCCATTTCCTTTTGACGGATTGAGTGTTGCTATTTCTTCTGGTGAGTTAAGTGAATGGTTGATATAATAATTAAGTGATTGATTTTGCGCTACGAAACAGATACTGTCAAGAATTGTATAACTGAATTAAAGGAATAAATTGTAAGATGGTCAACATCATGAATTTTGGAATATAATTTTGTGTTATTTATTCTTTCTCTTTATATATATATATGTGTATGTATGTATATATATATATAGAGAGAGAGAGAGAGAAAGAGAGAGAGACAGACAGACAGACAGAGACAGAGAGACTATCCATTCATGTGCAATCACCTTTTTTCTTTACCATATTCCCTCTGCTTAACTTATTTTGTTTTCAAGTAAGATCTTTGACTTACTTGTTGTTTCATCAAATACTTCTGCATGCAAAATCCGATCCCGCATTTTGCTAATTCCTACCCTCTGATGAGAAGAAGAGTATTTCTTTGAAACTCCGCGGATCAAGGAGTATCCATTTATCTAGTGTTTCCTTTTCAGATTATATATGTTTTAACTCATTTCCAAGTGTTTTTTAACATATTTTATTAACTGTTTGCTCATATATATATATATATATATATATATATATATATATATATATATATATATATATATAAGTTTTTTGTAAGTTTTTTTCGTGTAAGTTATTTTCGACCAGGCACGCACACACGTAATTTTTGTGGCTGAAATGGTTAAAAGGTACACCGGTTATTAAATGGTATGTATATTCTTTTTGTAGTAATTTAGTTTACAACAGAAACGATTTTAGCACTGATAAACGAATGTAAGCGCATAAACAAACGTACCTACGAATAAGGCGTTTCTGTTTTGAGACGCTCACGCAGCGAGACACACACACTAACAGAGCTCCGCACGAATGGTGGAAATAAAACAGAAAAAATAAAATACGATATCTTATATATATATATATATATATATATATATACATATATATATATATATATATATACATAGGCTTATATGTAATATATTTAGTTCGTGTAATTCAGTAAATTTTCATATATCAATAGGTTTTAAGCCAAACAATTTCATTCCAGGTCCCTGCTCCCCTAACTGTACTGACATGCAGACGTTCAGGTGTAACGTGAACCGACATCTTGCTGCCCAAATCCCAACATAGTGCCTCAGCAGTTGCTGTCCCTGATAGTAGCCCCCTACATCAAAGTGGCAATGTGCCTTGTTTGGGGTGAAAATGTAATAAATAAATAACAATTTTAAGCGCTTCTGCCGTTCTTTGGCACAATTTATTTTCTTAAATCATTTTACATTGGACCCTGCATACTGCCGCTTCCATTTTATTTCAGACTTTTTTTTGCCTATCGCCCGGATACTCTCTCTTATTTACATTTTTCTTAACGGGGGTTGCTTTTGTTTAATGTTTCTTTTACTAGAGCTCGCACTGGTATTAACTGCTCTTTTTGAGGCCGAATACTTTCTGCTCTTCGATCGTTCTTGCGCGAGTCAACGAGTCTTATGTTATATAGTTACAGATGATTTTTCTTGTGAGAGTTCTTATTAGTAATGACATGTGTCTTAGTGAGAGTTCTTGTCTTATTACATATGATGTTGTATCTTAGAGAGAGAGATGTTGTTGTAATGACATTTTATACACAGACATATAATAACAATACAATTTACCTTTTTGTAGAAATCACAACACAAAGATAAGCTTTATCCAAAACACATGGTGAATTTATTTTCTGACGACCGGTCGTGACTTCCTCATTAAGAACTCAAAGTTTCACATTTTAGTTTCTGAAGTAACGTCTCGCTTCAGACGTCCGCCTGTCTCTGAGTTTTCTCACTGACTGTCTCTGACTCTCTCCGACTCTCTCTCGACCAACTAACTCCCACCTGCTATATTGAGAACTCCATGCATCCCGGCCACGTGAGCAAAATTCACGTGTCTCAACATGCGCGACTTTGCACGTTTTCGACATTGATTTCCCAATAACCTATTTTCCTTGTGTTGTTTCCACAAAGGAATTTAACCTACATATCTAATTTATTTAACTCATATTTTATTATCCACATTCTTTTAACAATTGAATAGTTTATTTATTATTTATTTCATCCGAATTAACAATTTACTGGACATTCCATTTAAACCTATTGTTCTTTAAAACTTATGTCCAGGGTTCGATTTCTGCTTTCTCTTATTTTCATTTTAACTAATCTCTCTATTTGTATACTTACATGAAAAGGGGACAGCCCTTATCATGTAACATCCCTCCCTTCCATATTTCACAAAAAAAAATGTATGCATTTCTAATTTTAGTACATTTTTTATTTTTACATCTACACAACCACACGGCTAGAAAGATCAGGCTAAAAAAACACCAAAAAAAAAAAAAAAATCTCTTTCAGTCAGCCCTTCACGGCCGACTTCACAATTATTTATTTTTTTATAAGATCAGGACCTTTCTGATCTTTGTGGCATTTACTCTTTGGGTGTAGGATATTTACCTATGATACACATCAGCTATTTTCCAGCCACCCATATGCCGCAGACTAGAGGTTTTCACCTTTCTCGAAATAGACGACTTCCTTCGTCTCAAAAGTGTTCTGATCTCTCTTTCCGCATGGTTAGTCTTATCAAGTATGGCTTTGTTTTTTTTTTTTTTATTCTATAACTATCTTATACGGGACATACCAAAGCTCATATACTTAAATCTTTGTGGTTGGCTTCAGAAATTTAAGATATACCTTTTTTTTCTCTCATACGGATTCACTCGGATTTCCTTGCTTGGATTCTTGAAACTTCGACGAGGATTTAGAAATATCACCCCTAACTAACTAACACGTTTCCTGCGACCAACAACTTAATTGCGCCTAAATTCTATCTAATTGCCCGTTTTTTTTGTGATTTTTCTTTCCTCTCACCAGAGCCTCCAAGATCCAGCAGATATATCCCACATTCATGCGTCTCTAAAAAAAATACAAGGTTATATCTTTCTTACGTAATCTACGGCATATTTTTGCCTGTCTCTTACTTCATTAAGCTATATGTGATTGCCTCGGGACTACCTCTCATCGGTTTACTGGTCCCCTTAAGAATTTTCGTATTCTTTCCAACGCCTGTTTATTAACTAAGCCAAGACTTACCACTTTGCTTGGAGTCGTTACGTGCAACTAGCTTATTTTAAGCACTTAATTAACCAGGTTCCCAAATTTTTCGTATAGGGGCACTTCTTGTGCTTATCAATCCCTACCAAGTCACTTTTCTTGGAGAAAAAATTTTAGGATCTAAAAAAAACAACAAAACCAAATGCTAAAACAAAACATCTTTCTTACGGCGTATCACATCTAAAATCTCTCCAAATGCCCGTTTACGTAATTTTAATTCTTGTTCCCCTTCTAAAATTCTAACTGAATCTGTAAGCCAACCATACGTCTTAACTTATTTTCTACTAGATCATTTTAATCTAATGTATATTTACGGATAACTTTGAATTCTTGCTGTGAAAATCATAACATTACATAAGACAATTTACAATATTTGTTCAACATCATAAAAACATTTTCAAAAAAAAAAATACCTTAATACATTTAAACATTTTGCAACAGTTATAACTTTTTTTTTTTAACAAAAAAAAAAAATCATCTGTAACAAAGAACAATTCAACAGTCTGTCCAAAACAATTGTCCCTTTTTTTTTTCAAAAACAAAATAAATGAACACGCAAAAGCCGAAAAGTTCACTATGAACACAAAATGCATTTCAAAACAATTTACACGCCGTTTCATAGAGAGTACATGCGACCTTTGAAATTCCTGTTTTGATTGACAGATTAAATTCAACAATTCGTCCAAACGATTTCATATTGACACACATTTTCTAATGGCACTTCTACAAATTTCAAAACAATAACATTAGGGTGACACAGTCTCTGCCTTCGCGTGTATGTGTGTGTGTGTGTTTTTTTTAACAGGCCAATTCATTTATCAATGAATTACGTTTGGTGACTTGTTTACTATTTTTTTCCATTACTACGACTTTCTTTTTACGGCATATCGGCCTTTTCTTCTTTTTCTTTTTAATATTTCTTGTATCTTTTGTTCTCTGTGTGCGTGTATGTTCAAATTTTTTTTTTTCATTTTTTTTTTCTTCGCATTTCTGTGATCGTGTAATTTTTTTTCTTTTTCCGTGGTATTATTTATTCATTATTATTTTTTTTTTAATTATGTTGGACCCTTTTAAAACGTTGTGTTTCTTTTTCTTTTTCGAATTCTGTGATCGTGTGATTTTTTTTCTTTTTCCGTGGTATTATTTATTTATTTTTTTAAATTATGTTGGACCCCTTTAAAACGTTGTGTTTCTTTTTCTTTTTCGAATTCTGTGATCGTGTAATTTTTCTTTTTCCGTGGTATTATTTATTATTTTTTTTAATTATGTTGGACCCTTTTAAAACGTTGTGTTTCTTTTTCTTTTTCTTTTTTTTTCGTGGTATCGACCCCAGGTTCGGTTTCTGCATCGCTGATGCAAAAGGTTCACGAACACCAAATTGAAAGTTGTTATATAGGGGTTTCATTAAAGAGAGTCTTAGTGAGAGACTATTATAAGTGATGCTTTTTCTTGTGAGAGTTATTATTAGTAATGACATGTGTCTTAGTGAGAGTTCTTGTCTTATTACATATGATGTTGTATCTTAGAGAGAGAGATGTTGTTGTAATGACATTTTATACACAGACATATAATAACAATACAATTTACCTTTTTGTAGAAATCACTACACAAAGATAAGCTTTATCCAAAACACATGGTGAATTTATTTTCTGACGACCGGTCGTGACTTCCTCATTAAGAACTCAAAGTTTCACATTTTAGTTTCTGAAGTAACGTCTCGCTTCAGACGTCCGCCTGTCTCTGAGTTTTCTCACTGACTGTCTCTGACTCTCTCCGACTCTCTCTCGACCAACTAACTCCCACCTGCTATATTGAGAACTCCATGCATCCCGGCCACGTGAGCAAAATTCACGTGTCTCAACATGCGCGACTTTGCACGTTTTCGACATTGATTTCCCAATAACCTATTTTCCTTGTGTTGTTTCCACAAAGGAATTTAACCTACATATCTAATTTATTTAACTCATATTTTATTATCCACATTCTTTTAACAATTGAATAGTTTATTTATTAGTTATTTCATCCGAATTAACAATTTACTGGACATTCCATTTAAACCTATTGTTCTTTAAAACTTATGTCCAGGGTTCGATTTCTGCTTTCTCTTATTTTCATTTTAACTAATCTCTCTATTTGTATACTTACATGAAAAGGGGACAGCCCTTATCATGTAACACTTATTCATGAATAGTAAATATGTATGACGTGTAGAACAATTACCAAGTAAAACAGTACACGTATGTAAAGAGGAAATTGAAGATACGAGTCATTTGCATGTACATAACACATATTTTAATCGGATAATCGGTTTGTACTTTAATTTTGGTTGTGTTAGTGGAATGGTAAAACTCATTTCCACATAAATATTTTTATAATTATGAACTTTTTTGTGACCGACACTGTCCAATCCAATCACATGAAAGTATTTTCATCACGTGACTCTATTATCCAAACTCTCGCGACATTCGAAATAAGACAAACCGTTTTCCTTGAATAATCCGGGCACTATTCGTACTCTTTCCTGTCTCTTATTATTTAAAAAAATACATTTATGGATCGCATGGGTTTTATTTGCTCTTAATCCATAAGGCTATAGTTTTAGAAGAGTTTATATATCTTGACAGTAGAAAAAAACCTTGTCTATAACTTTGCGTATAATTTTAATATTTGTCGATAAACAATATATTTCTTCTAGCTTAGTATGAGTTATATTGTGTTATTTACACATGTTATTTAAACATGTGTACAATAATTTCGACTCTACTGGCGTGGGACCGAAATATAAAATAAAGCGTTCTGAGCGGTAATCATATCTTCATATTGAAATTAAAAGGTAAAATAATCGAAACATATGTTAATCGAGGACAGATTTTGAGTCCGTAAATTACGCGCAAGAAAAATACTGTAAATTTACATTAGGTCATTATTACATATGAAATCCAAATGAATCACAGAAATACAACTTCTATTGTTGTTAAACAAATAATTGTAATAATACATATTTCAAAGAAAACCGTATGTCTACAATTTAATAAAAGACGTTTTAAACGCCACATTCTATAAAGGAAAACGATAAATCATGAATGAGTTATGTGAACATTGACGACGTAAAAAAGAGTAAGATTAAATAATACATATAATATGCATACACAAATTCAACGTGCATGATGCCTTATTTGGAAAGAGATATTTCTGTAAAGTAAAACCTTAAATGCAAGTGTCCGAAATATCCATGAGAAAACAAACGTAGAAGTTGAAATACTGAACATGTATATACACATAATATAGACCGTTTTTCCTTGTTTCGCTCTCTCTCTCTATCTCTCTCTGTCTTTCTCTCTCTATTTCTTATTATATATGTATATATGTATATATATATATATATAAATATATATTATATATATATATATATATATATATTCTAATTTATTGCACGCACATAATTCCTAATATCTATCTTTATTTCTATTGGAAAACCATCGTTTTCTTTACTCATATCTACAGATCATGGCAAGAGATCAATACAAACATTATGTTTTCCTTTCATGTTTTATAGTTTGCTGTTATGACCAGCCATATTTAAAGCTCATGTTTTATCTTATTTGCTTTGTATGGGTGAGTTAGAAAAGTAATCTAGGGGGTCTATAAACTTCATTGATATTGAACGTTGCACTATGCACGTAGTTGTTTCAGCTATAAAGTTGATAGTGTATAACATGCACTGCCTTTTCTCTGGTTGAGCATCTTGTTTTCCTGTAACTCTGCTTATGCGATAAAAAGCAATTTGTTTTTTATAACTCTTTACCCCACCCCCTCTGCTCATAAACCATTTGTGACAAACATGCACTAACCGAATGATCTGGGGAATTTGTATATACCTTTTACTTTTTATCTAGATCGGTACAAACCGCTATTACCATCTGGGAGCTTTGTTTTCAAGTGATCATTTTCAGCCTGATATGCGTCGTTCCATGGAAAACGTGTATGCTTCCTCGTTTAACGAACTAGTGGCTCGGCTATGTTAGAAAAAAATCTACTAAAACGTGTAATGGTGTGATGGCATTCCGATGGAAGCACTCGCCTCTCGGTTTTATAGATTTCACTTTGAACACACGTTTCACTAACTTTGAACCTCTGAATGCTAAATATCATTTTTTAAGAACTCACACTTTGTAGCCTTCAACCGCAAACTATTTTTCTGCAACTTATTCAGACCCTTATCTATGTAGTGTAAGTAGTGTTCCATTGTATTGGGGGATATGAATATATAGCTAAATACGTAAAAAATATTCTTTATCTTATAACACTATTAACATCAACTTCTAAAAGACCCCGAGCGTGTTTGCAACTCCGGAAATCACATTAAAGCAAAATACATCTCGTTGCACTAAACGCAGTTTTCTTTTATCCTCCTCGTATTGTATGACTAATACTCAAACGTTAAGTCTAATTTTGATAAATATTTTGTTGACTCAAGCGAAGCGAATATAGTACCAATAATTAGTAATGCTTCGGCGTTGTCCTTCATAGTTGTACTTATTGCTCCAAAATCACCATGTAATCTCAGACTGCACACATTTATTCCACTAAATAAACTGTAAACCCCACGGGATCTTGAATTAGTCAAGAACCCGTGTGCGTATCATTGCGTTAATTACCGAATCTATCATTTTTCTGATCAAGCGATCTTTGATTCTACAAGATGGGACGATAAAATTATCCTCAAAAAGAAAAATAAACACTACAGATATATTTTAAAACTTATATTGTAAACATCATTTCAGTTAACTTGATTATGTAGTAGAGCTGACAACCCTTCAATGTAGCCGTCTTCAGTCCAAATCACAGCCTCTATGCGGGTTTGGAACTAGGAGCATGTTTTTCCACAATAGCCAGCGGGAGTTCGGCGAATACTCGGCGGATTGCGGCGTTCAAGCTGCTGTTGGTGCTATGAAAGGTCAAGTTGGTTATGTTCTCAACGAACGACCAACGAAGTGGTAAAGCGCATTAAGGTGGGGGGGGGCAGTAAGAGAAAGGTTCGAAATAGTAGCACTCCTGAAGCTAGAGCTGAGTCTCTTTATATTTGTGAGCAAACGTCGAGTCTTGCTATACACTTAGGGTCTGCAATCGGCCACCTGATTGCACCAGGGGATAACCACACTCTTCAGCACATCCAGATACACTTTGGTGTAGATTCTCAAGCCGACTTCTGAGATACGAGGTGGCATGATGTGGTCCTAACTTGAAACCACACCAAAAACGGTAACCGTGGCTGAAAACTTTGTTTTTCCCCTTGGACACGCCCTTAAGCGTTAAACCATCGGAATTTACACGTTAATGGTGCTGGCAATGGTCCTGTTGTCATAACTTGGATAGATAAAAAGCGTAAGTTGTACAACGGCACATATCCGATCTTGCACATTGAAGAATGTGTCACTTTCAGGCTTAATAGAAGGTTCCTATCGTTCTTGCGGTTTATTCACAACTTGAAAACTAGTAAATGGCATTAAACAGAAAAGAAAACTGGGATTCATCAAACGGAAATGGAATCATGTCTTTCTTTCTACGATGAAAATTTTAGCGTTTTCTCTGTAGCATCTCCGTTTTGTTTTATGTGTTTCAGCATCAATACGCATTTCTGCGGTATCGATTATGTACAGGTTTTCATCTTCACTGACAAACAAATCTTTGTTCCGCTCTTTAGTCTTTATTCCTATCAATTTCTAACTTGAACTGAGGAGGTACCTTTATCACTCATTCATTAGAGCGTGTGTTCTTTTGTTTATCCGATATTGTTTTTTGTTTGTTTTTGTTTTTGTAATTTTCACAGCCTATTGTCATTTATTTTTTTAGGTGAGCTTTTGATTAGTGTTATTTATTATGATGAACGGAAAGCTATGAATGTTCACCATTGCATTAGCTACTGATATGCCGCTGAGTTTGCTGATATACAATGCTTAGTAGTTTTATTCTATATTCATTTCCTCTCCCGTTTCGAAAACATGCAGAAGTTATGCATATGCGCATGTGCTGAAGTTGTGCTTTTTTCGATGCAAAACCTACTTCGAAAACACATACATATACATATACAGGGTGACCCCCAAAAACGGGTCCCAACTCTAATTAGGCCCCGTTTCTTAGTGTTTTGTCCGAATGAAATGAAACTTTGGTCATAACTAGTTTATTATATTCAAAACATCACATTAAAACGCTAGGGTATTTGGCTTTTTTTTCTCCGTTGACTGTAAAATGCTCAGAAAAAAAAATTGAATGTCCTCTGTTTTTTGTTGTGTCACCCTGTATAAAAGTGTAAAACGAGAGAGAAATAGGGTAAACGGTTATAACACACACAGAAACACAGAAACATACACAGTAACATATATATAGTTATATAAAGAGTAAGAAGTATTGAAATAGAGAACGAGAAATAGCAACAGAGGCGCAAAACTGTAGGCAATAAGAGAGATAAAAATATAAACAGAGACTATGATGAACCGTGACGTTTTCTATGTATACTGACGTACTTGTTTCTCTAGCCGTACTGATGAGCTGTAAAATAGCGAAACAGTACTGTATGTGGATGACTATATATATATATATATATATATATATATATATATACATGTGTGTATATGTATATATATATATGGGTGCACGTGTGTATCCATGTGTCTGTGTTTTAAAAGAAACGAAGATATCGTTGTAAAACGAGGTTAAAGGCATCTTATTTAACACGTGACTCTTTCTGCTTTCCAACATTCTTCCTCGCGGAAATTTTATTTCGCGCCATTTCATCTTTTCACACCACGTTTTGTCTTCGAGACAAAACGGCGACTCTTGAAACTCGCGGAGGATGATCGAAAATTATCAATTACTATTGCCTTTTTCGAGCCATGATCGAATTTCTCGCCTGATCAGCAAAATGCGAGGATCCCATTACGAAAGCGATCTGCAAAATTGAACAAGTAAGTAACGCAGTGAAACACGCACACCACTAACCGCTACACCACTTCGAAAGCGAATTCGAATCGTAATTTTCTATGCGCTTGAACAAACACTGATTTTATATTCTATGCACACCACTCAGGTGTTCTCTCTTATTGCTTCTCCTCTCTCTCTCTCTCTCTCTCTCTCTCTCTCTCTCTCTCTCTCTCTCTATCTCTCTCTCTATATATATATATATGTGTGTGGGGGGGTTATATATATATATATATTCATATATAGATAGACATGTATTCATATATATTAATATATATATATATATATATTCATATATATATATTTATATATATATATTTATATATATATATTCAGATAGATATTTTTATATGCATATATATTCATTTATATATTCATATATATATATATATGTATGTATGTATGTATGTACACACGCTGCGATACAAAATAATGAATTCACATATCAACCTCTTTTCTCGAAACATTCTTTCGTCGAAATCAATACCTTGTTATTTGCATATGAATAAAATAATATCATGTTAGTCCGCAATACAAGCCAGTCTATGATAAATCTGGACATATATTTTCATTCTTTATTTGCCTGCCTCACACTCTAAAAAAACTCACCCAGCAAATGCATGTAACAACTTTTTATACTTGTACTTGCTATGAGCGATATCGTCCGAGTTCATCTTGTAATGTTCATCTGATGGAAAACTATTCGTATGTTCAGCACGAATCATAGCACCTCAATAGCTAAATAATTATTCTCAGAATATATCTATTTTATTTGTTAACCCATAATTATTTTTACATAATGCTGTCCAATATTTTCAAGAAAATATCGCCACTCGTACGTGAAAACCGATCGCTGTGGTACTAAAGTTCTGTCTAAGCTAGACTTCGGTGCGTGGTCATACCAAAGTAGGTTTGTAGTCCGATGGTCGCTATTTATGATTCTTTTGTCGCTCTGCCGGTACGAAGATCTCTAATTGCCTTACGGCCTATTTGTCACGTGGCTCATATTTTTCTTTCTGGGGTTAACAATTCTAAACTGATTGGAATGGAGATGGAATTTTGTAGAATATGAGGAGTTTATGAAATATTTTATTTAAGGAATGGATTCACCACACCAGTTAATATAAAATACGGTAAACTTTCTAGTATAATTAGATATTAGTAATAATTTTTTTAGATAAAGTGAAGTATACTTTCTAGGAAAATAATGTATTTGTAATAATTTGTACGCAAAATGCTATTTCAGTTTTCTAACTCACAAACATGTTCGGATAAATGTAATGGAAACATATTAAGGTATTTGCAGCTTCTCTTCCTATTTTCGGATTTTACTCATGTCAAATCACACTTTATATCCTTTTGACGGATTGAATGTTGCTAATATTTCTGATGATGAAGGGCATCATAGACTCACTGATTGATATACTAATAAAGTGATTGATTTTGCGCTACGAACCAGATACTGCCAAAATTGAATGAAAGGAAAAAAGTTATAAGATGGTAAACATCATGAACTTTGGAATATATTCTTGTTCCATTTATTCACTACGCATATATATGTGTGTGTGTGTGTGTGTGTGTGTGCCTTACTTGTTGTTTCATCAAATACTTTTTCATGCAAAATCCGATCCCGCATTTTGCTACTTTCTACCCTCTGATGTGAAGGAAAGTATTTCTTCGAAACTCCGCGGATTAAGGACTATCCACTTATCTAATGTTTCCTTTTCTTATTAAATATGTTTTAACTCTTTTCAAAGTGTTTTAACATGTTTTATTAACTGTTTGCTCGTATTATAAGCTCTATCTCCTATTTGGTTTTATCGAGCTTTTACATCTGGCTGAGATAACTTTATAAATATTAATTCTTTAATATTTATAATATACTTTAATTTTACCATCTTGGATCATTTTGGTAAATTTAATTGTAATTTTCATTTTATTGTAAGCTCCCGTTTGGTTGAGCTTTTTATTTTCTCCAGATATGTTTGAAAAGGAACACATTCCTCTGTCTGCCAAAAATAGCCCTATTCCTACCCAACAAGGATATATCCAAAAATTTCTTCTCGCTTTGAACACGTTGCTAAAATTATAAGGTGGGAGGCTTATCACAATGACTTAAGCATTAAAAATAAACTTAAGGCACCTATTTCCTCTGAAGAACAAGTTCACCCATAAATCTTAACAAATGAACTCCCTATCAACTCTCAGGGAGAACAAAAGAAATTCGAAAGAATTGCTGCCAAATTTTCTAGATTAAAAACCATTGCCAACCCCAAATACAACCCTTACCTCGAGGAGTTCATGAATTCCATGTTAAATTTATTTAAAAAATATTAACTTTAAGAAATAAAAAGAGCATCATAATCCGGTTACTCGAAAAATAAATAATTTTGCCGAAAAAGTTAACAAGAATAAACATATATTCGTCCCTGCTGATAAGACAAAAAATTATTATAAACTTGACTATCCGACATATAAAAAAAACTTTTGTATAACGAACTTAATAAATCTTATAAAATAGTCCCTCCTGAAACTTTAGATTCCATTAATTCTGAAGTTAAACTTTTACTGACTTCTATGAATATTCATAACTTCACTGAAATAATTTCCCCGGGTACTCCTAGATTCACCCTCAAGGATCATAAACCTAATTTCTATGACAACCCTTCCATCAGATTGATCTGTCCATCTAACTCTGACTTAGGAGCTGTAAGCAAAAATATCTTAGATAGAACCACACCTTCTATTAAAGAAAAAGTAAGCTTCCCTCTTTGGCTGAATTCAGATTCCGTAATTAATTGGTTTGTCTCCCTTAAAAATAAACACCTTCTTAACTTCATAACCTTTGACATCCAAAATTATTACTAATCAATTTCTCCGATCCTTTTAAATAAGTCTCTTACCTTTGCTAAAAGAAATTCTGACTTAACTAATTTAGAAATAAAATTAATTCTCCTAGCGAGAAGGCCCCTTATAAAATTTAACAATAAACTTTGGACTAGAAAGGATACCCCTGATAATTTTGACATCTTGATGGGTGATTCTGACTCTGCAAGTTTGCGATTTAGTAGGACTCTTCTTGCTGAAAGAAATTAAATACCACTTTAAACATATCCAACGGGGCATTTATAGAGACGATGTCATTTTTACTACAACCGCCAGGCCAAGAGAGTACAACAAAATAATAAAAAAATTACATAACTTCTTCAATAACTTTGGCCTTTCTATAATTATCGAACCAAACAAAAAAACTTCAAATTTTCTACATGTTACACTTTATCTTAACACCGAAACTCATAGCCCTATCATAAACTTAATCTTACGTTTTTATACGTGATATATCTTCTAACCACCCCAACTCAATTATAAAATCTACAGTACCATGCGTCTCTAGAAGAATTTCTGCTCTTTCTGCTGATAACAAACTTTTAATCAAAATGCTACTTTCTTCAATAATGTCTTATGGAACTCAGGATACAAAGAAATTATTAAATACAACAATGATCCTCCTCCTACAGGCCGCCTTAAATCTGTAATCACGCACAATATGACTCGTAAGAAACCAGTTGAAATAACAAGATCCGCCGCTATCTATAAAAATGAACCAGTCTACATATATAATCACGCCCAAAATACCAATCGCAATACCTCTAACCCACCCAGTCGCATGAGGAGAAAGAAAAATGTTTGGTTTAATCCTCCATTTAGCCTAAATGTCAAAACTAATATACCTAAGGAATTCTTCAACATTGTACAAAACTCTTTCAAATACACACACCGATATAGTTCTATTTTCAATAAAAATAATAATCAGGATTTCTTATTCAACACTGCCTAATTTAGCACAAATAATCTTAACATCTTATGACAAAAATTAAATCAGCCCCAAAAATCCCTTTCCCAATTAAACCCAAAACTAACTGTAATTGTAATAGCAACAATTTACCCACTCAATAATGATTGCATACATAAAGATGTTATATATTCTTCAACAATTACTTGCACTATTACAGAGCTCCCACTCAATGCTCCCATAACAAACACTAATATTTCGTCTTCAAGTTATCCTTCTTCACCTTCGCCATCTGATATAGTTACTGATCCAATACACCACTCGATCAGCCCCTCCATCTACAATCATACAACAAGTAATAATAATAATAATAATAATAATAATAATAATAATAATAATAATAATAAGGAGAATAACAATATTTCTCCTAACAGCCATCCTAACACTAACAACACTCATTATCCTCTCCAAAATAGTTCTCACACAGACATTGTCCCACCATTTGTTGAACACTATGTACAAAATTCAAACTATTTAACTAATACAAATCAGCAAATTAATATTAATACCAGACCTCGAGCTTTTAATAAAATACATACATATATCGGCGCTACTTCAACATTAATTAAGAAAAGAATATCAAACCACATTTCTTCTTTTAACAACCATAATTCTAATAATAACCAAGGAACTTCTCTAACAATTTGAATTAAAAAAACTTAACTCTAACAATACCCACTTCTCAATCAAATGGACTATCATAAAAATGTTAAGTCTTATACTCCAGGCTCTTAGTCATGTCGCCTCTGCACAACCGAAGCTATAACTATAATTACTTCCTCTCAAAGTAAAAATATAATAAATTCTAAAAATTAACTGATCTCTTTGTGTAAACATAAGTCCAAATTTAATTATGGCAATTTTGAAATTAGAGTGATTACTTTACCTTTTATATTGATATATATTTTTTTTCTTTAACTTTATCGGTTTTTCTAAATACTTCTTAATACTTTATAATTTAATAATACTTTATTTTAATTCTTTATTTCTTCTTTGCATGGTCGGTTTTTTATCTGCATTCTCTGCTTCATTCTTAAAACATTCCTATCTATCTAATATATTTTCATATCTATATGTATATTTACTTATATTTTACTATATGCATTTACTTACTTTCTTTCTTGTTTTTTACTGAATTTGCAGATACCGGCCATCTTCTCCCTTTAAATAATTTTTATTTTTTATTTTATATTTTATTTTTTAATTTTATTTATTATTTATTCATTTTTTTATTTTCTATTTATTTATTAATTAATTTATTTATTTTCCATTTAGTGTCTTCTAACAACTCTTGCTTACATTTTTTAAGTGATGACCTGTACATTCAGTTGACCTATATTATTTTGCCCTGTATATTTTTTCGCGCCTTTTAACATTTCCTGTCTGGGTCATTTTGTACATTTGTTTTTCTATTTTATATTTAATTCTTTCACCATTTATTTATTTTTCTTTCTCCTCTTCTTCTTCCCTGATCTTTTATATATATATATATATATATATATATATATATATATATATATATATATATATATATATATATGTCTCGGCAGTAGAATGAAAAGCATATCTTATTTTTCTTTTATTAATATTATTGGAATTTTTCCTTTTCCCTTGTACACATTTTTGTGAATTTTCCATGCATTTCTGCCTTTTGATTATTTTGGACCATCTTCCAATTACGGGATTTCCTTGGATTAAACTTGTGTAAATGGAAATTCAATATACTTTCTTGAAGTTATATATTTGGATTTTACCGTCACTGGATAATTTATCTTCCACCAGACTATCCATTCACGTGTAATCACCTTTTTCTTCACCATATTCCCTCTGCTTCAGTTTTTTGTTATCAAGTAAGATCTTTGACTTACTTGTTGTTCCATCAAATACTTTTGCATGCAAAATCCGATCCCGCATTTAACTAATTCCTACCCTCTGATGAGAAGGAAAGTATTTCTTCGAAACTCTGCTGATTAAGGACTATTCATGTATCTAGTGTTTCCTTTTCAGATTAAATGTGTTTTAACTCTTTTTCAAAGTGTTTTTAACATGTCTTATTAATTTTTTCTCGTATATATATATATATATATATATATATATATATATATATATCTGTATATATATATATATATATATATATATATATATATATATATGTATATATGCCGTTGTCCATTGCAAAGTAGCCCGATATCTCAAATCTATCTCTAATCAATATTTTCTTGAGATTAGGCAGTCCACCGAAAACTTGACCGATACCTACTGAGACCACAAGACAAAATGCAATTATTTTTCCAACAAGAAGGCGCTCTATGCCAAACGTCTCTTACATCATTGACACGAGTAAATGATATCTTTACTGAAGAGAGAACAATAAGTAAAGGTTTATCGCAACCGCGTTCTCCGGACTTGTCATCATATAATTTTTATCGTTGGGGGTCTTTAACACAAAAAGTTTACGGAAATATTCCTTACAATATAAACAAACTAAAAGATAAAATTACCAACACTATCAGGAAACATGCAATGTGATATACAAATATCTGTACGTGATGTTGCCAAGTTAATCAAAAACCTAAATCCCGGTAAAGCAACCGGCCGTGACGGTATTCCAATTCTAGTACTAAAATACTTCAACCAGAACTTGCGCCCATCATTACAAAACTGCTTAAACGTTGTCTTAAGGAAAATTGCTTCCCGTCACCCTGGAAAATCTCATTAGTATACCCAGTATTTAAGAATTCAGGTGATCGCTCATCTCCTTCACGGTACAGACCAATAAGTCTCCTGTGCGCCATCAGTAAGTTGCTGGAATCTGTGTTAAATAGAGAAGTAATCAACCATCTCAACAAAAAAAACCTTCTTAGTGACACGCAATATGGTTTCCGATCTGCTAGATCTACAGCAGATGTGCTTAAAGTTATATATCATAGAATTAGCGAATCTCTCTACGGAGGCTACATTTCTAGGGCAATTGCTCTTGAAATATCAAAGACTTTTGATAGACTATGGCATAAAGGCTTACTTCATAAGATCTCCAGCTACAGTATAGCTGGAAGGGTCTTCTAAATTATTAAACTATTTCTCTCTGATAGGTTCATAAGAGTAGTGGTTGATCTGCATAAATTAGAAGTTCTTAGTATTAATGCTGGAGTCCCTCAGGGGTCCATCCTGGGTCCAACTCTCTTCCTGATCTATATCAATGATCTTCCAAATCACATCCTTACATCCTTCGTAGACATCTATGCTGATGACACTACTATCTATAGTAGCACATCTAAGACCGTAAACGACTAAATTCTCTCTGATTCTCTCTTTTCTAGTCTTGAGCAAGTGGTACAATGGGGGAAAAGGTGGCTGGTTACTTTTAACGCATCTAAAACCACGCTTTTATCTTTACATCACCAACGACCTGATCCCCATCTGGCATCAATTGAAATGAATGGCTTTCGTCTTGGGAGGCCTCATGTTTTGACAAGCTTCTGGGCTTGACCTTTACTCCTGATCTTAAATGGAACACATACATTAAATCCGTTGCCAAGGCCGCTGGAAATATGGTGGGATCCTTCTATCGATCCAGTAGTTATCTCACTGCTGATGCAATTCTCTATCTATATAAAAGCCAGGTACGTCCAAGAATGGAGTACTGTTGCAACATCTGGGCAGGAGCTGCTAGAAAGGACTTATCCTGCTTTGATAGAGTTCAAAATAGGCTTCGTAGCCTTGTAGGGGATGTCCTTTTCTCTTCCCTGCAACCTCTTTCCCACAGAAGAGATGTTGCGAGTTTGTCTCTGCTTTATCGTTTTTTTATGGCGGGTGCTCTGCTGAGCTCCATTCTATGGTTCCCTCTCGCCAAACTTTCACAAGAAACACCCGTCTAGCAGAAAACACTATAACTAGTTTCACGCACTCTTTATCTGTGCCTAAACCTGAACGTAGATTCCATGACAAAGCTTCTTTCTTGGAACTGCATGCATATGGAATTGTCTTCCGTCTTTCTGCTTTCCTGCTAACTATAATATGGTTGTCTTCAAGTCTAAAGTAAAGTTTTTGATGAGCCGTTCCATATAAGTTAACAAATTTACCGAATCTCCATTACTAACGGTTACTATATTGTCCAATTTCTACTGTACACTCTTTAACCCTTATCCTCGAGTAGCCTATTGGCCTTGATAAGGGGGTATGCCTATGTAAAAAAAGGTTATACTATATATTCATTTTCGACAATGTTTTACTGAATCGAGAAGGAGTAAATGTTGACCAGAAATGCATCCAAGTCTCCAAGTTTTGTTTACATCAAAATGGTTTGTTTACGCATCACATGGGCAGAGAACAATGGACAATTTAATATTGGAAATGAAACTGAAAGATGCATTGCAATGGTTAAACGAGGAGTTGAATAATAGTAAAAACGACAATAACCAAAGCAATAATAATAATAACAATATATATATATATATATATATATATATATATATATATGCACACATATATATATTAGTGATAATAACAGTAATAATAGTGATAATAATGATAGTCATTATAACGATGATAACAATAATAATAATGACAATACGGACAATAATAATTATAATAATAATAATAAGAAGAAGAAGAAGAAGGAGAAGAAAAAGAAGAAGAAGAATAGTGATAATAATAATGATAATAATCATATTAACTATAGTAGTAATGATATTAACAACAGTACTAATAATGATATTTATAATAATATTAATAACTATGAGTGTAATAATAATAATAATAATAATAATAATAATAGTAAACTCAATCCTGTATATCTTCATAGAGGAGTACTATAGTATAAGGGTTTGTGAGGGGGGAATGAGGGGCGCACCCGTGTCTACACCTCTGCATTTGTGTGCGCACGTATGCGTGCTCAGAAAATGGACTTAAATATATGTCGGAAATTAAAATGTGTGGAATCTGAAAAAATAAAATAAAATAAAGGCCTTACGTAAACAAAAACTAACTTCTAGTGGGGAACGCTTAACCGTTCTTCCACCGTGCATACTCACTCTGCCCTGTGCCCTGTGGGGAAATGTCTTTGGTAGGTTTCTTGATTTTTATGAAAAGAGTACTCATTTTGCGGTCCCAAATCTTTATTGAAACTGGAGATGTGTGTATTTAGTCTTTGGATGAGTTTCTTTTCATGTTGTCTTTGTTTTCTCTGTGTCTGAAAGTTGGAGTATGCATTGCATGTTGTCTATGCTGTGGCCTGGAAGGGTGTAGTGCATTGCTATTGTGTACTGTGTGGATCTGCCCCTAATTCTTTGTTTGTAGTTGTTGAAATGTAAGCGGAACTCCCGGCCTGTTTTCCCCCACGTAATTACCCTTCGTGCATCTGGTGCAATATATTATGTAAACTACCTTGGACCTATCGCAAGTGGGCGAGGGGTGTTTAAATTGAGTGTTTGTGCCTGGGGGTGTAAATGTATCGCTAGTATTTATGTGTTTGCACACTTTGAACCTGGGTTTGGTGCATAATTTATTTCCTAGTGGTGCGGAAGTGTTGTGTATTTTTGTGGATGTTAGTAGTGACCTTAGATGTGGGGACTGTCTTCTCACACTGAGTGGAAGCATGGTGTATATTGTTTTTAGGGTGGGGGTCATGCTTCAATTGTCTGAATACTTGTTTAAGGGGTTTGTGGGATCAAAAGAATATTCTCCGTTTATTTAGTTGTTTTACTTTATTTTATTTATTTTTTCCAACATTATATGTTTGTATATATCAATTAACGAAATCTACAGTAGAGTTTTAAAGGAATAAATAAACGTGGGTCTGTGTATAGGTGGGTGCGTACGTGTAGACAAGCCAGACAATAGCTTACTTTTGACCCTTCTATAACCTAGAACCACAAAAAAATCTATTAGTCCAAGCTCTTGGAAAAGACATTCCACTTAGCTTATCACTTACATCTGCTCATCAATCCCTAGCTGTATATGTACAAACGTCTATAAACGTGTGTGCGCGTATCCTGTGTATGTATGGGTACGTGAAGAAGCATATGTGGTAGTGCGTGAGTGTATATACATGTATGTTCACATATGCGAATATATTCGTGGGATGCCTGGGTGTCCAATTCAAAGTTTTATGAAAGACTTAGTTTTGAATAGAGGCCACACAAGTTACTGACCATTCCAAGTCGAAAATGCTGGAATAGTCATATTCAAATAGATCTCTACCTGAATAGATATACCCGTGCCCCTCCTGTTGCTAACTCTGCCCGCTCGCTCATGTTTTCTATCATTTACACTGAGGAAGATGGAAGGATCGGTCGAAAATTATGTACTTTTGAAGGAAACATTCTTGTTTTTTTTTTCAAAAGTCTTTTTGTATTCCTGCATGTCAACACACAGGTAATAAAAACAGAAAAGATATAAACATTTATATATATTTTCGCATTAATTTTTTATTCATACATATTTTAATATAGTAAAAAGGAATACACATGGATACGACATGCAGTTCGGAATATATATATATATATATATATATATATGTGTGTGTGTGTGTGTGTGTTTGTGTGTGTGTGTGTGTGTGTATAAATGTATGTTTTTTTCGGTTTCGATTCAAGCTTATGCACCCAGATAATTTGGATGTGTACATTTTTATATTTTTGAAATTTATAATAAATAAAAGTCGATAGAACATTAACTCTATAATAATATATACGAATCTGCAAGAATTAACATATCATATTTAAGCGCACTTTACGACCGAGCTTTGCTGAGCGTTCGTGTTAGCTTAGATAAAAAATTTGCAGTTTTAGTCCCCTGTCTAATTTCCACAGGTCCTGCTAGTTTAGTAATTAACCTAAAATATAAGTTGTGGAAGAAAGTGAGTCATGTAAAATTACGCTTTAAGATTAATATGTAAAGTAAAACGCTGAACTTTGACTAAGATCATAAGTAAGATTGAACTATTTATCTGTTAATTACAACCGAAGATTCTTGGTCATCATCTTTTGCTCATCATCGCTGTTAGCATTCTGGTAATTTATTTCGCCCCGGTCACAAATGTTCATATATCGGTACTGTCAACCGAAAAAAAAAACGTTTTCAGATATAAAGGCACATATTTCGAAGCAGATGAGGATTAGAACTTATTAATTTCTGGACCGTTATACAACAAAGAACTGATTTCAAATTTAAATTAATTATAGAACATTCTGTTCCATACTGCATATTTTCCAGAATATACTTGCATTTAAATGCTTTCTGAATGACGTATCTAGTTAACAACTACCATATCACTAATTTATTTTATATAAAATGAATGTAATGTTTTACCTCTTTAGAAAGTCTGATTGATTAAGTAAACGCGAACAGGTGATACGTTTCAAAGAATATTATATATATATATAATATATATATATATATATATATATATATATACGTTATATTTTCATCTGTTTATTTAGAGTGTTGCAAAATATTCCATTCTTGACACTGCTACGTAAATGAAGATGTCTGGTTACAAGTGAAGTGCGCGGTGTATGTTTTGATTATTGTTTCAAGTGATTATCGTATGAACATACTTATATCGACTGAGAAGAACTTGATTTGGGATTCAAATCAGTGTTATTACACTTCCCAAATAAATAATAACGTTAGTAAATTTAATAAAAGTTCACATGTATGATATGAAAAATACAGTATTTTGATTTCAAGTTACTATTTATTATCCGATAAAAAATAAGAACTCTCGTTTTATATTAAAAGCGTACAAAATGTTTTCGAATATACGTACGTGTATTTTATTTATTTTACCATATCATTTCAGAGAAGTCTTTCAAAGAAAAAACGCAACATCGAAAACTATTTTAATTATTTGGTTTTACATTTTTCATCGCCTAAACGTAAGAATGTTATTTCTATAATTTTCATCATCTATATTATAATAAATGGTTGTAGAAATTGTCCTCTTAAAGAAAATACCGTTTTTTTCAACAACACATGCCGCATAAAATTAATGTTGCCTACATTATTAGACACTATCTTATGTTACTTTAGGACGACATTTTACATAATTTAGTTGTTATAAAAAAATTCTTGGAGCAACATCGCCACAATCTCACCATCGAGAGACGAAGTAGTTCCTATGTTTCCCTCAAAATCTAAAGCTTCTCACCGACCCCAGTCAAGATCGGAGAGATATATACATGTTATAACTATATTGCCCTGACACCCTTCTCAATCGCATCATGCAATAATAGACACACAATTATCTTTCCATTTTCCGTTTCTAAAAATAATAATTCCTCCTTACTCAGATTCCGACAATTTTCAGTGACTGAGACCATAAAAATCTATTATTATTACCTTCTTAAAAAAGTGAACATGTCAGACATTTACAAATATGCACATTCCCTCTCTACGAAGAAATAATTTTATGACTATCAAACCAAATACAAAATTATTAAACGCTCATAATCATAAATTAACGTACTTATACCCTCACACTAAGGTGCAACTAGCCTAATACAAAACCCCTGAGGTTGAAAGAAAACACATAACATTTACGGTTATAATTGTTATTTTTGTTTCGATTACATTTATACTGAGGAAACCGACAACGATGCGATTTAGTTTTTTTTTTTTCAGGTGAGTTCTTTGCTTGTAAACTGGCTGCTTCCTTTTAGATTTTTTTCGATACCTATGCACACATTTACATCGCGCAGATATTCTCCAAACAAAACAAACAAAACAATCCTGATACATAACATATTTAATTACGCTTACCATTGTTTACTTTCTGATTTCTGTATTGGCCGCTTAGAATTCACTTGACGCCCAAATACATTACATTTACGTATAGCATTGTTTCTGTTTTTATCCAATTAGGCTTATACTGAGGAAACTGCCAACTATGCGATTTCTTTTATTTTTGTTTCGCTTTTTGGTTTTTTTTTTAACAGGCCGTTTTATTTTACATTTTCCGATACCTTTGCACACATTAGTATCGCGCAGATACGCCCAAACAGAAGCACACAAACAAAATAACCCGAAAACATGACATTTTTAATTACACTTATTATTGTTTAGATTCCATTTCTGCATTAGTCTCTTAGAATTCAGTTCACACCCAATATTGTAGACATATGTTTGATTATGGACAAATTATAGATACACTTATATTTAACATGACGACATTTTTTTCTTTGCTGGCTCGGGATTTTGATTTGTCAAAGCTAAAATATGGAGCAAATATTCAGAAAAACACATTTCCTTATCCACTCACAGGACAAGGTGTCTTCAAGGAGCCGTTCTAAATATGGGGATGTTGCATGTGATCAGAGTAGGTTGGGGTCTGTTCCGAAATCCGTTCTTAATATGAAGAGGTCTGGGTGTCCGTTCCGAAAGTGTTCTAAATATGAAGAGGCAAAGGGGTTTGGCTGCAAAAACAACAACCGTACTTTAGTGTTCTGACGAGGTGGGGGCCTGTTTGATTTTAATTAGTTTTTTCGTTTTTATTTTTTAAGATAAATCTTTACCTTTGATACACTTACACACTTTTCTTAAGAATTAGGACCTTTATAGGTTTTCCCCTATGATAATTAAAGAAAAAAGCAGTTTTATTTGGCGAGCACACGTACTTTTCACGATATGAAGCCTTGTACTATGCACTTTAAACAACCAGCCCATAGATTAGTACACAGGGACGAGAAACAAATCAAATTATATCCGACCGACAGTGACATCCACAAAATTCTTTGTTGATTCATAGTATTTGCGCGTGGAGATCCTGACAGCGATTATGGCAAATATTTTTACATTCATCCCTACGCTATCAAAACGGGGTGTCTATTCAGAAAACTGTTCTTAACATGGGTGTTGGCGGTGACACTTCCAAAAGTCATGTTAATACAAACAGTTGGGTTTAATCATGTTAGGTCTAATAGTTATGTTTAGATACTTTATTTCTAAAATTCAAAATTGCGTAATGGAAACATATTATAAGATATTTACAGCTTCTCCTCTAATTTTTGGATTTTAGTCATGTCAAAACGGGCTGTATTTAATTTTAACGGATTAATTGTTGCTATTTCTTCTAATGAGATGAGGACATAATAGATTCACTGATTGATATAATAATTAAGTGATTGATTTTGCACTACGCAACAGATATTATAAAGAATTTTAAATATCAACTGAATGAAAGGAAAAAATTATAAGATGGTTAACATCATTAAATTGGAATATAGTATTATGTCATTTATTCACTATATATATATATATATATATATATATATATATATATATATATATATATAGACACTGGTAGCCGAATTGAGTATTTAACCGCTCATATTTGTTGTTTTATGAGACGAAGCTACGTGTAAGTTTATAGGCTTTTGGAAGATTATAATACTATTCAGTAGTTAATATATATAATTAGACTTGGTATAAAAAGAACATATATTTTCAAATCAATAAAATATATCCAAATTAGCCTATATATCTATTTGTATTGTCCGAGCTGGCCAGCTTAAGGTTTGCAGCTTTGGTATGATTTTGGCATGGCGTTTCGTTTCTGCTTTGTTGTCCTTCCGATAGTATTGCGAGACCACTAACACATAGACACACACACACACACACACACACATATATATATACATATATATGTGTGTGTGTGTGTGTGTGTGTGTGTACATATATGTATAAGAATATTAGAAGAAATGCGGTAAAATCCAATGTTATTGAGAGAATAGATTTAAATCGCAATTCCGTGGTTAATTCGATAGTAGAAACAAGGTGGTGAATGGATAGATGATGTGTGTTTATTCTTAAATGAAAAAGAATTTCATTTTCTCTTTCAAACTTTATCATGAAGGTAAACTTATATAATAGTTGTCAGACGTCGGTCATTTATCTTTTGAACTGTGGCAGCCATTAGCAATAAATTTCGACTGACTGGCTATTATTGATGTCATCATTTGATTGTAACTCTATAGTCAACCATAAACCATAACTCTGGTTTAGACGTTGATTATAAATATTTAGTTTGGTTCCTCTTAGAACTAATACCTTCGTTTTCAGTATACAAGTACAACCTTTCGTAACAATTTAACAAAATATAATGATTTCTTAGGGTCGCCCCCCCCATTATTGATATGGAATACCGTTCTAATTAGTAAGTTTAAAACAATTAAAGATCTTAAATAACAAGAAGTAATCTAAAACTGGAATATTTTGCAAAAGAAAAAAAACGTTTCACACTCACTCCGAAGAATAATTGAAATGGAAATATATTCTTTTATAGAGAGTTATATATTTCATTTCCCAGCCATTTCAGGCAACTTGAGAGAAGCGTAGCTTTTGCTTTTTTTTCTGTACCTCAACATGCGCAATGGTTCTGGTCGTCAGTTATTTTATAGGAGCATTTTATTTATGTATTAATTGCGGACTAGTATCCTAATCCTTCTCTGTGGTTGTTTCACGACTTCTTAGCCAACGATTCCTCTGGCCTTTTTTCAGGTGGTAAGGGCGACAGGATAGGAACTCTGAATCTCCTAACTGCGTTCTCATCAATTACTGCCACCCATAGTTGTTGGCGTCTAACCACGTTTTTTTGGCCAAGTCACCCTCTGGCCAGCTTTGGGTGGGATTGAATCTGCTATCTTTAGAAAATTCTCACCTACAACCGTAGAGATTCAACGTCTCTATCCACTACGCCACGGGCCCCGAAGGGCGATCAAGGTTGGATTTTTGGTCTTATAAACCCACGTTTATTCATTATCTGATCTTCCATCGTGGAGCCCGTACCGAATTTGAGGCGATAACTACTTAAATGAATTTTTATATAAACTACACATGCCATAATCGAATATTCCTCAAGCATCACAACAACGGAAAACATTAAAATATGTTTATAAATGTTCCTTACGTTGACGGAACTCATTAAATTGTTAACACGCTCAGGTGCCCCTCCTGTAAATTGAAAACGGGGCTCTCCATTTTAAAGTCGCTGCCATTTGTTTTTGTTTTTTTTTTAATCCGGTTCGTGAATTAAAAAAAAACTTACAAACTACTTAAAAATTCAAACCAATGAACTTTTCTACCATAAAAGTAACTTTTATTGACTGTGGTAACATTTATAACTTGTATATTTATATTATTATATATATAACATTTTCTCTTTGTAAGGAAACAACATTTTGTTGGTCACTCTTGGAAACAAAGTTGATATAAAAATATATTTTCGCGAAAAGTATCTTTAGTTTCATCATATTTTGCTTACGGTAAAAAATTTTAGTCTCAAAACCTATCTGTTTACAACCCCCTCCTTTTCATAACCTATCATACTTTCATCAATCACAGTCCATTTTCTGTAGGCTGTTTTTGAACCCAGTCAACGACGGGTACTTCTGCTAGTATATGTATATATATATATATATATATATATATATATATATATACATATATATATATATAAATGAGGGTCGTTCTGTAGCTAAGGCCTTTTTTTACTTGAAATACTTAAACGTTTATGAGCTATGAAGTCGAGCAACACAAACGAATTATTATTCTACGAAATTTATTTTTCGAGTGAGTCACATTTTAAAGCATTTTGCCTTTGATAAAACTGTATGCTTCAGTCGTAGAAGTCTAAAGTGTGCTTTATCCTTCACATCTCATTGTAAACTTTTAACAGACACCAATGTATGTTGACTGGTAAATTACTTTCTGCATTGAAACAGGTAAAGTAAAACAAAAATGAAACGCTTATTATACAGAGTTTGAAAACATTTGAAAAGATATATTATTTTAATTGGAATTCATTGAGATGAGTATTATTTATTCATTTTTTGCACTATTATCCTCATCTTGTTCTTAGTTGTTTCACGATGTTTCGGCCAAGTATTCATCTGGTCTTCGTTAGGTGGTAACCGCGACGATAAGAACTGTGAATCTCTTGACTGCATTCACTGCAATTACTGCCCTCCGTAGTTGTTGTCGTCTCACCAGATTTTGTCCAACTAAGCCTATGGCCGGATTTGGGTAGGATTGAAACTGCTATCTTCAGACAATTCTCACCTGGAGCCGTAAAGATTCTACATCTTTATCAACTGTGCCACGGGCCCCAAAGGGGCGATCAAGGTTGATTTTTTTGGTCTTATAAATGCATGTTTATTTTATTATCTCATCTTCCATAGTGGGGTCCGTACCAAATCTATGGAAGATTACGCTGTAGAAGTATATTAACAGAGAAGTGGCAAAGAAGCGTAAACAAACACCGACATGGACTGATCTGATGCGCATTATATACTTTCAAACATTATGCGCATTATGTACTTTCAAACATTATGCGCATTATATACTTTCAAACATTATGCGTATTATATACTTTCAAACTTTATGCGCATTATGTACTTAAAAACTTTATGCGCATTATATACTTTCAAACATTATGCGCATTATGTACTTTCAAACATTATGCGCATTATATACTTTCAAACCTTATGCGCATTATATACTTTCAAACTTTATGCGCATTATGTACTTTCAAAAATTATGCGCATTTTTTTTTTTATTCAATTTTCACCCCAAACAAGGCACAGTGCCACTTTGAAGCAGGGGGCTACTATTAGGGAATTAATTAGCGGGGTCATTATGAAGGGAGAAGAGTAGAAAGATGTTTGTTAACATTACACTTGAACTTCTGCATATCATTGCAGTTGGGAAAGCAGAATCCCGGAAGGGAATTCCAAAGACCCGCAGTTCTGGGGAAGAAACTATTGGAGTAAAAGGCTTTCTTGCACCTAGGGATCTCCACTGTAAAGGGATGAGACTTAGTAGCTTGTCGGGTTTGTCGGGTGTAGTTACGTCGGGGAGGTACAAGTGTTTGCAGTTCGTCAGAGCATTCACCATTAAAGTATTTGTAGAACAGGCAGAGGGATGCAACATCTCGTCGATGGGACAGAGGTTGAAGCCTAGATGACAGTTCAGGACCTATCAGGTTTGCGACTCTTTTTTGAACCCTGTCCAGGAGCGAGAGACAAGCAGCAGATGCACCAGCCCAGATGTGACAACAGTACTCCATACATGGGCGAATGGTTGCCTTATAGAGGTATAGGATACTGGCAGGCGTAAGTAGTTTTCGAGCACGGTAGAGGGAGCCAACCTTCCTTGCAGCAGCCTTGGCAATGCTCTCAATGTATCTATTCCAGTTCATATTCCCTGTAAACGTTAGGCCGAGGAGTTTAAAAGAAGTACTTTCAGGCAATGTGTTCTTGGCCATTGCTATTGGTGGTAGAGAAGGTTTCTTGTAGTTATTGAAGGAAACAAGCTTAGTCTTAGCAGCGTTGAAAGAGACCAACCATTTTTGTCCCCATTCCACTACGGATTGGAGGTCATCCTCTAGTGTTTCTGCCATTTTCTTGGATATGTGTTCATTTGTTTTCCCCTCATATCTGTTATAGAGAGTGGTGTCATCGGCAAATATACCCATCTCCGAAACAATATTATCAGGGAGGTCGTTTATGAATATCAGGAACAATAGAGGTCCAAGGATAGACCCCTGAGACACTCCCGCATTTATGTCATATTCTTTGGATGTACGTCCGTCGAGGACAACTTTGATTTTTCTATTACTTAAGAAGGATTTAATTACGTTATGAATTCTTCCAGTGATTCCATATCATCTAATTTTCCTTAGAAGACCATCGTGCCATACCCTGTCAAAAGCCTTAGATATATCAAGGGCCACCGCTCTACCCTCCCCTGTTTTATCCAATGAACGGTATATACGTTCAGAAACTACAGTTAAGATATCTGCTGTTGAACGGGCTTGCCTGAATCCATATTGTTTGTCAGTCAAGAGTTTAGCAGCTGTTAGGTGCTGGACTAGGGCTTTATTAACTAAGGACTCAAATATTTTGGCGAAAAGCGGGAGGAGGCTAATGGGGCGATAATTTAGTGGATCAGTTCTTTCACCAGAATTCTTGAAGACTGGTACCACAGAGGCGGTTTTCCAGCAGTCGGGAAAACAAGATTCGTTAAGGCATTTATTGTAAAGTTTGGACAGAACTGGAGCAACCTCGGCAGAGCATTTTTTTAATAGCACAGCCGGGATGAGATCTGGTCCACATGCTTTAGAGGTGTCTAGGTTTTTTATAATAGCATGTACCTGAGAAGAGGTGATTTTCAAGTCGTCAAGTGTGGCGTCTGTTCGCAGAGGAAAATCAGGGAGTGAGTGGTGTACCGAGTTCAGTGTGGAGTTTGAGGCAAACCGACTGGCAAGCAGATTAGCCTTGTCAGTTGCCGTGCAAGCAACCTCATGATTGTTTGATAGTGGGGGAATAATTGACTGTCCATTATTAACTACGCTGTTGTAGATTTTCCAAAAATCCCGGGTTCCTAATTTCTGCGCTTCGATGCGCTTTCTGGTGGTTTCAGAGTAATCTGACTTAGCTGTGTCTATAACTCTCTTACAATTATTTCTAGCTTCTATAAACTTCTGTTTATTTGAGCTGGACTTATGTCGGTTGAATCTGCGGAACGCATGCTGCCTTTGACAAATGGCAGCTGCACAAGCAGAAGTAAACCATTGGGGGGAGTGGGGCTTGCTATAGTATTTCCGTGCGGGAACATGTGCTTCAATAGCAGTTTTGAACCATTCAGTTGTCTCATTTGCACACTGTTCCGCTGGAAGAGTAAAGACATTTTGCCATGGGGCATCTCTGATGAGCTCCCTGATGGCTTCCCAATCAGCCTTTTTGTAATACCTCGTTGTTTTGAGTAGTGGGTCTTCAGTTTTAGGGCGAGAATTTAGGCTGATTTCTACCATTATCACAGCGTGATCAGCATTCCCGAGTGGGCTATGGGCATTTGTTGTACAGTCATTGGGAACTGTTGTCAGAAAGAGATCTAGAAGTGAGGCATGTTGATCGTGCTGGTCTGGGAAACGTGTCGGAAATGTAACCATCTGAGATAGGGAATGAGATATAGAGAAGCTATATGTGGCGCTACCAGCTACGTCTTTGTGATTTGAGAATCCTAGCCAGTTACTGTGGTGGACATTGAAGTCACCAAATACATGTATTTGTGCGCTAGTATCGAGGGAGAGTGCTATATCTATGCTGTCTGAGACTTTGTTTATTAGGGTACAGTCTTGGTTTGAGGGAGAGCGGTAGAGAAAATATAAGTAGCTAATATTGTGTTGCATATTTAGTCTGAAGCACATAAAGGCCTGGCCCTCTGATTCTAGTTTTATTTCTCTAGTTAGAGGGAGGGTGTTTCGAATATAGACTCCAAGTCCATGCATATGGCTGTCCGAGTCCTTACGGTAGAGTGGGAGATAACCAGGCATGTTAAAGTGGTTAGAGGGTATGGAGGAGTGAAGGTTAGTTTCACTTAATGCTAAGATATCCGGGGTGTTTACAAGGAGAAATGACTCAACATCATCTAAGTTAGTTCTAAGCCCGCGGATATTAGTAAATGCAAGCCTCAAGGGAGGAGGCAGGTTGGTTTTCTTTGAGTTTGGTCCTGGTTTAAACGTAACTTTTGCTTGAGCTGTCATTTCATTTTATTTTATTTAAAAGTTTCAGTTAGGGTGGATGAGTGAGGGGGTACTGGACAAGTAGTTGTGCAGAATACCAGACATGCAATACAAGTAGACCATCAGCTGTCCTCACCAACAGGATTGTGGCCTCAGGAAAGCCCACCGGGGATGAGTGCAGGGTCCCTTTCCATGCGCGACATGGCACTACAAACATCCCGATATTTTACAACTGTTGATGGAGCAGCCGCTCTAAGCGCTACCAAAGAGTTAGGGCTCCTGTACTATCAGTCGGAAACAGCAGCCAGGAACTGTCAATCCGGTACCCTCAATCCATTAGGCAAAGCCAGCCCAGCCCAACTGCACTTACATATATGGCACTGAAGCACCCTACTGTGTCCAGTTTAGGGGGATGGGATGTGGCAGGAGTGGGGAAAAGCGGCGTTCATTACCCTAGTCAGGAAACAAGGTCAACCACTGGGTGATTCAAGCGAGTCCCTGTGATAGTACCTCTACGCCTCGCCAATAGGCAAAGAAGGAGTATGAAAGCCGAGCGATAGACAGAGTCTATCTCCTCCTTAAGCAGTTTAGGTTTGCCAACCGGTGATTTGTTTGAGTCACCAGCTCTAGGAAGGTTGTCGTCCAGGACTGAAGAGACCTCCCTCCCCTAGGTTTAGTTTCAGAGTTTTCCTTCTCCTAGACGGATGGCCTGGGAAGACCTACGGGTCAATCAGCTCCGAGGGGGTTCGCCCCGCGCCTGGGTCCTAATCCAGGTATTTCTGCGACCCCGCATGGGTAGTTAATATTTATTGGTTATTTAGGTTAATATCTCCTGGAAAAATCGGGCATTTAGGTTAGCTTCTACAGAAGATTTTCACTCCTCAAGTGTGGTTTAAAAAGGGCATTATTATGCTGTCCATTTTCATTTTTACTGAGAGAGGGTATACGTAAAAATTCATGCAGTGGAAGCAGTTAAATTTGCTACAGTATTGGATCGAGAGAGTCGAGTTAATGTATGGTTAGATATAGTTTTGTAAGTTTAGCAATGTATGGTTAGATATGGTTTAGTAGGTTTAGGAATGTATGGTTAGATATGGTTTAGTAGGTTTAGGATTAGGATAAAGTGTTAGAGTATGATCTACTTTCTATTAGAAATTCTGATTTGGTGCCCAAACCGGACATTTAGTGAGACTGAAAGATTAGATATGCTCAGTATAGAGACAAGAGAACATTTGATATGGAGTACAGTTATACCTGATAGATATAGGTTATTGCATATTCTGTAAGTATAGTTAAAGTATAGATGGATGGATAAGTAGTGTTGTATACGAATGCATGGAATTTTAGACAATTTGAGTAAGTTGCCTTTAGACTACAACTAAGGAGAATGACTTCGCCTTTCTCTTAATATCCGGAAGTTTTTATTTCAATGAGTACCGGTTTAGTTTGTGTAATAATTATTGCAATACTATCTCTTAATAAAGAGATATTAATGGTTACTGTTCATTATAGATTACTTTAAGTCAATGTATTGGACTAAGGCTAGTAAGTATTTACTTAGAAGCTTAGTTATGGGTTGGGAGTTATAATCGGTAGCATGCCTAGGAAATTTTAGGTGTTAATGGGTATCGATTTACGAGTTTGTTAAGGTCAAGGGCGGAGAGCAAGGACCCATCTAAGTTACGTGAGACGGATTAGGTTTAGTGTCAACTTAGGAAGTAGAGCAGATTTGATTTGTTAGTGATAGGAGAAAGAGAATTTAAGTAAAAAATAATAAGGTTTGTCATGCAAAACAGACAAGGCAGTCATCTTGGAGGTAAAGTATCTATAGGAGGTACTTGCTTAGTATACAAGCAGCAGTATTTTGTAGTTTGGAGAGGAATTTTAGGTACAATAGTTTCATGACTTATTGCACAAGTCCGTAGTCAAGGTGAGGGACGATGTACTTCTAATATTGAAACTGGGTTTATCTAATTTTAAAAGTAGTTGACTAGAGTGTTATTAGGTGTTCTACTTAGCTTAGGGATAGAATAAAGATTTAAGGTAATATTCAGGGTGATATAAGCAATTTCATGAGGATTGGATATATGATCACTGGATGTTGACCTGCTCAGGAGGATTCTTGTATCAATTAAGAAGGATGTCTTGGTGATATAAGATTTGAGAAATTAAGAGTCTGGGGATACAGAGAGCTTTGAGCCGATGAGGATTCAGTATAGGCAAATTGTATACAGGTAACAAAGGTGGTTTAGTTTAGTACACACGTATTGTACATATTAAGTATACTGCTTCAGTTCAATCCTCTAACGCAAAGGAAAATCCGTTTGCATTCCGGTTTGCAATTTTGTCAAGAGGGGAAATTTAAAAACAGCTTATCTAATTGTTGATGATATCAGTTTATAGACAATAGTACATACTGATAAATTGTTGTGTAAGGCATAAGAGCCCCTCATCTTCAGATGAGATGATGGATCACGAGCATAAGTTCGGAGCAGGGATCCGGAAAGGAAATGGCAATGTACAAGGAAGGGGGGGCACTGATGTTTATTAACTTTTTATTTTTTTTTCTTAAAAAAAAAAAAAAAAAAAAATTTTTTCGATGGCTGATTATATTAAGTATCGTACTTAAATAAAGTTTTCATGTCCTCTAAATAACTTAGCATAATTTCTTTTTTTTACCGAGTTTGTCTTTACTATAGCATTGACTTATTAATTAAGTGACATGGCATTGTAAGCGGCGAAATAGTCTATTTAAGTGGAGAAAAGTTATCGGTTACAATATGCCTGAAAATGGAAAGAATATTAGCTTTAAATTATATGCGAACAGTTAGGAATTTTACTTAGCTTTGTTTTTTTTTTCTTGGATACTCGAAGCTAAAAAGCATGGTGGTCGTTTCTCTTCTTTTCTTTTCTTGGATACTCGAGGCTAAAAAGCATGGTGGTCGTTTCTCTTCTTTTCTTTTCTTGGATACTCGAGGCTAAAATGTATGGTGGTCGTTTCTCTTGGCCTCATACAGTCAAATGGCACTTGTGGTACCAAGATGCCATCTAATTAGGGAGACGGTGTGGGCTGATTTAGAGGGAGGGGGCTCACTTAGTGAAAAGTGTTCCATTTGGCGGCGCGACATATTTCTTTACATGTGTATCGTTTTTAGAGGTATTAATGTTAACAATTGAATACGCGTTTCAAACAAATATGATGGAAATAAAATATTAATAGATATAACGTAAAAATAATAGCATATATAACGTACAAGGTGAAAAGCGGAAAAAACTGAAAAGGAAATGTGCAGTTGAAAATACAGCTTTAGGAAAGAATTTAAGTAATATTCACCGTAAGGATTCGTTGAAATAAGTTTTAACCGTCGTGAAGGAAAACCATCAATAAATTGAGAATCGTAAAGTTTTAGGTTTAATTCTATAAATCTAATTATTTATGGGTTTTTTTTAATATATGCAATAATTGAACATGCAATAAGTCTGGATTTATAACACGGTGGAAATGATATTTAAATAAAGTTTTCATGTCCTCTAAATAACTTAGCATAATTTCTTTTTTTACCGAGTTTGTCTTTACTATAGCATTGACTTATTAATTAAGTGACATGGCATTGTAAACGGCGAAATAGTCTATTTAAGTGGAGAAAAGTTATCGGTTACAATATGCCTGAAAATGGAAAGAATATTAGCTTTAAATTATATGCGAACAGTTAGGAATTTTACTTAGCTTTGGATTTTTTCTTGGATACTCGAGGCTAAAAAGCATGGTGGTCGTTTCTCTTGGTCTCATACAGTCAAATAATGTACTTTTAAACATTATGCGCATTATGTACTTTCAAACATTATGCGCATTATGTACTTTCAAACTTTATGCGCATTATATACTTTCAAACATTATGCGCATTATGTACTTTCAAACATTATGCGCATTATATACTTTCAAACATTATGCGTATTATATACTTTCAAACTTTATGCGCATTATGTACTTTACAACTTTATGCGCATTATATACTTTCAAACATTATGCGCATTATGTACTTTCAAACTTTATGCGCATTATGTACTTTCAAACTTTATGCGCATTATATACTTTCAAACATTATGCGCATTATGTACTTTCAAACATTATGCGCATTATATACTTTCAAACATTATGCGCATTATATAATTTCAAACTTTATGCGCATTATGTACTTTCAAACATTATGCGCATTATGTACTTTCAAACATTATGCGCATTATGTACTTTCAAACATTTTGCGCATTATGTACTTTCAAACTTTATGCGCATTATATACTTTCAAACATTATGCGCATTATGTACTTTCAAACTTTATGCGCATTATATACTTTCAAACCTTATGCGCATTATGTACTTTCAAACTTTATGCGCATTATGTACTTTCAAACTTAATGCGTATTATATACTTTCAAACATTATGCGCATTATGTACTTTCAAACTTTATGCGCATTATGTACTTTCAAACTGTATACGCATTATATACTTTCAAACATTATGCGCATTATGTACTTTCAAACTTTATGCGCATTATATACTTTCAAACATTATGCGCATTATATACTATCAAACCTCATGCGCATTATTTACTTTCAAACATTATGCGCATTATATACTTTCAAACTTTATGCGCATTATGTACTTTCACACCTTATGCGCATTATGTACTTTCAAACATTATACGCATTATATACTTTCAAACATTATGCGCATTATGTACTTTCAAACCTTATGCGCATTATGTACTTTCAAACTTTACACGCATTATATACTTTCAAACATTATGCGCATTATGTACTTTCAAACTTTATGCGCATTATATACTTTAAAACCTTATGCGCATTATGTACTTTCAAACTTTATGCGCATTATATACTTTAAAACCTTATGCGCATTATATACTTTCAAACCTTATGCGCATTTTATACTTTCAAACTTTATACGCATTATTTACTTTCAAACCTTATGCGCATTATGTACTTCCAAACATTATGCGCATTATATATTTTCAAACATTATGCGCATTATGTACTTTCAAACTTTATGCGCATTATATAGTTTCAAACTTTATGCGCATTGTGTACTTTCAAACATTATGCACATTATGTACTTTCAAACTTTATGCGCATTATATACTTTCAAACTTCATGCGCATTATATACTTTCAAACAGTATGCGCATTATGTACTTTCAAACATTATGCGCATTATATACTTTCAAACATATGCGCATTATGAACTTTCAAACCTTATGCGCATTATGTAATTTCAAACATTATACGCATTATAAACTTTCAAACATTATGCGCATCATGTACTTTCAAACATTATGCGCATTATGTACTTTCAAACATTATGCGCATTATGTACTTTCAAACATTATGCGCATTATATACTTTCAAACTTTATGCGCATTATGTACTTTCAAACATTATGCGCATTATATACTTCCAAACCTTATGCGCATTATGTACTTTCGAACTTTATGCGCATTATATACTTTCAAACTTTATGCGCATTATGTACTTTCAAACATTATGCGCATTATGTACTTTCAAACATTATGCGCATTATATACTTTCAAACTATGCGGATTATGTACTTTCAAACTTTATGAGCATTATATACTTTCAAACATTATGCGCATTATGTACTTTCAAACATTATGCACATTATATACTTTCAAACTTTATGCGCATTATATACTTTCAAACATTATGCGCATTATGTACTTTCAAACATTATGCGCATTATGTACTTTCAAACCTTATGCGCATTATATACTTTCAAACTGTATGCGCATTATGTACGTTCACTGTAAATCTACCATAAAATATCTGTTGAAAACAAAGTAAATTTAAGGACACAAAAACTTAGTTCATTAAAAAATATAGTTTTTTTATAACGTAATTGTCATCAAAACATTAGAGATTAGTGAAAATGAAAATTGAGTGACGCAAAACAATGGCTGAGAGTTTATCTATGCGAATATTTGATAAAAGTGTTTCAGAATAAAAAAGCGGGTACAATGTAAAACATAAATCCTTACAAAACAAACAAATAATAGTATAATTGCTAAAACTGTTACGTCAAGACCAGGACAATGGATAGGAAATACCTTCACCTCGATTGGTCTTTGAAGCAATGAAATGTATTTTCTTATTTTTTCTTTACTAATGAAACGTCCCTCACGTGGTCGTCTTCTTGAGCGTCCTCTACGCCTTGCACGATATCACGAACCGTATTCCCGTCTCTCACGTGATCGTTCTTTTTATCTTTTTATCGTCTGTCTTAATTTCCTGGTGACGTCTTTTCACATGCATTTGCATCCGCGCTTCGTAACAGAACGACGTGCTAACATATTCATGCCTTTGAACATTTTCTGAGTGTTGATATAATCTATTTCAACCCAAAATTAATGGTGATAACCTTGATTGGTAGAATGAGTATTCGACTAAAGACACTTGACGAGATGAGGACCAAGATCCGAAGTATATCTTGACAAAACTATAGTAACGATTTCATTGTAAAATAAGCATCAATAAAATCGTCAATTATTAATGATTTTCATTATCAGACTCTAAATAATCGTACAGCAAATAGATAATTGTTTAATGGCCGAAACGATTGAATAAACTCACGATTGCCACTTGATATCAATAAATGATATCGAGTGACTTTTCACTCGCTCGTTAATAATCTGATAATCTACTTGAGAGATGAACCAATTACTTGTATGATTTTTAATGGTGCATGATTGATTCAATAATTTCATGTCCCGTTTTATTTACGGGGATCAACTGCTCATGTACCAAAACTACTATCTTGATATTAACGCTTCGTATATGAAACAAATTTATTTGCTACTTCGTACAACTAATCAATACTAAAACACATTAACAACGTAGTATTAACACTGTGTACATAACAAATACTTGTTTGTTACTTTTACATGCTAATCAATGCTAAAACACATTATCGAACCAGAGTGCAAATGAGCGCGGGTGAAACTATAAGTAGCAGGATGGTGGCTGCGAAGATATTAAGAGAAGCAGGAGACGCAGAAATGCATATGTAAATAAGGAAGTGTGCAAGAAAAGAATACAAAAAAGAAATACAAATATACCACGTGATCGAGAAGAAGAATAGTAGTCGTCGAAGACATCTGATGTGTGAAAGCGAAGACGAAAATGAGCCGTCTGAGCCCAGCAAGTGGCCGAAAAGGAAAAATAACGTGTACTAGGATAAAATGGGTTAAATGGGAGACGTACCTCTCCACCTTACTGCATATCGATACTCTATGGCTGACTGGGATAGCTTCCGTATATTCATATCCGATCTACCTCTGCATTCCATGTTTAAAAAGGGTGTGTCCTCTATAGTATCAGACTTGACCGAATGGGTAATTGTAGGCATAGACCAATTCATACCATCCAAAAATGTCCACCAAAAATCTAACAGCCAGCCATGGTTCTCCCCAGAATGTGCGGCTGCTATCGCGCACAGAAATCACCTTTTTCATAGTTACCAACGTAATAAATGTACTGAGACTAAAGCCGCTTCCAGGACTGCCAGCAACCACTGGAAACGAGTAATAAAAAATGTAATATGCTCAGTCGGTAAAATCCAAAGAAGCTGAGCAGCGTCTTGGTTCCCACCAGTTTTGGCAAATAGCAAACAGGATCCTGAACAGAAGCGTACGTTCTATCCCAACCATCATCAATGAACCTGAGGTCATCTCGTTAGCATCAGACAAGGCCAAACTATTTGCCAAGAAATTTGCAGCTAATTCTACCGAATGACACGATGACCATCACCTCCCCGTACTTCCTCCTATGACAGACAACACGCTATGAAACATGCAGATATCTGTGCGTGAGGTCGCCAAGCACGTCAGGGGCTTGATTCCAGTAAAGCAACTGGCCCTGACGGCGTTCCAGTTTCAGTGTTGAAAAAGCTCCAACTAGAACTTGCCCCCATACTTACAAAACTGTTTACACGTTGCCTTAAGGAGAAGTGCTTTCAAACACCCTGGAAAACCTCATTAGTATGCCATGTATTTAAGTATTCAGGTGATTAGTCATCTCCCTCTCACTACAGACCAATAAGTCGTGTGTCATGAGTAAGTCGCTGGAATCCATATAAAATAAAGAAGTAGTCAACCACCTCAGCAGAAACAATCTTCTTAGTGACATACAATATGGTTTCCGCTCAGCAAGATCTACAGCAGATGTGCTAACGCCTATATTTCATAGGATTAGAGAATCTCTTGACAAAGGGCAATTGCTCTTGACATATCAAAGGCCTTCGATAAGGTATTGCATAAAGGCCTATTTCACCAGATTTCAGCTACGGTATAGCTGGTAATGTTTTCTCTATCATTAAATCATTTCTCACCGATAGGTTAATAAGAGTAGCTGTTTATGGGCAGAAATCAGAGGTCCACAGTATTAATGCTGGATTCCCTCAGGGGTCCAACCTGGGCCCAACTCTCTCCCTGATCTACATCAATGATCTCCCAAAACATATACTTAAATCATTCGTTGACATCTATGCTGATAACACGACCATCTATGGCAACACATCAAAGGCTGCAAATGACAAGGTTCTCTCTAATTCTCTCTCTTCTGATCTTGAGCGCGTGGTACATTTGGGGAAAAAGTGGCTGGTTACTTTTAATGCATCCAAAACCAAGCTTTTATCTTTACATCATCAACGCTCTGGTCCCCATATGGCATCAATTGAAATGGATGCCTCTCGTCTCGGGGAGGCTCCATGTTTTGACAAGCTTTTGGGTTTGACCTTTACTCCTGATCTGAAATGGAACGCGTAGATCAGGCGTGTTGCCAAGAATGTTGGGAAAATGGTGGGATTCTTCTACCGCTCCAGAAGATATCTCACTACTGATGCAAGTCTCTATCTGTATAAAAGCCAAGTATGTCCAAGGATGGAGTACTGCTGCCACATCTGGGCAGGAGCTGCTAAAAACAGCCTATCCTGCCTTGACAGAGTAAAAAATAGACTTCGTAGCTTCGTAGCTTTTGTCTTCCCTGCAGCCTCTCTCCCACAAAGAGACGTTGCGAGCCTGTCTTTGTTTTATCGTTATTTCCATGGCAACTGCTCATCTGAGCTCTAATCTCTCGTTCCCCTCGCCAATCTTTCACGAGAAACATCTGTCTGGCTGAAACTACCGTCAATAATTTTCCCCACTCATTATCTGTGCCTACATCCAAACGTAGACTCCATGAGCAGAGCTTCTTTCTCAGAAGTGCACGACTGTGGAACTCTCTTACGTTTGCCTGTGTCCCACCTGACTACAATTTGAATGTCTTCAAGTCAAACATAAACAAATTCCTGACAAACCGCCCTCTTAAGATAGACACTCTATCAAATCTCCGATACTAATGATTACTACAATACTATCTCATTGATTACTGTACACACAATAACCCTTATCCCTGAGTGGCCTCCGGGCCTTGATAATTTGTTATCTCCATGTAAAAAAACAGATATTTTTCACACGGCGCCGGAAGTCACGATAATAAATGTTTTGTTAACAACAAGAAAATATCTCGACCTAGATTTTAATTTATTTATTTCCTTTGTTTGGTGTAAGAGACACGTTATATAATTATTAAAAGTTCATTTGTGACTTTAATAATAGCAATATCAAGAGGTAATAATCTATAATTCTTTGTAGTAATTTAAACTGCAGTCAAATTTTATATATTTTCAAATCATGTGAGTTTATATAACATCGATCAGAAGTATTATCTTGTGTATTCCCAAAGTTTTACTAATTCGAGAATAAAATTTGAAATAGTATTTAATTATGTCTTTTTCAAGAACTTACAAAATGAACAATAAAATCGCTTTTTCTTTTTTTTTCTTTTTATAAAAGAATATACGTATTAGTTGTGTTATGTGTCCCCCAATTTATCGGAAAGGGCCATATGTTTACAGTGGTGTCAGTGCGTCTGTTAGTCAGGACGATTCCCAGATAACCATCCATTAGTTTTTTTACTGAAATTTTGCCACAAATTGTATTTTATTAAAAAAGATGTGTACAGTAAAAAAAAAAAAATGAGAAAATTTCCGTTGCGTTCCCAAGGGCTCAAAAGAGGTCAAAATGCCCCAAAATAGCAATAACTGACATGTTTTGTCCCATAACTTTTGATTCATCTATAAGATTGTTTGAATCTTGGCCAAAATGTGAAACCCATTGTTCTTAACATAACTGCAGTATGGGTGACCCTGGCAAAAGGTGCGCGTTTCCGGGGACTTTTACTGCTAAAAACGCCCTGTTTGTGGCTCTTTTTTGATATTTCTCAACAAAATATTGATATGTCTGACTATATAATGTTTTCCCGGTGGCCAACTCAAATATACCTGGTTTAAGGCCTGTAATTGCAACTTATCCATTCGTACTGGGATTCGGCGTCTCCAGAGGTGCAAAAGAGGTAAAAATGCCCGAAAATGACCCAAAATGATACTTTTTGCACCATAGACTTTTATCCATCGATTAGGTTTTCCCGAGAATTGGCCAAAATGTGGAGCCTATTCTTCTTAATATAAATTCACTATGGTTGACCCTGACAAATTTGTGCTTCGCATCCCTCTGGGACTTTTAGCACTAAAAAACACATGCCTTTGTGAAGCTCTTTTTTTCATATTACTCCAAACATTGATATGTATGCTATGTAGTGGTTTTCCATAGTGTCGAATTAAAATATACATGTCTTAAGTCGAGAAACTGTACTGCTTGTATATTTTCATTGAGATTCGACGTTCCCAGGAGCTATAAAAGGATTATAAATGTCCTAAAATTGCAAAATATAACAATTTTTACCCCATAACTTTTGCCACACCCATTGGGTTTTTCTGAACTTTGGCGAAAATGTGAAGGCAATTGTTTTTCATTCAGTATTGCTGTTCTTGAAGAAATTCTGCTTCGCATCCTTGAACATATAAACTTGCCTTACTCCTAATTTAACGTTGGCGCTTCACACTTCATTTCACTATATTTTTGCGTCATCTAACATGCAGCACCAGAAAGGGTCCACGCACACCTGGTTTCTTTTATCGTTTGGACTACAACTCTCATCTAAAATGTTATTCCCACATATCCTGCAAATTTATAAACTCGAGAATCATTCTGGAATCTGTACAAACTCCAACTATAATTTAGCTTTCATTGTTTATTTTATAGGATTAAGGACGCAGACTAAAGACTTCGAAATATTTCAAACGTAAAAGAAGAGGGAAACTGAGTAGGATAGGTATACTTTAGAGAAAATATTTAATGAGAGAAAAACGTATAGATGATAGCTAGGGAAAATTAGGAATAAAAATAGCTGAATAAAAATAAAGAAACCTCCCTACTAATTTTTCTAGTGCTACCATAAAATTAATATACTTTTTTGCACATACCGTTGTATAATGCTTAGTTTTTCCTATTCTGATGAAAAGAATTTAGCATTGAAATATCAGAGGATAAAGAAGTTTTTTATTTTTTATTTTCTTTCATTTATTGTCATTGTCCTTAATTTTATTGACATAATGATATAATTAAGGTCATATATAACTTGAATACTTATATTTTATCATTTCAGATGATTTGATCTTCTTAATGTAGCACAAATTTATCTGGCTGAATTGTTTTGTTTTTCTTTAAAAAAATGTCAGGTTTACTTTTTCTCTCTTTATATATATCCTCCAAACATCTGGAGTTGGTGCTGAGAAGACTGACATTATCGTCTACGGTTTCAAATGATCTGAGGCAACAGCAAAGAGAAATTGATTCCAGATATTTCTCATATGTTTTATCTTCCGTCTTTGATGTAGGGTCTAATCGAATATCTTCAGTATCAACTGTGATATTTTGTTTAATACTGGCCATACTTGCAGTGAGATATTATATCATATGATTTGCGTATTGGAGAGAGACTGGGTACATTTTACTACAGAGACGGATGGGACATTCGTATTGACGAGGGGAGAGATAGATGAGATACATTTATACTTTCTGTGAATGTTTCTATTACATATATTTAGAGATGAGGAGTATCGGTTCTTTTATCACATGAGGAGAATAGTGATTACTTAGATAGTGAGGGAGACACGTTTCTTAAGGATGGGATTTATACACAAAATTCATTATTACGATGACTGGACACAAAGTTCATATAAATGATTCACAATTCCTTTGTTTGCTGAGAATAACACAACACAAGACGCAGTACAAAATGATGATGCTTCTTTTATTTTTTTCGACCGGTCAATGATTTCACGTCAAGGAATTTAAAGCTACTAGATGATTTCAACTTCTAACCCTCCGCTTCCAAAGGTGGATTCCTTCTGACGAATGTCAGCCCTATCTGTCCGACTCTGCCCGACCCTCTTTCCGTTCTCCCGTTCTGTTCTTAAAACTAGCGCTATATTGAGAACAAATCTCCCGGCCATGACGTTATCGCATTGCCAAAAACGTGCATCGATCCCATGGCATGGACATGCTTCACGTGTTTCGTTTCCCCATGTCCGAGCATGTGCTCAGCTCACCTGTTCTAAACTCACGTGCACTGATAACACATGCCCGCAAACAAGAATTCTCTTACCTATTTTTTGTCTAACCTATTTTCAATATGTTTTTTTTAAATTTCTATTGTTCGCTTCTAGATAAACTTATTTTAATTTAATTGTCACAATAACATTTCTAAACAATCGGATTCCTTTTCAAACAAACATATCTGCTATTTATTTAAAAACTAACAATCGGAATTCTCCTGAATCCTTATTCCAAACCTAGCTTTTCAGGTTCGAATTCTCGGTCTCCTCTCTTATTTCTACTTACTTACAAGAACAGGGGACTTATTTTCGTAACAATTTGCTTCACGTATGAAAATCAAAGAGGAATATACAACATAAGATTAATATTTGGAATCAAGTCTGCTGTTATTTTAGATCACTTGGAACCATAGAAGCAAGTTTTAGTTCCTCCTCCATCAAGGGCAGATGTTTTAAGGAAATATCAGATATTTTGTAACTCTCTTGGAAACATAGGAAAACAAATTACTGTGATTGAAACATGTCATGGCTGTAAAATGTTCCGAGAAAGGCTCTGGGTGAGGGATTATCTCCTTGATATTCAATCGTAAAGGCAAATGCCACATAGCTACTATACAACATACAATATTATATATATATATATGTATATATATATATGTATATATATATGTATATATATATATATCTTCGTAGCAAAATATATATATGTATATATATATATATATATATATATATATATATATATATATATATATATCTTCGTAGCAAAATTGGATATTGAAATGCTTATATCTTTAGTTCTATGGGGGAAAAAAAACTACATGAAAATTTGCAAGTGTTTTGAAGCTTTTAATATTATTCTTTGGTAAACATTTTATGATAATTTGTAAAAAAAAACTATATTATCAAACCAACAAATTATGCTTAAATATGCCTATATTTGTATATATAATGGCCTTATATGCCAGCTTGAGTGTTGCTGCTTTTAGCAGAGTTTTGCTGAGTTATTTTTCGTACTTGAATATCTCTCCTGTGGCATTTCCAGACCACTTTTATATATATATATATATATATATATATATATATATATATATATATATATATATATATATATATATATATATAATATAAAGTTGAACGTCAGTGTGTGTGTGTGTCTCTCTCTCTCTCTCTGGTCACGAATAGTCTCCTATATGGTTGACTATTTTAAAAAACTGATTACATATAATGATAGAAGGTGTATCGAGACACAGGAATGGGTATGTTTGATCTGGCAGAACGGTGGTTCAACAAAGTTGTGGGGTCTGCATTCGCGCCTGTCCCCCAAAAATGGAAATAAAAAATGAAAAAAAAAACGTTTACAAGTGTTTTTGATATACATGTACATAAGAATACTTTGAAAAGTATGTTTCAACATAAATAGGGATGATATAATAAAATTGTGGGGTCTGCGTTCGCGCCTGTACTCCATGAAAATATGGCACCACTTTGAACAAAGACTTTTCATATCTATTTGCGTGAGTATACTTTGATAATTATGTTTCAGTTTGAAGAAATATTGTACATTAAAATTATTGGGTGTTCGTTCGCGCCTGACCTCCATAGAATGTAAATATGTCACGAAGTTTTACAAGTTTTTTTAAAAGGGATGAGGATCCACAATAACACCTTAACGTTAATCTTAATTCACGTTAGATTTAATTTATTTTTTGGAGTTGAATCATATTGTGTCGAATAAATTCACCTCATAAATTCACGTTCTTATTAAAGTGAAAGCCAAAAAAAGTCGGAACTTTAGACAATTCTCGACACAAATTTTGCATAACTCTGTTTTTCCCCTTCTGCACTTGCACCTGGCACTCTTTCGAAAATCGATAAATAAATAAATAATAAAAATATGAACGTTACTTGTTATCGTGTCAAAAGAAGGAAAACACCTGCTCACGTGATTACGTGTCTTTTTAACAATATTTACATAACCTTTTTATTTTAAATTTACGTATCTGTTTAAGCTTTTTCAGTTGATTACAATCCTTTCTGCGTGTTCTTTACATTACCATAATGCAGTCCTGAATCTGACGGCGAAATACTACAACGTTCAATACTGTAAAACTGAAATGAAGCTGTTCTGCTTGAAAAGGGCGCCATTTTCTTCTTATTCATATTTATATCGATTCTTTGCTTTAAAAAAATAAAGTAATTCCGTATATACTTTTTTAATACCCCAATTTGCTGTTTCGGATTATTTTACGTAAGCAAGTAAAGCTTCATTATTTTTCAAAAGGATTTCTTCTTTCTTTGTTTTTCGATATTTCGTCGATATTATTTAGTAAGAGTGTTTAGCAGAAAAGCCAACAAACGACTACACGAAAAAATAAATATACAAGAAATAAATTTTACCATAGTCAATAAAAGTGCAGTACATGTTTTTCTTGTTTTGAAATAGTTTTTGATTCCCTTTACTTGAAATAATATCAGCGAACCGAAATTAAAACGAAATTTGAGGCGATAACTACTTAAATGCCATAATCGAATATTCCTCAAGCACAAAATAACGGAAATCATTAAAATATGTTTATAAATATTTCTTACGTTGACGGAACTCTCTACAATTGTTAACACAGAAAGCTCAGGTGCCCCTCCTTCAAATTGAAAACGGGTCTCTCCATTTAAAACTCGCGGCCATTTTGAACTTTTTAAACCGGTTCGTGAATTAATTCTTTTTTTTTACAAACTACTTAAAAATTCAAACCAATGAACTTTTCTACCATAAATATAACTTTTAATGACTATGGTAACATTTATGCCTTGTATATATATATATATATATATATATATATATATATATATATATATATATATATATATATATATATATATATATATAAGTAAATTTTTGGTACAGCAAACTGGAAGGAGAAATTTCAGAGGAAACATAATTTAATTTAAATACCAAAAAAACAAGAAAAAAAGAACTCTGTTGTTTATAAATTCGTTTGTCAGTGTGGAGCTGACTACGTTGGCAAAACATCCCAAAGATTAGAAATGAGAATATCCCAACATATCCCTCGGGATATTCGACTACACCAGGGTTCGAGAACATCCGGGCACTCCCAAGCTCATGAGTCCGCCATTGGCAATCACCTGTTGAGTATAAATAGGTGTGCCGATCAATATTCCGATGGGTGGTTTTCTGTTTTATACAGTGCTAGGTCGAACTATCATCTCAATATCATTGAGGCGTTAGTTATTAACAACTCTCGACCTAGCCTGTGTAGACAAAAGATTCTGAAACATCAGTTGGAGATATTCATTGATTTAAAACCACCTGAACAGTGAGAATTTTTTTTTCTCCACTGTTCTTCCAACTGAAACCAAAATTCCCCACTTCCCTCATTCGTTTTCTTAGTTTTTAATTTATCATTCTGACGTTTCCTCTTAGAGGGTCAGACGATAAGGCCTTAAGGAAATTTTAATTTCACCTGCCCATATCTTGTTTTTTGGTATTTAAATTAAATTATGTTTCCTCTGAAATATATATATATATATATATACTTATATATATATATATATATATATATATATATATATATATATATATATAACATGCTCTCTTTGTAAGGAAACGTCATTTTGTTGGTCACTTTTGGCTACGAAGTGAAACAAAGTTGATATAAAAAATATATTTTCGCGAAAATTATTATTTTCATCATATTTTACTTAGGGTAAAAGTTTTTAGTCTCAAAACCTATCTCTTTACAACCCCCTCCTTTTCATAACCTATCATACTTTCATCAATCACAGTCAATTTTCTGTAGCCTGATTTGAACCCAGTACAAAACGGGTACATCTTCTAGTATACATATATATATATATATATATATATATATATATATATATGTATATATATATATATATAAGAGCCAATAGTTAATAAAACATGTTAAAAACACTTTTAAAAAGAGTTAAAAGCATATTTAATCTGAAAAGGAAACACTGAATTAGTGGATAGTCCTTAATTCGCGGAGTTTCGAAGAAATACTTTTCATTCTCATCAGAGGGTAGGAATTAGCAAAATGCTGGATCGGATTTTGCACACAAAAGTATTTGATTTAACTGCAAGTAAGTCAAAGATCTTACTTGATAACAAAATATATTATATAGCATGCAAGTAATTCGATTTAATTTGTGCAAAAAAATGAAATCTTTAATAGAAAGGAATTTTTACCAGAAAAAACATTAATACTACGAGGATGATTGTGTTATTAACATAACTTTTACTTTACTATATAATGTTTGGGTTTCTTAGAAGGTGTTTTTGTAATACTTGTTTACCGAGGTTTCTTATCTGTTTAATGAGTAGCTTATTCTAAACTCTTTAAATACATTATTTATCCACACAGCAGCAATAAAATATTAAGTTTATAAAAGGGCAATTATTAATTTTATCAAATATCTTTCTTGTTTCAATTGGTGTTAACTTTTTTTTAATCAGTTCCTGATAATATACAGAAAGTGATTTTTTTAAAGGAGTGATTCACGAACTAACATCCCTGGTCGGTGAATCTTACCTTTGAAAGTATTATCAGCAATTCCAATATAAAATGCATTGCTATTTAAGTATTGTTGAGGTGAGATTTGGGCATTATAGCCTACTACTATGTTACTAGGCTATTTCCTTTATTCGAACAACTACATAATTAAGTTGACCTTGCTGTGGTCTATCTATTTATATTGTTTAAACTTCCTACTTTGATTATTATATTTTCTAGACCGACACTGCAACTATAGCTCAATTTTACTGTATTTTTGTTTAATATTTTATGTAAAGATATTATCAGCTGGGAAATGTAGCTTTATAAATTTAGGTAGTATTTTTTAAATAAATAGTGACATTTAGATTGAAACAGATTAAACCATATCATTTTTATTGTATAAGCGTTAATTTTTGTTTATATACCTTTTTCTTGTGAAAAACTGTAACTATTTTAATATTTGAAATAATTTCTAGTGTTTACTTAACTTTCTGAATTCTTTAACATCGACTTACTTCATGTTTTAATTTTCAACCGTTAGAGTTTTTAATTGTCAGCCGTTAGTTTTTTTAAATTTTCAGCGGTTAGAGTTTTGCTCAATCATGACTGAACCCTCTCTACATAGTATTATATTTTCAATTTCAATGACGTTTGCTAGGTTATGCAAAATCTAGAAATATCCCAAACCAGTCATCTTTGCCGAATCCAGGAAACCTAACAAAACACCATATTGTCTGATCTGATCTGTTTGTTCCACTGTTGAGAATTGTAAAGTAGTTCTTCACTTTCTGATCATTTCGACTTCCTCCTCGAAAATGTCAAAAAGAAGATTGTTACATCTCATTGTCACATTCTATTGTCACATCCCATTGTCACATTCTATTGTCACATCCCATTGTCACATTCCATTGTTACATCCCATTGTCAGATCCCATTGTCACATTCCATGGTCACATTCCATTGTCACATCCCGGATGTTTATTGATAATGCAGTGAAATTTATGTGAAATTGTATGAAAAATAAATGTTTTAGAACCAGCTGATTGTTTCAGCCATGTAAACTCATAGGTTCAGTTTATAAGTAATGTTGACTTGTATTAAATCTTTCCTGCTATTTTTTAAAAATTATTTTTTACTTGTTTGACTAATTTAGCAATAAAGGCAAAACTCTAATAAATATAGAAGTTTGTTGTGTGTTTTTCATTTCCTTTATATATATATATATATATATATATATATATGTATATGGGTGTGTGTGCGTATGTGTGTGTGTGTGTGTGTGGAGGGGTGTTTGTATACACGTCTCTCTATGTCTTGGAATAGCTCAGTCGAATGCCAATCTATTATTTTTATTTGTTCTGCACTCAGTTTTAAAACGACGTTAGAAAGTGAAATATTAAAGGAAAAACATAAATACATAATGGCGGATGATGACATGAAATTATAAAATCGATGTCTGTCATCGTTTGACAGTTGACTCCGCCCCTTTTCTCACCAAAATCCTCGTGCCAAATTCATCCAAATTAAAACTGATGTTGACATTTCTAGAGATTTATGGAGGTCGGCGCGTAAAAGACGAAGCCACTCTAAAGAATGTTAGCTGCCAAAGATAAGAAAATAAAGTGGTTTCGATTATTATCAAGCCTGAACACAAAGTTAACTTTCACTCTTGCTTATGCCTTTATAAAATGAGTCAAAATTCGTATAGAGCTAAGACAAGCCAAGTCTAAGGATACACATCTGTACGGGACGAATGCCTGCAGATTTTTAAACCTTCAAAATTGCACGTACACAAAAAAGTTTGAAGGACACCTAGGCTATAACGTCGTAATAAAGTTATACATTATGAAAAAGAGTCAGACTAATTGAAAGAATAACAAATATAAGGTAAAATTTTGGGCAAATATTTTGACAACACCCCTCTAAAATGTGGGGTCTATTCTGAAAACCGTCATTAACATGGCGATGTTGGGGGTGTCTATTCCGACAGTCTATCTTAACATGGGAAAATTGGGGGCGTCTATTCCGAAAGCCATTTTTAACATGAGGAGGTAAGGGTCTCTATTCCGAAAACCATGCTTTAGTCGGGGATTGACCACCACTAACAACAATAGCAACAACAACAACAACAAAAACAGCCGTAGTTTAATTTTTCACGAGAGGAGATATGCTTCCATCGGGGACGCGTTTTTGAAGTGTTATGTAGTTTCCGCACTATATTTAAAGTTATTAAAAGTATTTTCACATCGCTGTAAAAAGCAAAGATGAAATCGAAGAATCTATTAGTTTCCTTATTTCTGTCTCCCTTCTGTCTGTCTGTCTCTCTCTCTCCATTATGTATATATAGAGAGAGAGAAAGAGAGAGAGAGAGAGAGAGGAAGGGAAAGACAGAGAGAGACAAAGACATGTGCCTATATTCGTATATACATAAAATTAGAATATGCTTTGTTTGTCTCTTTTCTATTTGTAAATATAATAATTATTATTTTCTATATAAATAAAACATTATACATATGTGTGTAAATATCTAAATGGTAAACGCTTTTACTACTGGTCACATAACACTGAAATTTGTAGGTAAACAATATCCATGCACCAAGGATGGTTCATAGCGAGTAAATTATTTTTTTTACATGTATGGATAACGCGTACAGACATCAGCAAATTGTTCATTCAAACACGCCACCATGTTTGTATTCGGGTGCATGCCTAAAATCAATTCAGTCATTCATGTTGCTTTTGTGTTTATGTAACAATAAGGAGAAACCTCCTCGAAAATGCCAAAAAGATTTCCGGAATTATAATGCAATGAGACACTCTTTTTTTTTTGGGGGGGGCATTTTCGAGGAGGAAATCGAAAGTACAGACGATATTTCTCGTAAAATCTGGTGTGAGTGGGGAAAACGTAAGATTATCATAGAATGCATTGGCATTAGTTTTTATAAAGAAATCATCCACTTTTTATTCGAGTAGAGAAAGGAATGAAAAGCTGGGAGTAAACTTCTGGTAATGACGTCATTCCTCTTCAAATTATGGTGTTGAGAAAAAGGGCGTGGATTGACAAGAAATTATGCCCTCCTGTTTATTCCAGTAAGGAAGGTGGTAGTAGGTAAGGGGGATAAATTCCGATTATGACGTCATTCCCTTTCAAATTATGGTGTCAAATTGGGGAAAACTTGAGATTCTCCTCAGATGTATTGGTGAGTGTTTAAATGAGATAATCCTTCCAAACATTATGTCCTCCTGTTTATTCGATTAAGGGACGATAGGTAGCGAGGTAACTTACGGTGATGACGTTATTTTACTTCAAAGGATGGTGTTAAGTGAGGGAGAACTTGAGATTAACATCACATGGAATGGCGAGTGTTTAAATGAGACAATCTCTCCAGACATTATCTCTTCCTGTTTATTTGAGTGAGGGGTGATAGGAAGGGGGCGTCACTATCGGCGATGACGTCATTTCTCTTCAAGTTTTCGTGTCAAGTGGGAGACAACTGCAGACAATCCTCACATGGATTGGTGAACGTTTAAATCCTTTCCAGACACTATCTCCTCCTGTTTATTTGAGTAGGGAGTGATAGGAAGTGGGTGATGATATCATTGTTTTAATTATGGCGTAAGGTGGGGGACAATTTGAGATTATCATCACATGGATTCGCAAGTGTTTAATGAGGCAATCCTCCCAGATATTTTCTTCTGCTGTTTATTCGAGTACAGAGGGGCGATAGCATTGGGGGTGGTAACTTCTGGTGGTAAGGTTATTCCTCTTCAGATTATAGTAGTAAGTAGGGGATAACTTGAGATTATAATCACATGGACTGGCGACTGGTTAAATGAGACAAACATGCCAGACATTATCTCCTGTTTATTCGAGTAAGAGGGTAATAGGTAGCTGGGTAATTTTGGTGATGACTCCATTCCTTTTCAAATTATGTTGTAAACTGAGGGACAACTTGAGATTATCATTACATGGATTGGTGACTATTTGAATGAGATATCCGTCGCAGTTCTTATCTCCTTCAGTTTAATCGAGTTTGCGGGGTGATATGCAGAAGGTAATTTTCAGTGATAACGTCATTCTTCTTTAAATCATGGTATAAAGTGCGGGACAACTTAAGATTCTTATCGCATGAATTGGCTCGTGTTTACGTGAGAAAATCCTGTTTAAATCAGACATTATATCCTGTTTATTTGAGTAGGAGGTTATAGGAAGGGGGTGACGGACGGTGATGACGTCATTCATCTTCAAATTATAGTGTTTAGTCGGGGGCAGTTTGAGAGTTCCATTATATGCCTCCCAGATATTATCTTCCTGTTTATTTGACTAGTGGGCGATAGGCAAAGTAGTAACTTCTGGTGATTACATCATAGCTTTTCAGATTATGGTATTAAGAAGGTGACAACGTACGATTATCATTGCTAAGTGTTTAAAGGAGACACTCCTCTCAAACCTTATCCCCTGTTCATTCGAGAGTGTGAAAACATGGTGGTAATTTCCACTCAGGACGTTATTATTCCTCTTCAAATCATGGTGTTAAGTCGGGGCATGTAAAGGTCATTATCACATGGATTGGTGACAGTTTTAATTAGACAATCCTCCTAGATATGATCCTCCCATGTTAATTCGAGTAGCGGGTGATAGGTGGTATGGTAAATTCTGATAATGACGAAATTCCTTTTCAAATTATGGTGATAAGTGGGGGACAATTTGAGAGTATCAGTACATAGATTGGCGAATGTTCAATGCAATAATTCTCCCAGACATTATCTCCTCCTGTTTATTCGATTATTTTATTGGCGACTATTTTAATTAGATAATCCTCACAGACTTCATCTCGTCCTTTTCATTACAGGAAGAGGAAAGTGACTTCTGGTTATGACGTCATTTTTATCAAATTATTGTTGGAAACGAGTGACGACTTTAGAGTATCAAAGTGCTCAATATCCTGAATAGAGGAGGTGTCTTTAAGTACAGCTTGGCCTGGTAGAAATAATTAGTATTTTGATATTGTCTTATGGTATACGTTACTCAATGAAAATGCCTATTAGCCGTCAACGCCGAGACGCCTTGCTAGTTTAATATAAAAACACAGAAACTTTTCGGCCATTCACCAAAGAAAATATTTGCATTTAAATTGAATTGTCTACAACAAATCGAAAGATACTAAAATATAAGCAGACGAAAAAAGATTGGATAAAGAACCGAAAATAATGTTAATCGATGGCTGTACTATTTCAAATAGATATCAACTCACAAAAACCTGCGTGATTTCTTTTAAAACAAAACTGCTTTCAAGTTATTAATGTAGGAACTTGGCCTCAGGAAATTAACTTACCGCGAGATTGAAAAATACTGACAAAGATTGCACTAAAAGTTAGCTGAAATTAATGATGGAATCGTAAGAATTAACTGAAGAGTGATATAAAACAGAGGAATATAACGGAGAAATATATAAATTATGTGTACGTCAATTCGTTATGTTCATTGTTTTACCATTACAATTTTTTATATATTGGTAAGTGTAATAGAAAAAAAGGAATGCAAGCGGGCATCTATATATTAATACGATAGCGTATCTGTTATTTTCTGTGTCACGCTTATATACGGGCCATTTAATTGTTATGTACTTCCATTTATTGGCATAAATAAATTTACCTAGAATTCGTCATAAATTTTGGTTTAGGTTTCGATTATAGCCGATGGCAATTAAGTCATCTATTTTTTTTTATAAATACGTTTATCAATAATTCTTCATACGTGTTGGTTTAGGTTTAGATTTTAACTGATGGAACCCCGGTAATCTATTTTTTTTTTTAATAAATAAGTTTATCAAGAATTCGTCATCAGTTTTGGTTTAGGTTTCGATTATAGCTGAAAAAACTCAAGTTTCGTATATATATATATATATATATATATATATATATATATATATATATATATATATATATATTTATATGTGTATGTATGTGTGTGTGTGTTTGTTTCATAAGTTTTTATATTTGGTTTCGATTCACGCTAATCCACCCAAGTCATATGGTATATTTTTTTCATTTTTTTAAATCGAAACTTTAGAGTATATAAAAATCGATAGAACATTTATTCTATTATAATAGATACGGAATTTTCAGGTGCTAAAATATATTTATGCATGTCAGCAGCGAGGCCTGACGTTGTCCAGGATTGAATGTGATTAAATTAAAGTTACACACTTCACATAATTTATTGCCATCGAATCGGTGAAGTCGCCAACTTCATTGTTTCCAATCGATAAATCCCATGCTTAAGTCGGGACCAACCGTAATGTACAGGAGACGGCAGGCTATAATTCTTTCCGTAAGTGAGGTTGTCGTCAATACTATGTCTTCTATATAGCAATGTACTAAATTCGCAGTTGATATATTATCATAGGATAAGAGTTAAGTGGTAGTTCAGTTATCGTTCCGATTGGAAATTTGGTAGAATTTCGATTTTTTAAGAGAACAGCTCAACAAGAATTTGTTTGCATTTGACTTAAAGGCTACCATATAGTAGTGGGCAAGAAAGCAGATCGGTAGAACAGTGGTCCACACGTAGATAGTTCTCAGAAAAAAAACTTTATTCATGGAAACTGCGTTTAGATTAAGGAAGAGATAGACACTAGATGAAATTATCGATAACGGTTTTAGCGAGTCGAGATTTTATATAAAAATTTGGCAACGAGAGACAATAAAATAAAACTTGGTCGAGCACTTACTATGAAAATAATGATAGAGCAGATACAGACACGCAATGTCTCTTCTGGGGAGAAAGGGTTGAAGCGAAAGAAAAGTTTCAAATACAAAACAAATTATCCAAACGTGTTCTAAATAGAAACATTAATTTCTAACACACTCATACCGTTGATTTAAAACTTGTGGCCATTTAACTTGTTAGGTGATAAAATTTCTCAAATGCACTTATGATGTTATGCTGTATAAAAATGTTAACTTTGATAAAAATCGAACTATTCGTTCTTTAATCCGATTTTTATTATGGATCTTCGATACTTTTCGGGATTTTCCGATAAAGAAAAACATCTTATAACACACAGACGTACAAGGTGAGTCACAGGAACCGGATATTTTTAAGGAAAACAAAACTCTGAATATTTCAACATTCTTGTCATTTTATACGTTTCACGTGAATCACCTTGTATTTAGTAGATTTGCCTGATATGTTAAATAATCAGCCCAGTCGTTACGGAGTCAAGAGGGAACGAACTCACACACAGATTCCTAATACAAAGAAATATATATATATATATATATATATATATATACATACATATATATGTATGTGTGTGGGTGTATATATATATATATATATATATATATATATATATATATATATATATATATATATAAGTATTTAGAAAATAAAAGGCGATCAAGATAAATCAAGGACGAACGAATAAATCGTTAATTTATTTGTACCAAAGGAATAATATCAGCCGTTCTACAACTGAACCCATTCTATGTGTATCTGTATTTATTTAAATATATATTCATCTTGTCTTACAAATCTAGCGACGAAAAACTAAAGAGCAGTTTTTGCTTATGTGTGCATGGTTATAAGCTTAAAACATGGATGCCTGAGGTAATGAGGTTGATTAATAAATTCCAGCAATAATGCCTCATAGGATATTTGTAATGAGAGCATTTTTTTATATTCCTTTGAACTGTTTATAGCTGTATTTGAGTAATTAATATAAATATCAAATTTTGTGTGTGTATTTATGGCCTTATAATCTAATCGATTGAGTCATTATAGGCTGAACACCTTGAAAGCACACCTTTTTCTGACATATTTTTACGAAAGTTTATTTTTTTACTAATATATATTAGCTAAGCATTTAATCATATATTTTAATAATAATAGTTGTCACTATATCGCTATATTATCGTTTCACGGTAAACTTGTTTAAATGCACATATATCAGTGCGATGCGACCTTTCTATAGTCGGTTGCCAGATTGGTGTTTAAGAATATTTCAAGAGCAAATACTTACAAAAACGCTTGGATGTGCAAATGAGAAGGAAACGATTGGATTCGGACTTGCCACTACTAGATGGCTAATCAAAATCCTTAACTAATTTCTGTTTCGGAAATTGTAATGAAAATAAAGATAGTCACAAAGACATATAGAACTGCATATTAGTCTAAGAACGTATTTACTTTTTATCCCAGAATCTCGATTATTTATAGGGAGAAAAACAAGCTACCCCAAAAAGGAAATGTTGCCATATAGCAAACTATATTACCTAAGACGAGAAACATGTATTCTACCTCGACCGTACACAACAAGAACTGTAGTTCTAAAAAAGTCACTAGGCTTTACATCTAGCCAATAGGCCAAGGACAAATAAAATGGGACGCACATACTTAAATTCTATGAGTTTATTCTTCGTATTAAGCGATACACTATTTTTACACTAAATCTAATGGACTAACATAAATGATATTTTTCATATAAATATTATCATAATAAGTCTTCAGTTTACCTCACCAACGTACAGTATACCGTAATCTGCGGCTGACTGGGATAGCTTCCGTACATTTATATCTTATCTACCTCTGTATTCCATGTTTACAATTGATGTGTCCTCAGACCTGACCGAACGGTTAAATGTAGGCATAGATCGATTCATACCATCCAAAAAATTCCAACAAACACCTAACAGCCAGCCATGGTTCTCCCCAGAATGTGCTGCTGCCATCTCGCACAGAAATCACGTTTTCCTTAGCTACTAACGTAATACATGCACAGAGATTAAAGCTGTTTTCAGGACTGCCAGCAACCGCGGTAAGAGAGTAATAAAAAAATGCAAGGGAGCTATATGCGTAGTCCGTTAAATCCAAAGTAGGTGAGCAGCGGCTTGGTTCCCATCAGTTTTGGAAAATAGCAAACAGGATCCTGGACTAAAGTGTGCGTTCTGTCCCGACCATCATCAACGGATCTGGAGTCCTCTCGTCAGCATCAGACAAGGCCAAACATTTTGCCAAGAAATTTGCAGCTAATTCTACCCTATGCGACGAAGGTCATCAACTCTCTGTATATCCTCCTCTAACAGACAGCACGCTATGTAACAGACAAATATCTGTGCGTGAGGTCGCCAAGCTAGTCAAGAACCTTGATTCCAATAAAGCCACTGGGCCTGACGGCATTCAAATTATAGTGTTGAAAAAGCATCGACCAGAACTTGCCCCCATACTTACAAAACTGTTTAAGCATTGCCTTAAGGAGAAGTGATTCCCCACACCCTGGAAAACCTCATCAGTATGCCCTGTATTTAAGAATTCAGATGATAATAATCTCCCTCCCTGTACTGACCAATAAGCCTCATGTGTATCATGAGTAATTCCTGGAATCTATATTAAATAGAGAGGTAGTAATCCACCTCAGCAGAAATAACTTTCGTAGTGACATGCAATACAGTTTCTCAGCAAGATCTACAGCAGATGTGCTAACGGTTATATCTCATAGGATTAGTGAATCTCTCGACAAAGGCTTCCTTTCTAGGGCAATTGCTCTTGACATATCAAAGCCTTCGATAAGGTATGGCATAAGGGTCTATTTCACCAGATTTCCAGCTACGATATAGCTGGAAATGTTTTCTCAATCATTAAATCATTTCTCTCTGATAGGCCCATTAGAGTAGTGGTTGATGAGATCAGAGGACCTCAGTATTAAGGCTGGAGTCCCTCAGGGGTACATCCTGGACCCAACTCTCTTCCTGATCTACATCAATAATCTCCCAAAACACATACTTAAATCATTCGTTGACATCTACGCTGATGACAGGACCATCTATGGCAAACATCTAAGCTCATAAATGACAAAGTTCTCTCTGATTCTCTCTCCTCTGATCGTGAGCGCACGGTACAGTGGGGGAAGAGTTGGCTGTTTACTTTTAATGCATCTAAAACCAAACTCCTATCTTTACATCATAAACGCTCTGACCCCTCTATGGCATCCGTGGAAATAGATGGCTCTTGTGTAAAGGGTGGCTCCATGTTTTGATAAGCTTCTGGGATTGACCTTTACTCCTTATCTGAAATGGAAGACGTACATCAGGTCTACTGCCAAGGTCGCTAGAAAAATGGTAGGATCTTTCTACCGCTCCAGAAGATATCTCACTACTGATGCAATTCTCTATCTTTATAAAAGCCAAGTACGTCCAAGGGTGGAGTACTGCTTCCACATCTGGGCAGGAGCTGTATAAAACAGCCTGACAGAGTACAAAATAGACTTCGTGGCTAAGTGGGGGATGTCCTTTTTCCCCTGCAACCTCTCTCCCACAGGAGAGATATAACGGGCCTATCTTTGTTTTATCGTTACTTCCATGGCAAGTGCTCATCCGAGCTCCAATCCTTGGCCCCCGCCGATCTTTCACGATAAACACCCATCTAGTTGAAACCACTTTCAAAAATTGTCCCCACTCTTTAACTGTGCCAAAACCAAAACGTAGATTCCATGAACGAAGCTTCTTTCTTAGAAGTGCACGCAAATGGAACTGTCTTCCGTCTGCCTGTTTCCCACCTAACTACAACTTAGATGCCTTCAAGTCCAACATAAAAAAAATCCTGATAGACTGCCCCTTTAAGTAAGACACTTCATCAAATCTCTAATATTAACGATTACTACGACTATGACTTCCTTATAAAAACAAATATGAGAATCACGGAACAACTACAATGGTATTAAAATATGAATGCGAGCGATTCACAAATATTCTTCATCAAATGAAACAATGGTATATTATCGAAGACCTAGTTGATACATTACACTATGTGAAAAGTTTAGCTTGTTTATAATATAGTTATTTTGTTTTCCCCGTGCACGGTTTGTGACATCATCAAAATAATATGACAAAATACAACCTTACGTATGTCAAAAATATTAGTTTATAATTAAAAAATTCGTTATCTTCAAAATTGATGTGAGTTTTTATTACGCACAGTCATGTAAGTCATGAAACGCAGGGAATGATTTCTTTTTCTTGACAATGTGTTGTCGGGTCGCTGTTAGCATTTTTACACTAACCACAATAATTAAAAACCAATTAGGATTGAGAGAGCAGATTTAATTTCAAGTTTTTTTTTATCTGGCGAAAGTATTGTGGGGTAGAGTCTCTTATAAATGTGCTTATATGCGACAAAAAGTGATCTCGGATGCAACTTTAATGATTGGATGAACAAAGAGCCTCCAAATTGAAAACATTCCTTTAATGAAATTTGAAAATTTCTTATCTGTAATAAATGATCGAAGCATTGCCAGCAAACGTAAAACGGCATACCAACATAAACTTTGTACGTGGAAGTAGTAGGGAGACTACGTATACCGGGTACACCTATCGATGCGGTTTCTTTGGATAGAGAAGAGTGGTATGAAAAATATCCATTACTATCAGCGATAATGCAAAAAAACTACGTGACAACTGTAGAAAATGGCGTTTCTCTAATTCATAAGAAGATTCCAAAAACGAAGTGGAAAGAAACGGTTTACTTGATTTTCGAGTGTCTCCCTTGCATGTAGGCTCACTGAAAGTCAAACACTCTGTCTGGGAATGACTAATTGCTGTTTTTCTTTCATTTGTCACTTTTAATTAAGCAAATAATCAATCTATTTTAAGCGGCATAAGGCAGTTGCGAAGTCAGAAAAGAAAACCACGAAAAAGAGGAAAAAATTAACGTCAAAAAATGATTTGAACAGCTTCGTCAAGACAATTTTTCTTGAAACTGATCAAAGTTTTCATTTAAATGTGTTTTCACACATGCATACATGCATATATGTGTACATACATATATGTATACATGCATGTATACATACAGATATGTATATATGTACGTATATCTATACATTAATACGATATCGCGTGTGTTATTTTCTGTGTCACGCTTACATCCGGTCATTTAATTGTTACGTCCTTCCATTTCGTGTAATGAATATTTTTACCAAGATTTCTTCATAATCTTGGTGTCGTGTTCGATTATAGCTGATGAAATTAAGGTCATCTTTTTTTATAATTTTACAAAGAATTACTCATAAGTTTTTGTTTCGGTTTCGATAATAGCTAATGGCATTAAAATAATCTATTTTTTATATAATTTTATCAAGAATTCTTTATAAGTCTTGGTTTCGGTTCCGATTTTAGCTGATGGCACCTTAGTAATCTTTTTTCATATAAATAATCGTATTAAGAATTCTTCATAAGTTTTGGTTTCGGTTATCTTATAGCTAAAGGAACTAAAGTTATTTATATATACATATATTTATATATATATATATATATACATATATATATATATATATATATATATATATATATATATATATATATAAAATGCAAATTACAATTGAATTTACCAAAATGATCCAAGATGGTAAAATTAAAGTAAATTATAAATATTAAAGAATGAATATTTATAAAATTATCTCAGCCAGATATAAAAGCTCGCTAAAACCAAATACGAAATAGAGCTTATAATATGAGCAAACAGTTAATAAAATATGTTTAAAAACACTTTGAAATGAGTTAAAAACATATTTAAGAGTATTTCTTCGAAACTCCGCGGATTAAGGACTATCCATTTATCTAGTGTTTCGTTTTCAGATTAAATGTTTTTAACTCATTTCAAAGTGTTTTTAACATATTTTATTAACTGGTTGTTCATATATATATATATATATATATATATATATATATATATATATATATATATATATATATATATACACACACGTAAAAGTGAACGTGTATGTGTGTCTCTGTGTGTATGTGTGTGTACATTTTCTTAAGCAATAAACCTGTCAATTTTCAGTCTATAGACTCGAAATTTGATATACAGGGTACGGAGATATAGAGAAAATATTTGTAATTCGTTTTAGGCCAGAAGTTTGGTGGTTAAGAGGTCAAAGTTCAACGATTTTTCTTTTGAGAACTCTACCAAATTCCACCGAAAATTTTGTATCTAAACACTTTAAATTTTAGATATAAGTTCCTTGGACATGGATATAACTTAATAACTTGATTTAAGTCCAAAACAATAAATGTTACGGGGTCATAATAGGGACCGAAGTTAAACAAAATTGAACTTTGCAGTCTCTACCAAATTACTCAGACAATTCTTGGTCTAAACATTTTAAATTTTACATAAACGGTATTCAGAGATAGGCCAAGCTTTTTCCTCGATTTGGGTCGAAAATTTTTAGTTACCAATCTGTAAATGTATGTATGTATGTTTTCATGTTTGCCTAAAACTTTCGACAGAGGCGACGGATTTTTACAAGATAAGTATCGTTTTTAAAAGCGACCTTTCAGACGAACAATATCGAAAAATTGGCTAAAAACATTAATATATTCTCCTTAAACTAGGCGGTTTTCTACAGGGGGTCGCTTTTTCGCCGATATTTTCAAAAGTCATCCTCTCCTCTCGATTGTCTTGCCTTAATTAAAATATAAGCCACTTCCAGTTTGGCGCAGGTCGTAACAGGAAAGACGTAAGGTTCCCCCCCCGTTCTTTTCCTACTTCACGGTATGAGTTCTAAACTGCCTTCCTCTATCACTTTTTTTTGCTCAACATACACATCCAAACACCCGGGCGACGCTAGGCTAAAATGCTAGTATATATATATATATATATATATATATATATATATATATATATATATATATATATATATATATGAAGTTGAGAGTCGGTTTCGATTCAAGCTGATGAACTCAAGTCATATATATATATATATATATATATATATATATATATATATATATATATATATATATATATATATTGAAATCGCAACTTTATAGTATATAAAACAGATAGAACATTAACGCTCGAATAATAAATATGAAATCTTCAAGAATAAAAATATCATAATCAAGCGTATTTTACGACCTAGCTACGCCGGACGTCTCTGCTAGCTAGGATAAATACATTTGAAGTTTTTATAAAATAGCTACAATCATTTCAGAGCGTCTACATTTACGTTTAATATCTACAGAATGCCAACATCAATATATTACATATGAATCAGTCCCCCGCGAGATTTCCACGTGTCACGCTAGTATACATTGTTTTCTTACTCATTAAGGTGAGGATTGATATTGGTATTATTTTTGTTATAAAAACCTATTTTTCTCATCAGTGTTTTGGCTGTTTTTAGCTTTTTAATGTTCCAGACGTGTATTGTCGAATTCGAGAATCGAACGAAAACCTTTATCTAATTGACAGTAATAGCATGCATTTGATCTATTAGATATTAAGTTGTTCGCCGTTTTGTCGTTAGTATCCTTCAAATTAAGGATTGAAACTTCGATCCCAGAAAAAGTGAGAAAGCAACAGAGAGACAGAGAGAGAGAGGGGGGAGAAATAAAGAGAGGAGAAAGAGTGAGAGAAACCGGCCATTTTGCTAAAACGTTTCAATCTAAATGCTACGCTAATATGGGCACTGTAGAAACTCTACTAAAATAGAATTAACGAAATCGTTAAATGAAAACAATCATCTAATAAAAAAATGAAAATTTATAAATGAACTCTTGTTTTGACAGGGAATTAGTTAATCATTCATGACTGAGTATATTTAGTTCATTTTAATAATATTTACATAGAAAAATTAAGCTTTTCGTTTTATCATAAGAGAGAGAACAAAACTCAAATTTATGATTTCATAATAACACAATTCCACATAGTTAAAAAAGATGATAGAACAAATATAATTAAATTTATCACAGCTTTGAATATCATTAAGGGGATTAACAAACAATTATGTTTAGAGTATCACATACTATATGCGAAATTGATCCCTCTGCGAATGAATATGAATAGGGTTGTAAAATATTCAATATATGTTTAATCACAAACTTACTGGAAGAGTGGAGAACCATTTAGCGTACGACAGAAGCATTTGTATTAACCCATTACGAAAGTAACCAGCAATGATTGATACATCCTTTTTGTGAGTTTCACATTGTTAGGGAACAAGATAATACTCAAATCATATTCAATAACGTCATTTTATTATAAAAATAGAAATTAACACTATGTAATAGGATAAAACATTGTATCTGTTAGAACTACAATCTATTTATGATTCGGGATAAAATTAAAGTTCATTATTGCAATGTTAAAAATTCATATTAATTCATATTTGGTCATGCAAAGTTTTTTTTATGTACCCTCAATTAAAAAATAAGTTAATTAATCAAAAATGAATTAAAGTGAAAGATTTTGTCAATGAAATAATCCAAGCAATATAAAAATCAACGAGAAGGGAAATAGTATATTTGAAGGCTTCCATTATTATATAAGAAATGTATGTATCAAATCTTTAGCTTGAGAAAAAAGTTCTGTCTGAATTCTTAATTTTGATTTTAAATGGCGTCTTTTCAAATAAGCTTGCGTTCAAATACTTTTACTTTATTTGTCAGTTTAAAGAGCGTTTTCCGTCATATCTATTTGTTAGATTACAATCGTTTAAAACAAGTATTTCTTCTTTTCAGAACGTTGAATACAAAATAAAAATTTAGTAGATTCACACAAATCTATTTTTCAATTCAAGCTAAGCCGACAATCTGCTGAAACAGCACGAGCTATCAACGAAACGTTTGACCTGTGAATCAATACTGAACGCACAGCACAATGATGGTTTTTGAAATTTCGTGGCGGCGACTGGAATCTTGAAGGTGATGAACGTGGTTGCCCATCGGATGTTGTCAACGACCAATTATGAGGCTAAGTCGGAGTCAATCCATGTACAACTGTTCGAGTACTTGCTTCACAACTAGACGTAACAAATACAACGATTTTTAACTATTTGACAGAGATTGGAAAGACTAAAACATGGGTGCCTCACGTATTGAAAGGCAACCAATGAAGTGTCATATTCCCTTTTTTACGCATTAAAAACTATCGGTTTCTCGAACAGGTTTTGATTTGCAATGAAATGTGGGTTTGTTGCGACAACTGGCGACGCTCAGCTAAGTGGTTAGACACTGACGAAACTTATAAGGATATTGTAGAAAAACCGCAATAACCATTTATATTCTGATACTTCAGATTACTTAGATAAATACTATTACATGGTTTAACAAAATAAGCTACAATAATATCGCGTGGATTTGCCACAGGTACCGCTAGTAAAAATTATAGCGCTTGCATTTGAACTCAAAATGCCGTGTGAAATAATAAAATACTAAATAATAATAATAACAAAAGCAGAAATAGTAATTCGACATTTCAAATATAAAAGAAACTTTAAAATATATTTAAATCAAAACTATGAATTCTTCTTTATTATCGAATAAAACGGAAGTCCTAGTTATTAAAAAAAATGGATGAAAAGTGTATTTTTATTTGCTTCGGTAGTTAAACATAAAGTCGTATAATAATGTGGCGGGAAATAAAGCTATTCAAATCGGAGAAATCTGGATTAGGACCAGATTAAATTATTTTAGTCTACAAATAATTAGTTTTTACTGATCGAAGTCAAGAAAAAACAGATGGGAAGTACATGGAGAGATATTACTCTTGTTTCAAGTCAAAATCATTAATAAACACGGAACTAATTCTAGTAATAAAAGAACGCCGTGGTTATTACTAGTACTTTATTCCAAATTGGCCATAAATGATTAGACGATCTCTTACAATATTGAATCCGACACCTCAAAGAAAGTGCTATTTTTAAACTTGTGATAGCCAGTTAGATAGGCAGCCTTTTGATGTTATAATTGGGTGCATACGAAAGAAAAGATTACTCTGTCAATCTGTTAGAATAAGGATTATGCTTTACTTGTCTCCTCCATTTTAAATAAATTGTTTTCTCATTTTCAAAGTTACAGATTTTAATATGACTCTAGCGCTATTTTTTCTTCCAGATCTTAGATGGAAGCGTTTAATTAAATCACTGAAAATGTTTTGATCATTCTATTACTTCAAAAAGTACCTCATTTCTGATAAAATTCTCCACCTGGGCAGAAGTACGATTCGACTCAAGTGGATGAAATCCTGCATCTGGGACAGAGACGCCCGAGCCTACATTTCAGAGAGTACGTAATCGACTTCGCAATCTAGTGATTGATTATATTTTCCCTGATAGCCCTTTTGTCACAAATGACGCGTTGCTAATATTTTCTTACTCTACCGGTATTTTCTTTGTGTCAGTAGTCATCTGGAGATTTCAGCTTTGCTTTTCCATGAAAGACCTTCTCGGTAGAATATAATTCTTACAACACCGTTAATAACTCTACTCTTTTCTCTAAAGTAACGTTTTATCAGATATATAATTAACACATTAGTCAGTAGGCTGCACCTGATTAGTTTAAAAGAACACACAAACTATTTAATTGAGATATCAAATTTCATATATAACCTTTTAAAAATGTTCTTGTTAAATAATCATACACAATATAATGCAGCTTTTTTACGCTAATAATGGTAATTATTAAATTATATCAACGTCAATGCATTCGATATAAAATATATTAATGTAAAATTTAATTAGCTCGAATTCATTTGTTTGTTTTCCGAAAACGTGTTTTTTTGCTGAAATATTTAATGAGAAAAAATATGTATAAAGACTTATTTAAATGTATTTCTATAATTGTAGTCGGTCACATCGCAGTGAAATTGCATCTGCGTAATTAATTTACAAGTAGTCCAAGGAATTATACCCGATACACTAACTATAATCGTTCTTTTGCAACAAAAAACTCCTTACTCACCCGAATGCTAGTGTATTAACATTTGTATGTAGATGTTGAAGAATTGTGTATGATCATTTAATTTATTTTATAAGTTCGTAAGCCTCCTTATGTAATGTCTAAGAAATTAAAATCATTTTACCATGTGCTATATAAGGTTTATTTATTTTTGAATATCCTTCACCGTGTATAATACACGAGTAGAGATTAATAAAATTCGTATGAACGTATGTTTACTACTTTCCCAGTCGCTCAAGCGCTTTTTCTCTCCCTCTCTCTCATATATATATATATATATATATATATATATATATATGTATATATATATATATATATATATATATATATATATATATATGGGGGTGAGTGTGAGTGTGTAGTGGCACCATAAAGAAACTCCGTACCAGAATTTTCTCAAAATCCGTCAGTTCAATCTAAATTGAATGTAACTGTTTAACTGTTGAATCCACCTATACCTTATTTGACCCCCCCTTTTATTCCCATAAAATGTGTCCATGTTCATATTTGACTTGTAATTTAAGTATCTTAGTGTTCACGTCAATTTGAAAAATTAACTTCAAAGGGAGAAGGCCAAAAGAAACTCCACCCAATTGAAAAATTGTTCTTTAAATGTTCTTTAAGAACATTAATGGAACACAAATACAACGGAGACACAATGAACTAGTTAATATTTACTAGCCTAGCCCTTCTGCAATTGTACAGCATGCAGTCTTTTGGGTATTCCTTTAATTAGTCTGCGACAATACTCCGGAGAAAGGGCATCTCACTTGTCTTTAATATTTGTACAGAGCTCTTTCAAAGTAGTAATTTTATCATTGCGTCGCTGTTGCTTGATGAAATGTCATACGTTTTCGAGAGGATTGATGTCTAGTAATAGTGCAGTCCAATCTAAACACGGCATATCATGGTCTTCAATGACACTCTTGACATTGCCAGCTGTTTGAATGGGAACATTATCTTGCATGAAGATCGAATTCCGGCTAAATACTCAAAGACCATATTAATGTCCTTGGTTGAATTAATTCGACCTGGCAAGCGAACTATAGGCTCTATACTATTGGCATTAGTAACACCCCACACATCCCACATCAAAACTGAACGTTTACCACCTTACACCGTTAAAACTATGCACCTAGAATTAAATTCTTCGTACTTTCTTCGGCATATTTATTCCATACCGTTACTGCCTAGCCTATTGGACTTGCTTCCGTCGCTAAAATCATTTTGACTATAAGCCCTCGTGTTTGTGCCTTGTATAGGCATGCGCGACAACAAAACTTGGGTTTTTATAAGCGGAAGTATCGAGGTTGTCAGGAATCTACAGGCGTATGCGCAAGAGAAGGGATTGAGATAGTGGTATAAAGGCAGGTCGAGTGAGAAGGTTGTGGTTGTTGTTGTCATTGGACGTTACAGTGAAGCGTGCGTTAGCAGGTGATTAAGAGGCGGTTTATTTTTGTGTGTCAAGTCGCGCACCTCGGTGAAGGTCATATAAATCGTTCACCTCGGTGAAGGTGAAGGTCATATGATCTTCATTGCATCTTAGGAAGGCCACGCAGCGCATCTGTTCTTTACAGAAATCATTGGCTTGCATCTTGCAACACAAACTCGAAAATGAAATTTCTTCAATAAGTTCTTACCGTAAAAAGAGAGCACTTTTTAACAAGATTACATTGTTGTTGGATTTGGTTGCAGCTTCAAATTTGTTTTTGAGGTTGCGAATCTGGATTGCATTGTCTTTTCTGTAAGAAGTAACTTTAGTCTGACCAGATTTAGGGGAACACGAACACTGGCAGAGTTTGGGTGCTTTTGCACAGTCATTTGTGCTATTTTCTCATCACATTTCTATATTCGAACGATTTCTCGAGCGGAGAAACAAGAAAGGTGGAGATTTATGAGCGTCTTACGATCACTAAGAAATTCGCGGTATATTGACTAAATGTTACGTTATATAACCTGGAACAACCACAGTTACGATTAGAGATGCTTGCTGCTTTAGAAAAAGACATTTGAAGCTGAGGAGTTTCTTTTGGCCTTCTCATTTTAAATTTGTTTTTTTTTTTCTTAAATTGACGTGAACACTAGGATACTTCAATTAAAAGTCAAATATAAACAGGTAAACTTATAGAAGAATAAAAGGTTAATCAAATGAAGTATAGGTTGTTTAAAGAGTTACATTGAATTACGTTTTAATTTGAGGGTTTTTTTTAATTACAAGTGCGTGCGTTCTTTTTTGCGATTTTGTATATGCATATATGTATATATATATATATATATATATATATATATATATATATGTACATATTTAGAAAAGATGAAGAATAAAAGTTATATATAAATTGATTATAGTATAAGATTAATTCTAAAAAAGATGTGAGAAACCCCAGTTTAAGCTATGGCTTTTTAGTTAAATGCTTCTCATCAGGTCTCTAAATTATAACTACATTGTAGTTATATGTGTATTATGATTCAATGCGTTGTCTATTGTTTACTTTTCTAGTAATATGTCTGAAAATATACTTATTTCATTACTAATCTAAATGTTCGTAAGACAGCTTTTATTGATATGTCATATTTTATATAATTTTGCCCCTTTCCTTCTACTGATAAGAACTATCTGGCTTAAAAAGGTAATGGCCTTAACACTTTTTTTTCTTTTTCTATAATTTTCAATCTGATTATATAAGAAAAGTAGTCCTCGTTTTTTGTTTAATAAAATTAATTGCCCCTTTTAACTGTGTTAAGTTTTCTCTAGCTTGAACTTTGCATTGTAAGACATGCATTTCTTTGTTAACGTCATTTAATATACAATATAAACCCGGAATACGGTGGCTTAAGAATACTTTTTTAAGTTACCATGTGGAAAACGGTGTTTCCTGGCCCCTTGTTACAGTATTTGCCCCGCCTTACGATGTTATTTATAATATAATATTTTTATTGTATGCATGTGTATTATATACTGTACTGTATTCTGTTATTAATTTTGAATATTCACTGTTTAAATGTAAACACACACACAAACATATATATATATATATATATATATATATATATATATATATATATCAAACATAATAAAACAAATGCTAAACAGTCAATTGTATGCCGTACATAGTTTAGTGCAAAATAGGAAAAACAATTTGAAGCAATTCTCATTTCTTTAGCAGTTTACAAGTTTCTGTGTTCAGTTAAACGAAATGTTTTCGATTTAGGACATCTTTATTTCATTATCTTTACATTTTAAATGGACTACCAAGTATTTTGCCCCAAATCCTCTTTTAGTATCCGTGGGTTTTATATGACTTTCTCTGCGAGTAATTTTGATTGGTTGATTTTATTGTTTTCAGTGGAGGTATTCGTCTGGTTTGTTTATATATGCTGATTTTGTGGAACAGTACGGCATTGAATGACTCCCTAAAAGTCCACCTAATTTATGAGACGCTGTATTCGGGCAATGATTTCGTGCAAAGCGCAAAGGTAACTTTATCTTACAAAATCTAAGAATAAGTAAAAGTATTTTTGCAAGCATATGAATTGCTGCTGTCATTTCATTGCTAGATACTTTAAAATTTAGTAAGTGAAATTATTTTATATTAAATATTTAAGAAATTAGAAGAGTAAATAAAGTCTTAAAAGTGATAGGATTATGTGTTCATTAAATTGCATTTGTCTAAATAAAAATAAGCTCGTAAATATACAAAATATACAATATATATGTATGCGTACGCTATATATATATATATATATATATATATATATATATATATATATGTATGTGTGTGTGTGTGTTGTATAAACATATAGTGAAATATCGATACAGTTGAAGAGAAGAAACACCCACGTACCGTTCTCCACAAGGACGCATTTCTAGTTACAGTAATTGCAAATTTTTCCCAATAATATGAAATATTTTTGTAAAATCTCACATGTTTTTATTTTGTTTTATTCAATGAACTTTCGAAAAATCAGTTTTTAAAAATCAAACATTTGAGAAAAAACATAACACAACTCGTTGGAAAGTAGGATATTTGAAATATCAGACATTGCATTTGTCATAATTGGATCAGTTAGGAAGCTGAGGTTTTTCACAATTATAATGTTTCTTTGAAAAGTAGATTACTTTGCGCATGCTTGGGATTCAGGCGAAAAGAGACGCATTTTAATTTTTTAATCAATACTTTATAGAAATAATTGTGAAGAAAGCGAGCAAATTTTATCCTTCCTCCCCCCCAAAAAAAAATTCTATCATAACACATTGCACTGGCTTCTAACAGGAAAAGCCATGACACACTGAGGAAAATGTTATTATGAAGTTAAGTGTGATATATCAGAAAATGATGGTTAGAATTTATATGCGGAAGAGAAAGAAAATGTCGTTTGGAAAAATTATCAGGATCATCATTGGATAGTGCCCGAGGCATCCTCCCGGTTCACATTATAGCATTCCTCGCTTAGGAGACAGTTTGTAGGGATGTGCCCTGTGATCTGCACGTCGGTGCTGCACGGACACCGAGCGTCCTGTATATCGCCCGACTCGTACAGGCTTTTTTTGTGTTTTGTCATCATTCGTTCGGTTGATTTTTACCCACGATCTCCTAAGGACTTCGCAGCCTTATCTGAGGTCTTCTTTCGGTGACAAAGATTTTTTGCTGTTGTTATTGTTGACTAATTTATTCGAACAACGCAGGGGGAATGACGATTGTGTTGTTCGTACGGAGTCTGTGATCGTGTCAAAGCACTTGCAGAAGGATAGTTACTGCAGCGTAAATGATATCAATTATCGTTGTTCTGCTAATTCCTCTCGGAGGATCTGCGACGTAGCATTCAGGACATCCTGTAGGCCGATGGCAGGTTGGTTGCTTTCAGTTTGCCGCTAATTGTCCTGCATGCCGTATTCAGTTTAGTGTCGACCTTTGAGGCATGTGTAGAAAGATCTAACGTCGCTGTGCATTTTTTCTTTTTTTGCGGTTAGGTTGCACAGTGTTATAGAGAATCCACTCGACTATCGTTGGACCAACTTGATATGTAATTTAACCACTTATGCCATCTTACCCTGAGGCCTTTTTTGTTTTAACATAATTTATGGAAGTTTTGTTTTTCCATCGTAAATGTTGGAAATATATCATCAGATCATTGCAATATTCATTTCAGGATGTCCTTCTTCAACGGTTTTTCGTTAAAAACGGTTGATTAGCATTGTTGTTTAGTGCTATTCCGATCATTTTTTTTTCTGTAGTTTGTTATCAGCATACAGAATATACTGTTATGGGTCTTGTGATGTTAATGACGATTTCTTCCTAACGTTTTTGTCCTAGCGTCTAATGGTGAGATCGGCAGTGTTTTGCTAAGTTCATATGTTTGCGCAAAGAAAGAGATCGTGGTAGTAGGTTGCGATATAATGCTCGTATATCACCTTACTGGGGATATCAGTACAAGGAACGCCGTTCACTCTGCAGCCCTTTAGGATGTTACTTCCGCGTACTGTAATACATAGATTGGAAAATTTCAAAAACCACTTGAGACTGGCGTGTTAGTTGTGATGTTAGCGTCTAGGGCAATACGAAGCTTTATTAGTTAACTCTACGATAGTTAATCGATGGTTATACTTAATGATGATTAGGTGAGCAAATGATTGTAGCTCAAGTACGATGAGTCGGTGTTGCAACTTGGGTATTGGTTGTGTGTATATTTCATCAAGTTGTTCCTGATGTCGGAGATGATAAATGTTTCGTAAAGGTTTCTTCCTGCATTTGCAGATAAAAATAGTTTATCGTTCGTGCTGTTCACTATAGTATTATCATGGAATAGAATGCAATCTGTCGATGGATTTACAGTCTCTGTTTGTGTGATCCTAACTCCACGTTGCATTATAGATAATGAATTCACTAATGATCAAGAGATATTTACTGCCCATAGTGCAGTTAGCAGGTCATTCGAACGAAACTAAAGCTTACTTATACATAGATGGTCTTTTCATTTCGTCAATATCCAGATGCAGTATTTCTACATTGTCAGTCGACTTGCGACAATCGTTCGTTAAGTACGGAAATTGTGCTTGCATACTCTGAACTGGCATGAAAAAATTACAAGACGCATGCCTGGAATTCTGGTTGGAGATTATGCTTTCTGTGCCTCTTGGAGTCAGCTATCAGATTGGACAGTATTTTTTTTCTGATTTTGTTAAACATTGACAGGGTGACGCCGAAAAACTGGTCGATTATTAATCTTAGAAAAATAGAACAATTAGAATTTTGAAAATATGTATTCGCAGCTTGAAATGTTTTGTCCGGAATTTAAGCAGATATTAAATAAACAAAGTCGATTTTAGAATTTTCGGATAAGTTGTGGAATTTATTTAGGCGTAATTTAAGCTTACAAGAAATAAGACATGCTCTCTGTCCTTGAACACGTGGTTGCAGTATGCTGACGTAAGATGTAGTTAGCCGAGTTTAAACTAATGATTTAGCGAGAAACGCGTTAGCAAACAGACATGGGAACGAGGTTGTTGGAAGTAAAAATAGGAAAAACCATGAAAGTGGAGAAAGAGACTCGGCGTGCTAAACTCTGTCAAGGAAATATATACAACGAATAAAATCTCCGTAAAATATTCTGGTGTTATTTTAGGAGTTTTGACTTATTCATTCATGTATACATTTAATTGGCAAAGAATAAACGGACAAGCAATTTCGATTTCCAGGAGGAAAAATCAATGAGCATTTAGAGCTATGGACAATAAGAAACTTCACAGGGGAAAACCAGAGTTTGTCCAAAGATACTTTGAACCCCTGTTGTGTTGGCTGGTTTATGACTTCATTGAGTAGCTGGTTTTACGGAGATACTACTCAGACAGAGCACGCTGCTAAGAAGGTATGCAATTCTTTTGGTCTGAGATAAGCACACACATTGTTATCGTTTCATTGTGAAAAGTTATGTTAAACTTTATGTGTCATTTTGTTAATGTGCATTTACGAAGAAGCAACCTACGTACATTTTATATGGATGCATTAATTTATTTTATAAATGCATGACAATAAACATTTCAGGCATATATGGCAATAGTAAAACAATTTTACTCCTAAACGATACACAAATTCGGGCACATAAATATACAAAACACGCATATACGTTATGCACCCACCGGATACATAACAGGCCTTCAGCGTTGAAGCTAGAAATTTTGAATAGTTGGGACATCTTCGGGGCCGATTATCTACACTTTTACCAGCACCGAATGTTTTTATACCGAAATGGATGTAGTGGAGTAATCACTCATTCGAGAGATTATCAGGAAATCTCCCTTTGGAATTACAGAAATGTTAGACTATCAAAAATCCTACGTGACATTCATATTACTGCGGATCTCTTATTGATTTGATATTCTAAAGTATTTCTTTTCTTTTGGAAAAAAACGACCAAATTAGTCCAAAATAAATAACAGTAGTTAGTGTGGTTTTGATTATAACCATTAAATCAGAAACACGTGTGATTAAAATGATTTCAGAAAACAATAGCAACTGAAAGTTCGAAACACAGACCCACATACATTCAGATTCAAGAGATTATAATTATAATTATGAACGAACACATGAAATGATCTTAGTCGTATAAAAACATTTTTAAAATTAAATATCATCATCAACTAACGGAAGATATATAATGGTAGTCACTATTTCATGGGAATATTTATAAAGTAAAATCGATTTATCTTTTAGGCGATCATATAATATGTTAATAACCAAAACATGTATATTTATCTTATTCATAATCTATTTAGTCAAGTCCACATGCGTGTTTCGATAAAGTACTCGCACGTTCTTTCTTCTTTCAATATGTATTATATATGCTTCTGGTCCTACCAAATAAATCATCCCAAAAGAAAGTAAATTCAATCATATGTTTTGCTACTCATTTGTCACGTGAATTTTCAAAGTTAAATAATGAAACGAACACTACTAATTCCTCGACCTGATAGGCCAAGAACCCTCGCACCATTCTGTAGACGCTCCGCTTTCTTGCTTGCTAATCCAAAATCGGGCAAATCCTGTTTTTATCTGGTTGCGGAAACCACATCTTTATTGATAAATACATCGCCAATGTACATAGATCTTGCCTTCCAAATATCAATTCTCCTTAAGTGTTTGGCTTCCACAATACCTCACATGATCTAAGATGCTACATTGAGTCAAAAATTTATACGCGTCAGGCAATACCTCTTTCCTTTGGAGATCACACCCTGGTACGACTATAAGGATTTTCGCACACACATTTTTAAACAGGCCCTTTGAACGTCAAGTAATGACACGGGGCTTTTTCTCCTCCTTTCTCTTAGCTTTTATGTGCAGACATTGATATATGCTGTGTAGCCATCGACGTGTTCATTTAGCTCACGAAAATCCAACTCTGGGTGCACCTTGGAGTACTTCTCTTGCAAAATAGCCATTAATGGAATCAGATCCTTTGGGGGACAAAGCTATTCCTCAGAATAAGAAAAGTAGCCATCTATTGCTCAACCTCATCTCCAATTCATGACAGTACTCATGTCAAATTGGGTCAAAAATCAGATTGACAGGTACATTTTGATGGAACCATTGAGTAGCCGATTGCTTGACCACTTCCACGACAACGTCTAAGACTTAGTCTGTTTATTGGAGTCGGGTTCCAATATTCTGATTGCAGCACAGACATAAGGCTCCGTCTTAGAAAATGTAGCAGAACTCAACCGGTTTATAGGTACTCCCCCAAAATGTTTATTATGTCCAATCCGATCAGCATATCGAAGCCCAACAACGGTGTGTCCATGATCATGGTATCACCTTTTACGAGGCCTCCGTCTTCTAATACCAGTTTGCTAGTCCCGACGCCGTTGCTACGGATAACTTTACTGTCGACTGTTAGGACGTCCAATGCTAGCTGACTGCAAGAGGCAGGAGGGATCGAAGACATCCACAATCCACCAGCGCTATGAGGTTCTTGTTATTAACAACAACTTTTATCACAGGAACGCCCCTTTTAATTTGAATGGGGAGCGAGAAGCGCTGACGTCTGGCTAGACTTTTCGTTTCCCGGACAGTCTCTTGCTAGATGCCCTGTTTTATTGCAAAAATAACAACACGTGGTTGATCTTTCTCTGGCTGCTTCCACTGCCGCGCTGCATGCAGTTTCTGACCGGATGGGTCGGGCCCCCGCATCTGAAGTAGTTAACATAGCATTTCCCGCTACACATGCAAGGTGTTAGTGTACACAAGGCTTTTCTAGGTGAAACTGCAGCGGCAAGATCATCGTTCCTGTTGTCCACCAATACGGCGCGCGATCTTTCAAATAGCTTTTTTTAACGAGGCGGGGCCAAAAAGTGAAGGAGAAACCAATAGTGTTTTTAAACGAATTAAAATCTATTAAAATCCATTATTCTTAAGCAACTTTTTTCCCAAAAAGATAAAAGCCTGAATTTTACCAGATGAAAAGTATAGTAGAATAAAACTTTTTCTACTATATTTAATAGAGTTTTAAATATTTAATAGAAAAAATCACTGCCATGTTTTTATCTATAGATAAACAATTAAATGTTTTCAAACCTTTTGGAATCAATTGATAAAGCTTTGCCAATTAATTAATTTCTTTTGTCTAAATAAGATTTAGGATAATTTACTTTAAGAATATGCAGAAATAAGGTAACATAAATATCTGAATGTTATCTTTTATCTCAATAAGTAAAAATCCCGTGTAGAAATTTAAAAAATCCAAAATTTACCGTTCCTTTTTAAGAAAACGAAAATCTTTATAAGACAAAATAAATTCACAATTAATAATGTTGGACGAAGGGGGAGATGATAACTGTTTGTAAAGACTAATCAACTATTTTAGCGTGTATAGTCGACTATAGGTGCACTGATATCAAGTAACAAGAAATTGTCGGAAGAAATTATCGTATATTTAGCAAAATGCACAGTTATTTATCGTATTTTTTCGGTATCTATTCTTCAATGCAGTTAATATTAAATGGTATATCTACTATATAATAAACCGATTGCAGAGATTTCCGTCTGCACCAAAGTACACTAGGTTTGCACTAACAGATTCCAGATACAAATTTATAATGTGTACACTATTAGCCAATATATCATTATTTTTTTCAGCGCCATTATACAAACATTTATTAGTTATAGTAAAATCCTACATTACAACCTAAGAGCAACAGCATAACAGTCGCAACCATCTAAAGTGGAAGTAGATCCCATTTTCTATCCAAATAAAAGTACTCCTATCGCTATCAGACAACATCAAGAGACATTCTGTATTTTAGTTGCACCTCTATTATCTTGATTGTATACTTATAGACGTTGCATAATCTTTCCATTTCCCGATTCTAAAAATAATGATTTATCCCTTCACACATTCCGCTAAACCTCATTGGCTGAGAACTAACTTTGTGCTCATTCCAGAATCTAAATCTTCCTCCGAAAAATAACCCTCCAGAGATGTAACACCGGGCTTCACTCTACACAAGAGGCTATCGTTTTAATTAAAAAAATGTCCCAAATACAAATATATTCACACATCGAAAGATGTTCAAGACAAGACTGCTATTATTTTTACATTACATATACCATACATTAAATATACAAGCCAAGACTGTTTATTTTTACATTAAATATACCGTATATGTTAAATGTTCTGATATGGCTACGCCACTGTTCTACATCTTTTGTGTTTACCTACATCATACATACTATTTTTCAACACATCGTCACACGCTGATAGCCATTATTTTTCATCCTTTTCTAAAAGCTAGATAAACCTTTCTTTTTTTATAAAAGTACTATTGACTAAAATTCTTTCTATATGCATTAAATAAAAATGAAAAAAAAAAACGATTATGCGAATAATACAATCCGCCCGGATTTTGTGGCATTAGGAAGCCCTTAACCCGTCTAGTTTTGAATATTTGCAAAGTTTTGTGGGTGCATGTGTGTGGATGATTATGCACGAGCGTGTGTATATGGTTGTTTTTAAGGTTTTCCTCTTATATTCTTTAATATTATATTATATATGACGTTAGTTTCTATAAAGCCTTTTCCAATATACACTTTAATATTGTACTAAATGTGACTTTATCAACGTCTGATTTTATAAGCTTTTCCTTATAAACTTAAATCCATTTTCGACACACGCAACTTCCACTTCCAAAATCGGATATGTTTCTTTCTAGCGTCAACTGGGTCGTTCTTTTCCGGGAGGTAGTTTTGCGGTAACATTTTGGCAAAGTCATTCCCGCCTCGCGATACGTACCTTATAAGGGCATGTGAAAAGTCATTCACGCTTCGAGAGACGTACGTTTAAAAGGCCTTATTTCAAATGACCGTAACGTCGTCAGTTCGCCATGGACCAGTCGACTCACGCGTTTCCTTTTTTCCTCCTTCTTTTTCTTACACGTTCGAGCCTGGCTACTGCGGCTTACGTTTTTGCGCTCGCACGACTGCTTGCAGCTATTTTAATTTTTGTAGGGAGTTGCCTCTTTTTTTTTCAGGGCTCTCACGAGTAATATCTAATATAAACTATTTTGTTTTTACTCAAAGTATATTAAATTGTTTTTGCCAAATTTCCCTCAATTGTATTTGTTAGTTATATATATATATATATATATATATATATATATAGAAAATGTTTCTGCGCACTTTGAACAATTGCATAGTTATTTTTTCCTAATGCAAATAGGTCACAAAGCAAAATGAAGTATTGATTTTCTCCTAATTTCCCTCAGTTGTGTTTTCTGTTAAGTATATTTATTGAAAAATGTGTGTGCGTAATTTGAACTCTTATAACTTATATTAAATGTTTTGTTTTTATTTTTTAACGGAAATTGGTCACAAACAAAATAAATTATTTTTGTCTAATTTCAATAAAATTCATTTTCTTGGTATATATATATTGAAAACATATACTGTCTGAGAATATCATTTCTTTCAAAATTATAAAAAAGTTTTATATTTGTTGTCTTAAATTAAAATCTAAAAAGATTTACATTGTTTCAAATTATATAATGTCCTATTTATACTGTTTATAATATAAATGAATTTCCGTATATATTGTTTAAAATAAATAATAATTGTTCATTATTCAAAGAATACGCTTTGTTAGATATATCACTTTCTGAAATAGCGTTTACATGTTTACATGGTTACGTACAAGTAACTAAAAGAATTTTGTTCCTTTAAAGTTATAGAGGGGTCGAGAGTATTTTGCCACCTAAATTTCAGTCCCGCCAACTAAAATACCATACCCATAACCATACCCTGAACAATTCACTGCCCGCTAGCTTACTAAGAACGTGCTGACCGACACTGTCAACAGCAAACTTTGTTGTAAGTATATAGTACTTTTTTGTTTACTTGCCTACCCACGAGGGCAGAGTTTAACACAAGGCCGTTTTTTTTTTGTTTTTTTTCCTAATCAGGGGGGCATAGACACGAGGTCGGTTTATAATGTGGAGCAAACCAGCTCCCCAAAAATGGCCTCTGGTTAGCAAAACAAATTTAAATATATCAGTCATGAAGGATTCTTCTCTACTAACCGAAACCAAAAAAGTGTAGTGAAGTGAACAAATTGAAGTGCAACATACGAACATATACTACACTTTGAAACTGGCCCGTAGATCAAGCACGTGGAAATCCTGACAGTAATAATCAAAACTACATTTCAAGCAAATCTTTTGGCAATCCCTCCCCCACTCACAAAATGGGGCGTCTATTCCGAACACCTTCTATATTCGAAACATCGGAGGGATCGACGGAGTCCATTCCGAAAGCGGTTCTTAACATTAGGCGATATGGGGTTAGACACGAACAACAACAGTCGTACTTAAATTGTTTACGAAGTGGTGGCATAATACTACCAGGCATCGCAGATCAACGGGTCCTGCTAGTTAGCAGTATCGGGCTCACTAGAGGAAAATTATTAATTTATTTTTCCAAGAGTAAATAATAGTGTTTTTCGTAAATAAAATAAAAAAAATATATATATTTGCTTATTTAAAGATAATAAATACTGTTAATATATGCAAAGAATTTCACAATTCAAAACACAAAAGATGAAAAATTAAACAAATTCAAAATCTGGATTCTCAACCTTAAAACCTGATACGGTTGTAGTTTGTTTGTTTGTTTGTCTGATTTATTTACAATCCTCCCCATCTCCCTAATACTATATATTTTTCTCAATTTTAGCTGATTATTTAAAGCATATTTGTATATTTGTAGCCGCAAATAACAAAGATGGGTTGTAGGCATATATATATATATATATATATATATATATATATAACTACTTAATTTACTCACATAAAATTAATATACGAAAGTATAGATTTATGCGTAAACTTAAAGTATTTACTTCAAAAGTGCTCAATACGTAGGTAGAGCTAGTTAGTAATTTATAAAATGTATATATATAATATATATATATGTATATATAAATAAATTTTATGAAAAGAAAATACAGGATTATAAAGTTCGTTCTTCACTTAATAAATGGCGAAATGTTCGTATTGCTAGGATAATGACTTGAGCTTTGATTAATTTTTTAAAAAGATTTCATCAAAAAATACTTAATCTCTCCTTTCTTTTTAGCCGCGTCTACTTTTACCGATAGGATACCTATCGTAGCTGACGACCGGAAGAGTCCCTTTACTATGAATAGTAGTCCATTAATGAAAGTACTTTTCATCCAGCATTCTAAAGGCGTTTCGCCTACCAGCCATTCCAACCGTTGCAAGCTTCTCCGGAATTTATCTTGAGTCTTCCCCGAGCAAATACGGCGAGTGGTAAACCGCTCGAATATAGCAAATGAGTTTGTTCCGTTGGTTTTTACAGGGGGATGTTTGATTGTCTCAATATCATTCGGTTGTTTTTCTGGATCCTCCCGATATGTTTCCGTAGTGTAAACACTGCTCCACCTTGGTTCATTTCGCACAGTTCACAAGTCAACTTCAACTATTCTATTATTAGAGTGTCCGTTGTCGCACCACTCAATTCGGGATTAGCCGAATTTCGAATTGTCTACACGCGATAATGATAATAAAGTCAAAATAGCTTGAATGAAAAAAGGAAGGAAATTGCATGAATAAAAGTATTTGTTCAAACCTCTGCCATCGCACGACAGAATTCAACTCTAATTTTTACTGTCTGTTCTCTCTTTCTCCGCTGCCGAAAACCTAACATACGTCGTGCTTTCAACTTGCCGTTTTCATAGCGGTTTCCGTTCTCTTATGTAATTCAATGCAATATGTATATCCCCGGGACTTCTACAAAAAATACATTTTTTGTCTATTTTTTTCTCATTCCGTCAGTAAACAGGAAATAGAAAGGCACATATGTTTGTGTAACTCACTTTCTTTCTTTCTATCACTCCGTCATCAATGTTATGTAGCGGATGTCTGGGACCATCCGATACATAACGGTTAAAATAAACCCTCTTTAAGAAACTCGAAAGGAGGGCATCGAATATCGATTGTCCACCAGTACAAAGTGACAAAAATAATTACGGCGTAAACAGAAAAATCGGACGACGATTTTCTGTTTACAAAGTGAAGTGATTGTGGGGGAGATCGCATATTTTGCTGAAATGGGGCATTCCTTTGCGAGAACAAAGAAAGATTGGCATGTCCTGGAAAAACAATTATTGTCAAGGCTGGAAACGTGTTGTGAAGGCACGTGCAATAAACAAAAACAATAGTCGCCCGGCTAAGAAAAAATGGGTTAATGGCAAGCAAGCAGAGATCGTAATAGTGGAAAAATACTGGAACAAAAAATCCTGTCAATCTAACGACGTGATTTTTGGAGTCAAGAGGAGAAGAAGCAGGTCTGAGGACCGCCACAGGACGTGCGATTGTCGAAGTGAAATCACGTTCTCCCCCCCCTCCGATCGCTCAATGAAAGGAAAGCCAAGCCGCAGAGATGAACTATTTGATAACACTTTATGTACGGCTTTAGTTAAAAATACATTTTTATACGAAAAGCAATCGTGACTTACGTCTTTGATTTATGTTCTGAGTTACGCCTGATCGTTATGTGCATGTCAAAACTTTGTTTCAGATACCGACGTTGTTGTGACAAGCTTGACAATTGATAAGTCAGAACGAGTGAAAAATTCCCGGTCAAAGGGAAATAACCATGCTGTCTTAGCAGTTGCCATGACAACCGTTTAGCTTTAGTCGTAAACAAGTTAAACTAGCGGACGATCAATTAAATTAACAGCTACTGCGTTTTTGTTACAACCGGGGAAACCTACTAACTACTACCGTCCGCAACCTTGGGTCCTGCGCAACGTAACATCAATTTATCCAATCATTTTGTTAAATTCCATAGTACATATTAATAGGAAATAGTTGATATATAAAGTATGTTTATCAAATGAAATTGGGTAATAGTTAATTTGAATGAATTTCAATCCTCATCATTTTTTAAATATATTTTCACATGACACGTATTTAAGCAATAAAGCAAAACCAACTATTAATTTGTTTGTAAACACACTGATGGGTTGAGTACTATAAGCGACGGCCGGGCGTGGATTTAATACACACTCGAGGAGAAATATATACGGCACTGATTCGTGGTCCGATGGTTTGAATAGCCGATGGTCAACTCGATGGTTGTAGGTTCGATCAACAGCTGGTACATGTCTAACCGCACCGGTGAGTAGTAATACAACGAAACAGTACTGTATGTGGATTACTACTATATATATATATATATATTTGAAATTGGTATATTTAGGCAGCATTTTTTCATTCTAGCAAATATTATTAAATACAACGGAGACATTTTGTCTTATAATTCTATTTTTAAATTTTTCAATTTTTCGTATTGTCTTTTTTGTTTCAAAATCAAAAATATTAATAAAGGATCCATACATGTTGCTGTTACGAGCGATTTCGATTCGTCCACGAATCATCATCAGGTGTTAAAAATACAGGATTGCGAAAATGAGGATTAAAAATGAATAACTAAAATATATATATTCAGTGATGAGTTAAAATAAAAGTCGATTAAGAATAAAAGTCAATTAAAAATTCGAGTGTTAAAACCAGCAAGTTCGTAGACACCATGTACGAAGTCCGTCCAACACGGACTACGCAAGACATTTCAGAACGTTACTGCTTTTTTGAAATGCAATGTCATTTATATTAGGTTGAAGAGTTCTAATGTACGACGCTTCAAGAATCTTTAATTTTTTTACATTATTTTCCCGTTGTATAATTTTTGTGTTGTCAACGAGGACCTTTCTAACATTGGAGGGGGGACAGCTATGTTCCTTTTTTAAATGTTTGTAAATCGCGCTTGTGTCGTTAGGGTGCATAGTTATTCGCCGGGACAACGTTGTTGTTGTATGCCCAATGTATGTATTATTTTTGGAGTTACATTCTCCAATAGAGCATTTAAATTTATACACTACATTGGTTTGCTCCAACGTTTTTATCGCCGGTGAAGAGTTGTTTTTAACCACAAGGTTTTGTGTTCGAAATTTCCTATAATAGATAATAAATTTAATTTTAAAATTACTGTCAACAGGCGTCAAGTGTCTTCGTATAATATTTTTTATTGCATTTTCTTCGATTCTGAAATTAGGCGTCATTTGATTTTCGTAAAATATATTAATGGGGTTTGCATTGCGGTGTTGGCTAACATTATTATTCTGGTTATCGGTTATTTTTTTTATTTGTTCATCAACAATGTAATTGGGGAAATGATTATTGATGAGTACTTGTTTAATGTTTTTTTATTTCAATTAGCAATGCTTTTTTTGTGGAGGATATCATTTTAGCACGATTTAGTAATTTTTTATTATGGCTATTTTGTACCTTTGTGGACACTCACTTTTAAAGTTCAGGAGGCTAGAGTTTATGCTAGTTGTTTTTTTATATACAGATGTATTACAAGTGTTATTAGACGTATCAATAAGGACATCAAGAAATGGAATTTTATTGTTATTATTTAACTCTACTGTAAATTTTAAACTTGAATTTTCTTGAAAGAGGTGCTGTAATTGGTGTATCTGTTCATTATTTTCAGCTAAAATGAGAATGTCATCCACGTAGCGTACATAAATTGGGGGGTTTATGTTGTTTTTAAATATTTTGTTCTCTAAGTCAGCCATGTAGAATTCACTTAGGGTTGGTCCGAGGACTGATCCCATTGCCACACCGTCTATTTGAGTATAAATGTTACCATTGTGGTCATAGAAGTTGGACGGTCTTCGTACATGGTGTCTACGAACTTGCTGGTTTTAACACTCGAATTTTTAATCGACTTTTATTCTTAATCGACTTTTATTTTAACTCATCACTGAATATATATATTTTAGTTTTTCATTTTTAATCCTCATTTTCGCAATCCTGTATTTTTAACACCTGATGATGATTCGTGGACGAATCGAAAGTGCTCGTAACAGCAACATGTATGGATCCTTTTTTAATATATATATATATATATATATATATATATAAGTTTATGTGCTTTAACAAAAATAGTTAGGTATCGCCACAGATTTATTTGTATGCATACATTATATAGACTTGGAATTTACCTATCTTGTCTTGCTCATTCCTTTTTTTCCTGAAATCTTTTTTTCTAAAATAAGCTATTATTAACCATAACCGGTTTCTGACATTTAAAACGAAAAGGAAAAAGAAGTCGCCCATGAAAACGAGAACCTTCCAAATTAAAACCTTGAACTATTATCTAAACTCAAAATAATGTAAATTAATACAAAATAATCCGACTTCAAAAATTGATAATTTGTATTTTGGACCATGCAGTAGTCTCTGGTGGGACCTCTCTATTTCATACTAGTGGGTAATTGTTACGGCTTTACTTTATCATATGCTACAAAAATGTCCTATAATTTTCTCTCTTAAATCCGTCTCAATCCCGCTCTAACCAAGTATGCGGACCTGTTTCACAAATCCAAAAACCTCAACATGAAATATCTCCAGAAAAAACACGAATAAACCTAGAACCCCATTCTCCAACGCAGACCCCTACTACCATGTCTTCTTCTCACACATCAGGGGTCTACATACCACCTTGCAGAGGTTGAAACCCAATTACAGGAGACGAAAACAGACATATTCGTTCTAAGCGAAACTGGACTAGGGCCGACCACTTCCCTAGATGAGTTCATAATTAAAGCATACTCTAACTTAATATCCAAATCTGACCCCCAAGATCGCCATGGGCATGGAATATGTGCCTATATTAAAGATGGGTTCCCCTGTGGCAGGGATATCTCCAGAGAAGACCCTAATTTACCTTATGTGTGCCTCCGGGTTGCACTTGCTATAACCACTACATTTATATTTACGCCCTATCGCCCCCACAACAGCGGACTTCAATGCCCATAATGTGGAATGGCTGACCCACTTAAATATTACAGATGATGAGGGGAGGTTCTGTCAGGATTTTGCCATTGCCTATGACCTCACTCAGATTGTTCGCGAGCCCACCCGTGTGCCTGATACTACCGGTCAGTACGCAATCCTTCTACACCTTTTTCTCTCTACTTCCAGAGAGCTATGCCCATATGCCGTTCTATCTCCTCTGGGATTCTCCGACCACTCCGTTGTATCAGTTGAGATAAAAATAAAATATAATAAGTCTACAGACGTACCTCTCCACCGTACTGTAAACCGATACTCCATGGCTGACTGGGATAGCTTCCGCACATTTATATCCGATCTACCTCTCAATTTCATGTTTAAAAAGAAGGTGTCCTCTGTAGTATCAGACCTTACCGAATTGTTACTTGTAGGCATAGACTAATTCATACCATCCAAAAAATTCCAACAAAAACCGAACAGAATGCCATCACGCACAGAAATCACTTTTTCCATAGCTACCAACGTAATAGATGCATTGAGACTAAAGCTGCTTTCAGGAACGCCAGCAACCACTGTAAAAGAGTAATAAAAAATTCAAGAGAGCTATATGCCCAGTCTGTTAAATCCGAAGTAGCTGATCAGCGGCTAGGTTCACACCAGTTTTGGCAAATAACAAATAGGATCCTGAACAGAAGTGTGCATTCTATCCCAACAATTATCAATGGACCAGAGGTCATCTCGTAAGAATCAGACAAGGCCAGACTATTTATGACCTTCACCTTCACCGAGGTGCACGACTTATATGACCTTCACCTTCTTAATCAACTGCTAACGCACGCGTTAATATAACGTCCAATGACAACAAAAACAACAACCTTCTCACTCGACCTGCCTTTTATACCACTCTCTCAATCCCTCCTGTTGCACGTGCATCCGGAGATTCCTGACAACCTCGAGACTTCTCTTATAAAAACCAAAGTTTTGTTGTCGCGCATGCCTACACAAGGCACAAACACGTGGGCGTTTGTTTTGTTGGTAAGTACTACACTCCCCCCTGATCTGATGATCACATACAGTGCACTCCGGGGGTGGCCTCTTAGTTCGCTGGCTTCTGCGAAGGCTTGTATTTACAATCTCGGATTCAGGTTCTGGTTCTTGTTCTGGGCGTGGTTCTGGTTCTGGTTCTGATCCTGCCTGATAAAACGAACTACAACTACCACTCTCTTGCTCGTTGAACTCACTTATCACCAGCTCATCATCTGATGATTCATCGCTCTCTGTAGTTGTGGGATGTACTTCATAGCCGGGCGAAGATCGCGCACATGGCCTTGGGTTCCATCAACAAGGACCGACTGCTGGCTGACCACTCCAGATATTCGTCCTCGCTTGAACTTGGTGGTGTACCGGTTTCCAGGGGGTCTTACCCAAACTGGACTCCCTACCTTGTATTTGTCATGACTCTCCTCGTCGATTGGCTGGACAGTGCCAATGCCCTTTATCCTAACACGGGATGTGTGTATGGCATTGGCCGGTGATGTTGTTAGTGTGGCCTCCGTAATGGTGCATTGATTTCTGGCAGCAATTCTCTTGATGCTGCGATGGCTCCTCTCAGCAATGCCATTCTCTGATGGCACATGAGCACATCGCAGTCGTAGTCGGACACCCCACTCATTCAACAACTGCCGAACTTGGTGGCTACAAAAAGCAGCATCGTTGTCCGTCAATATCTCTTCCGGCGAACCTCGCTCAGAAAAGGTAGATGACAGTTGGCGGACAACATCCGCTGAGTCCTGCCTGGTCATTTGCCGCCACATCGCAAAACGAGTGGGTCCACAGTCGATAAGGGTTAGAAAGGGCTTACAACTTTTATGGGTAATAGTCATCGCTACTCCTTGCCACACATGCTCAACCTCCAATCCCCCCTTCTGCCATTGCTCAGGTGCAGGATCGATAGACTGGCATGCCTCACAGTGCTTGATGATCTGCCTGACATGTGCCCTTGTCAATGCCGGGTCCACACGCCTCGCAAAATACAGAGTTATTTTGATACCTGGATGTCCACACTGCACATGGATTCTTTGTATTTGGCATGAGCTAATCGCGCCAACTGCGCAAGATCGAGCAGCAAACTCCACATCTTCATACCATTTGTGAGGCACACGGGTTAGTTGATATGCACGATTACAGGGTGATGCCATGAGCGTTACACTCACCGACAGGTCATATTCCGATACCAGACTTTTCAGGGTGTTTAGCCTCCGCCGGATTAACATCTCGCTGGCTGCCTTAGTGCGGACTCTCGTTCGTCCCGAAAGAGTGGTAGATGGAGAGAGAATCCGTGTACAATTGCAACTTATTTGACTGCCATTGCAGTGCCAGATTTAAACTCTTCACAACAGCATCCAGTTCCGCCAGGTTGATGTGTTGAGTATCGTTCACGGGTCGCAGCCAGCACGCGTTTCAATTACGTTTCCACGTTGCTCAAATATCACTCCCAATAGCAAAGAACTAGCGTCAACCAACACATTCGCAGTGTCCCCATCGACACAACATTCTCCGCGGGCATGGCCCTCCTTGCAACTCTCTCTAGGGTTTCCGTTGTCATCAGAGTTAGAAGAGCATCATCATATACATCATCCCAACCTGTAGTTACTAAACTTGCCGTGTGTTTGATGACGCCCACAGCTGCTCGGAACCAGCCACACGCTGGTAAATGACCAATAAGTTTCCCACACAAGGAAAAAATAGTCCGCCGCGTAATAACATCAGGGATGTTTGGAATCTCACTGCCACGCCTCCATCGTAAGGTACCGTCTTTCCCGCAGACGTCCAATCCTAATACCCGTGCTCCATCCCTCAGACGTTCAGGATCCTTGCACTCCAACCCGAATTGAGCTAACTTTTCTCTGACGTGCAACGCAGATTGTATATTTTCTATTGACGTACACATCGTCAATATAGGCCGATGTTGCGTCCTCACTGGTCTTTTCCTGGGACAGCACTGCATTTACAATGGTCTTCATGATTTGCGGTGCCACATTCAGCCCAAAGCCAAGTCGAGTAAGGCAGTATCTCTGACACCGGAACCACACTGTCTGGAACGGCCACAATGTCTCATCAACTCGCACCTGCAAATAAGCCTTCCACAAGTCTACTATAGACATATTGGAGCCCTTCTGGCGCCATTCTCTCAGCTTGCTGGCGCACACGTCAGCATCAGCAGTGTACGTCTCAATGTATCTATTGAGTGCACGATAGTCCAGCACCGGATGAACTTTTGATTGGTTATGCTGGACTACCGCCATTAAGGGAATCAGACCCTTGGGTGGTCCCAGCTTGTTGGGGTAGGGGATCAGCCATCCATCCTGGATCCATGCCTCAACTCCTCGTATTCATTACGGGCCTTGTCGGGTATCGAGTACTCTGCAATGCTATTCTTGAGCTCGGTTGGCGCCCTTCCTTCTGTCCACTTCCACGATGCAGTCCATGCTTTTTGGTGATGGTCGTAGTCCACCTAAAAATCAGGCTGATCAATGTGAACTGCAACACACACTGGGGTTTCCAAAAACCGCACAGTCCAATCTCTTCCGATAACAACTCCCCCAGTGCCTTAATAGCATAATATCCCAACAGTACATCGAATCCCAGGAAATCCCCTCGCATCACCAGCACATTAATGTCTGCGGCCACACCAGAGTTTGTGTGGACTTTGACAGTTCCGGCTCCACAGCAAGCTTGGGTATTGCCACCTATTGTGGTTACTTTGATATTCTGCTTTGTCCAGTTTCGACACAACTTGGCACTCATGATGGTGTGTGAGTACCCGGAGTCGAGAAGAGCTGAACAAGGCACTTGGTCCACGTACACATTAATTGTCGGTTGCGCCTCAATTAAATCTTGTCCAGGGAACAGGGCGGCGCTGACGTCCTGCCCCCTGATGCATTTCCCGCACAATTTTGGGATAAATGTCCATAACTACCACATTGGAAACAGCGCGGGCGCCCCCGCCCCTTGTTAGTACAACTTTTTGCGAAATGGCCTCGCTTGCTGCAGCAGAAACATCTCCCATTGGTCGCGGGTCTCAAACTGGGACTCTTTTCAGCATTAGTCTTGGATGCCTGCGCCATCATTACAACGGGTTCCCTCAGGTCCTCCTTATCTCTGATAATGGCTCGAGCGCGTTCCAACAAATGTTCCATGGGCATTACAGATATGCTGGTGGAAGCCCTCAACAGTTGCTTAACATGGGTGGGAATGCCGGCCACAAACGCATATGTCTGCTCTGACACTCTATTGCCAAATAGAACTGCAAGTTTCTTCAGCTCCGCGAAGAAACCGTCCACGGTTTCTCCTAGCATCAGCTTCCTAGAGGCAAATGTTTCGTAGGCCGTGCAGGGATCTTTGGCAAATGCCTTGTATAAAACATTTTTATAGAGGTAACAGTAGCCTTTTCCACGGCACTAAGTTGCTGATACAAACTCAGGGCGCCTCCAGCCAATCTCAGGGGAATCACGGTATGCACCCCCTTTACTTCACAGAGATTGCAGGTCAGCTCAACCCTTTCGATCCAGTCGACAACAGAAGTGGATCCGTCGAATTCGGGTATCAGATTTAAATAAAACTTTGACCCAGCCATAGTTGTCCAGGAAAAGAGACAAAACGAAATCGACGAAATAGCTTATGACCTTCACCTGCACCGAGGTGCACGACTTATAGACTTTCACCTTCACCGAGGTGCGCGACTTGACACAAAAAAACAACTTCTTAATCAACTGCTTCCGCTTATAAAAACCCAAGTTTTGTCGCGCATGCCTACACAAAGCACAAACACGTGGGCGTTTGTTTTGTTGGTAAGTACTACACTATTTGCCAAGAACTTTGCCGCTAATTCTACCCTATGCTACGAAGGCCATCAACTCCCCATGTTTCCTCCTATAACACAGATCACGCTAGGTAACATACAAATACCTGTGCATGAGGTCGCCAAATTAATCAAGAACCTTTATTCCAGTAAAGCAACTGGCCCTGACGGCATCCCAATTATAGTGTTAAAAAAGCTTCAACCAGAACTTTCCCCCATACTTACGAAACTGTTTAAACGTTGCCTCAAGGAGAAGTGCTTTCTAACACCCTGGAAAACCTCATCAGTATTCCCTGTATTTAAGAATTCAGGTGATAAGTCATCTCCCTCGCAGTACAGACCAATAAGTAGGTCATGAGTAAGTTGCTGGAATCCATATTAAATAGAGAAGCAGACAACCACTTCAGCAGAAATAACCATCTAAGTGGCATGCGATATGGTTTCCGTTCTGCAGCAGATATGCTAACTGTTATATTAGCGAATCTAATCGAATTAGAAATTATATATATAGCGAATCTCTCGACAAAGGTTTCCTTTGGTAATTGCTCTTGACATATCAAAGGCCTTCGATAAGGTATGGCATAAAGGCCTACTTCCCAAAATTTCCAGCTACGGTATAACTGGAAATGTTTTCTCTATCATTAAACCATTTCTCTCTGATAGGCTCATAAGAGTAGTGGTTGATGGACAAAAATCAGAGACGCGCAGTATAAATGCTGAAGTCCCTCAGGGGTCCATCCCGGGTCCAACCCTCTTCGTGATCTACATCAATCCCCCCAAAAAATATTTAAATCATTTGTTGATATCTATGCTGATGACACGACCATCTGCGACAACACATCAAAACTGTAAATGACAAAGTCTTCTCTGATTCTCTCTCCTCTGATCTTGAGCACGTGGTACAGTGGGGAAGAGTTAGCTGGTTATTTTTAATGCATCTAAACCCAAGCTTCTATCTTTACAGCATCAGCGCTCTGATCCTCATCTGGCATCAATTGAAATGGATGGCTCTCGTATAGGGGATGCCCCATGTTTTGACAATATTTTGGGTTTGACCTTTACCCCTGATCTGAAATGGAACACGTACAAGGAGTCTGTTGCCAAGGTCGCTGGAAAAATGGTAGGATCCTTTTCCCGCTCCAGAAGATATCTCACTCCTGATGCAATTCTCTATCTATAATAGAGCAAAGTACGTCCAATGATGGAAGACTTCTGCCACATATGGGCAGAAGCTTCTCAAAACAGCCTATCCTGCCTTGACAGAGTAAAAAATAGACTTCGTGGCTTATTGGGCGATGCCCATTTATCTTCACTGCAACATCTCTCTCACAGAAGAGACGTTGTGAGCATGTCTTTGTGTTATCGTTATTTCCATGGCAGGTGCTCGTCTGAGGTCCAATCTCTCACAAAAAAGGCCAGTCTAGTTGAAACCACTGTCAATAATTTTTCCTACTCTTTATCTGTGCCTAAATCAAAACGTATATTCCATGAACAAAGCTTCTGTCTAAGAACTGCACCCCTGTTGAACTCTCTCCCGCTCGCCTGTTTCCCTCCTGACTTAAACGTGGATGTCTTCAAGTCACATAAACAAATTCCTGATATAACCGCCCCCTTAAGTAATGACACTTTATCAAATCTCCAATACTAATGAATACTGTAACACTATTCCATTGATTACTGTGCACAAAATTACCCTTATCCCCGAGTGGCTTCTGTGCCTTGATAAGTGGTGACCTTCATGTAATATATATATATATATATATATATATATATATATATATATATATATATATATATATATATATGAATATCTTATATATACACACTTACAGGATAGTTTAAATTACTTATTGGAGAGTTGTACCACGGCCACCAAGAGTAAGAAGAAGGCCTGTTAACTTAAACATGCCAGCAGGCAATGTAGGTAAGATTGATCAGACTGTCAGTACTATAGCAGGGCCATTCAAAAAAAGGCAATGAAACATTTTTAAAAAGAAAAAGGAACACAGTTCGATTAATACTGAAACTGAACTTTATTCAATATAAAGTATAAATATTATCTATGTAAAATCAAGTATTTTAAAAGCAATATACAATTTTTATACTGATAAAAGTGAATTATGAATTTAGGAAACAAAGAAGTAAATAACATATTAAATATACACGATGAATAATTTTTAAAGTGAAAAAAAATCGATAAATAATTTTAAGAATGAAAACAAACGACAAAAAATTGAAATAAAACAAATAATTTAAATACAAACAAACAATAAAAGTTACTAGTGCAGAAAAAAATTTTTTAATTTAATTTAGAGAAAAATCACATAGATTGAATGTTATTTTTTGAAACTTTAGAGATTATTCGGACTAATGTTCTTTTCTTGCGTGTTTATTTCACAACGTTTTATACTCGAATCTTGACTTCTCCTTTATTACATCCTCAGGCCAAAAATGATGTTCACATACGTAAAAACATAATTAAAGAAAACATTGATACCATAGTGTAAACTATTGTTAACATATAAGAACAGACAGTAAACAAACATTTACAATAATAATAATAATCACAGTGTAGTATCTGTTCTGATGCTACACTTCATTTGTTCTGTCCTCGGTCAGTGGAGGAGAAATCCTTCATGGCTGACACAATTTTTATTTTATTTTTGTTCCTATCCAGAGTGCCCCTTTTTGGGGAGCTAGATTTTCCCACATTAAAAACCGACCTTGTGTCTAACTGTGCCATCGTGAGGAGGCAAATAAATAAATTAAAAAAAAATACTTTTGACAATTTTTCTCATGCAAAAATTATTTGTTTATAATTTTTAAATGAAACAATCAATTTGAATGTATAACGCTCAGTCACGGCTCATTTCATTAATAGCCGCGTGGTGAATAATTTTCAAACCGACTTTAGAAAAAATATAGAACTTCAAATTAATTTGGAAATACTCAACGAAAGGTTTTACGTATTATTAAAAAGACATTTTGAGAATTAGTCTCATGTAAAACTTATTTGTTTATTATTTTAAAAAGAAACAATCAATTTTACTATATAACGCTCAGTCACGGCTCATTTCATTAATAGCCGCGTGGTGAATAACTTTCAAACCGACTTTGGAAAAAAATATAGAACTTCAAAATAATTTAGAAATACTGAATGAAAGGTTTTATTCATTACTAAAAAGACATTTTGACAATTATTCTCATGTAAAAAGGATTTATTTATTATTTTCAAAACTAAAACAAAATTAAATTGTCAACCTTCCTGATAGAATTTTTAGCCTTATAAGAAAATAAATGGTTAAAAATATCAACAAAATATTTGCTGTATTATCAATAAATAGTGTTTTTTCGTTAATTTATATTAACAATGTTATCAAACGTTATGAAAGTACTTGAATACAGTTCTAATTAAATACACGTTTAATTATTAACAAATAACATTATTTACTTTACTATGTTTGGTTGGAATAAAAATGTTCCCTTCTAATGGTACGTATCCAAATTGAGAACATTTAGGAAAAGAAAATGTATGTACTTTGGGGCCTTTTGGATAATTTCCCCGGTAATTTGGAACAACGCAAGAATACACCATGTTAGTAAACTGAAAACTAGAGGAAACTAGACTATATATCTACAACTGAATCTGATGATGACGTCACGCTGTCATGTGCATCGGCCTTCTTTACTCTTGGTAGCCACCGTTGTACTTACCGACCAGACATTACCAAATGTCTTCGGTTTCTCTGTACAGATTTTTCTCAGGACAATTGGACTACATAAGGGCAGTTTATCCTAGTAGTCCTTTAACACCTAAATAGAAATATAACAGTATGCGAGTACAAAAATTGCCTAGTCATTATTTTATATGCTGGTTCATGCATAAGATGACGCAACTGCTATTAATGTAAGCAAATACAGCATTTAGATTTATGCTCCACCAGGCTAAATGAATTACATTCTTATAAGGCCAACAGAAAACAAGACCTAGCATTCCCAAATGGTCAACCGCCTGGTACTAGCAAGGATCAACATTGTTAACCTTCGGTGATCATACGAGCTCCTGTGTATCAATGTGATTATTTGGTTATATATCTTATATATTTACATGGGAGTCACCACTTATCAAGGCCCGGAAGCCACTCAGGGATAAGGGTTATTGCTTGTACAGTAATCAATGGGATACAGTAGTCGTTAATAATGGAGATTTGATCAAGTGTCTTACTTAAGGTGGCGGTTTATCAGAATTTTTTTATGTGACTTGAAGACATCCAAGTTGTAGTTAGGTGGGAAACAGGCAAACGGTACAGAGATCCGCAGGCGTGCACTTCGAAGGAAAAAGCTTCGTCCATGAAATCCACCTTTTTATTTAGGCACAGATAAAGAAAGGGTTACACTATTGACAGTGGTTTCAGCTATACGAGTGTTTTTTCCTGAAATATTGGCGAGGGGGTGGTCAGAGATTAGAACTCAGACGAACACCTGCCATGGAAATAACGATAAAACAAAGACATGCTCACAACGTCTCTTCTGTGGGAGAGATGTAATGTATTATGCGGCCGATTGTTCCAAAACATGCGTGTCAAGCTATATAATTATTAAATCTAGTTTTATCACTGATCCAAGATAGATACACTCTGACAATGAGTACATAGAGCACAGTTGATCTATACATTAATATATTGTTTTCATACAACACCGAAAACCAGACTTGGATTTAAATTTATTACTGTTGTTCGACATCTTCTGACAGCGCGTGGGATGTGTGTGGATGTTTGCGGTGACGAAATCGTAAGTTTGCGTGCCTCTCTCTCTCCCTCTCTCTCTCTCTCTCTCTCACACACACACTATAATCGACTGCTCCACTTTCTTAGTGTGACAATTTATATAAAATGGCTTTCCCATTCGAATATTAATAGTTCAAATTTGGTAATTTTTTAAATGTTTTTTTTATTTACCGATTTTCCCTCACATATTTCTGTGTAAAATGATGATTTCCAATAGATACTTGTGGAAAGACACGCATTCCTCACATGGAACGCATCTGCGTGTATGCAAGTCATCGAATGCTTTTTGTCTTATTTCCCAATCAAACAGAGAGATGATAAGAGAAACTCCTATATTGTGAGCATTCTGATGAAAATAATAAAAGCGTCTATCAAGTTGTATTTGCACGTTACACCGGTATACAGATTATAAGTAATACTGATGCAGAATTCAAGATAAGGATCGTACGATTACAAACTTCGTTGTAAGAAATTGCATTGATAATCTTTGTAAAGTCAAAAGTCGTCTTTCTGGATGTAGATATTAATTAAATAATAATATTTGATGTCTTAAAAACATTTGGTTTAATGGATACAATTTAGAATAAATGCAATGTAAAGTCTTTGAAATTCAACATCATTTAGAATCTCAATATGAATTTATATTAAATAATATTGCTTCTTAGTGTGAATAGTCGAATTTTGAAGTCCTCTCTTGCTTCTATGTTTCTAAAAATTATAAAATACAGTGTTAAGGAATAGAGAGAGGGAGAGAGAGAGAAAGACAGAGAGAGAGAGAGAGGGGGGGAATAGGTGAGTTATAGTGTAGACACGTTGGCCGGAAGTAAAAGATCAGCTGATTTGATTGCGTGTGAGTCATGTGATCAGGTTAGCTGAATCGTTGAGATTTGATTTGGACACAGAAGACAACGGACGGCTTCCCGTTGTCTCCTCCACTTCACTGGGGGGCGAACGCTGATGTGTGTAGAAGAACCCACACAGGCCGATTTCACCTCCACCTTCTGCAGGACATCTGGAGAAAGTGAAATAAAAACTATAGAACTAATTCCTTGTCTTGGAGTGATTGAATCTTCATCCAAAAACATGTATCAAGTCTCCCTCCAGGACGAGAAATTTCCAGATGATCCAACATCGAAGAAGCAGAGGTAGGTTCTGAAAATACATGTCACTCACACACGATTCCCTTTATGATACAACATAAATATATAAGATAATCAAACACTCAACCCTTTATTATAGAGCAACAACGTAACACCAGAAATCTTATGCAATTTGAACACACATCAAGCTACCCTGCTTCTAACCACGGTTTTATACATCTAATTAATACTTTTATCACAATAGTCCCTTAAGTGGCAACATTCTTTGTTTCCTTATAATACAAGGTAAAGCGGAATGAGAAAGCGTTGACGTAAAACCACGTGCGTATCAAGCAACGTGTATCTTAAAACTAAACACTGGCTAACAAATACACAGCGTAACCTGTCAGTGAAAGTAATCATAGCAGTATCGATTAGCGATTTTGCTTTGCCGTTGCCAACCTCTATTTGATCAGAATGTTTAAATAGCTTTCTATTCTGCGCATATGTAAACATCCGGCAGTCATTTAACTGAATAACCAGTGCCCAATTATTTACGAAGCAACATCAGATCGGTCAGATATTGAACGTAAGAAGTATTTGACTTAGAGTGAAATGTCAATAAGCATGGCTTTTTATGAATAACCTTAAGGCCAATATCATTGTCGATATCAAGAAGTATTTCCTGATCTGTTTAAACGGTTAATAAATTCGTTTCAACTCATAATGCTACACTTAAGGAAACAGATAAAGTTAAAGACAGATTAATGTGGCACAGGCCTCGAACAAAAGGAGGAGCTCTATATTTCAGGCTGGTTTTCCTGTTGTAAGAGGTCATGTTGGTGATGTTCCCGACATATGAACAAAGAAAGTAGTCCAGCGGGTTCAGGACGAAGAAAGAGAGGGGCCAGTAAGAGAAGGGTACAACGATGTAGTACTCCTTCTGAAGCTAAGCATCTTTGGACTTGTGGTTCAGCACCGAGGCATGCTGCCAAACCCATGGTCTGCAAGCAGCACCTGATTGCACCAGTAGATCACACTCTTTAACACATTTAGGTACACTTTGGTGTTAAATTGCAAGCAGAGTTCGAATATATCAGGTGGCAGAGTGTAACCCTCACTTGAAACCACATCAAAGACCATAGCCTTGAATGGATTTTTTTCATCACCCTGGGCACACCTATGTTATTCGTGGTAATCCAGCGATGCATTTTGAAGGTGCTCTCAATTGCCCTGCTTTCATAATTTTGATCGATAGAGAGCATGAGTTGTAGAGCAGCGCATTTCAGAGTTTGCTTGTTTTACACTGTGTCAATTTAAGGCATGATAGAAGACTCCTATTGCTCTTAGGATTTCTACGCAACTGGTTTACTAGTAGATGGTCTGCAACAAAAAAAAACGCTTTTCGTCAAATGGAAACAGAAAATGTCGTCTTTTCTAGGGCGCCAATTTTATCGTTTCACCATGTACTTTTGTTAAAGATTCACAAAATGCTTCTTTTTTGCAAACATTGTATTCGCTATTTTAAAAACAAATACGAAGTTACTAATCTGAAATGGTAATCTCTAGGAGAAGTTATTATTGAATTGGTAATCTGACGGAGTAATCATTATTTTACCCATTGATCGGAAGTTTAAAGTCGGGCAAAATTTAGACCATGGTCGAACTGTTCATGTCACACCATCAACTTGTTTGTTATTTTATGAGATGTTAGATGAATCAATAACTAATCTATAATATACAATTTATATATTGTTTAAAACGATTTGTCATATAAAATAATTTCTAATGTAAAGAGACAGTTTAAAGATAACCTTCATTTGTAGAAATAAGTTGAGACGCGATATCTCTCTTAGTGGCAGATCACCAGATTAGAAATATAGAAAATACCAGGTTCATAATAAATGATAAATTGCGTTGGTTACAATATATTAAACCTATGGTATATAGCCTGCTCTCATTCAGTCAGCCATGATCAAGTACTCTATGATTTGGTATAACGGGCAATGTACTTGTAAACTTCAGTTAGAAGTGACACATATTCAGGGGTTAATGGTCTAATGCTTCGTGAACCGAATAGTCAGAATCCAATTACTTGGAACGTCTGCCCTGATATAGCTGACAGACAAAACGCATACTTCTACTATGGACTAAATAAGGGGTTCCGTTCCAAATTCCGTACACATTAGTGAGTTAAACTAGAAGATGCTCTAGTGTGACAAGGTATACTTGAAAAAGGTTGGAGTTAACATTTGCGAAACGTTGTGAAAATAACGCTCAAGATTGTAGCACCAGTCGGAATAATCATAAGAAGAATTATTATCATGATATTTACAGTTGTAAAATTGTTAATTAACTCCTTTAAAGTTGTTGATTTCTGCAAAAATGTATTTCATATTTATTTCACACTCTCTATGACATAGATTACAAAAATATTACAGAAAACAAGAACTAATACAGGGTGACAAAAGACTCGTTTCTTAGTGTTTTGTCTAAATGAAATGAAACTTTCGTCATAACTAGTTTATTATATTCAAAGCATCACATCAAAACACTAGTGTCTTTGGCTTTTTTCCCCCGCTGACTGTAAAATGCCCAGAAAAACAGTTAGATGTCCTCTATTTTTGGGGTCACCCTGTAAATGTGAAGTTTATTCTAGAACAGTTATCTTGTTTTGTATTATTACGCAGATTTTGGTTAAATTGATCTTTAGAAAGTACGTGTAATGTTCGGTAAAAGATAAAGACAATTGGCAGTAAACAAATTGTTTGAATAGAAAGGTTATTGTCTTCTGTCTATGTATACAGGTTCGATTAAACCACATCCCTCAATGCCTGTTTATTTGTAGTAAAAGCTCATATAATGTAATATCAGCTAAACGTGTAGCTTTTTGTACGGTAATCTTCTCTATATTAATGCGTTTCTTGGTTTCATCCACATTTGCAGGTTCATTTCGGCTTATGAAGCATACAAGTCACACAAAAGCACACTTATATTCATTGTAAGCTCGTGGTTTTATTCTTGCCCTCGACGTGTGTTTACTTTGAATGAAATATAACAAATCACGGAATCGAGATGAGTTGAATCGAGAGTATATTTCTTTATTGAACCGATATTTGTAATCGATGCTCATATCTTTGTCTTGGTTGCATTTAAGTGTATTTTTTGTTGTTTTTGGTTAAAACAAAAATTTAAGACGGAACATAATACAACAAAAGCCAAAATTATTTAAATACTGTGACGCGTTGTCTATCTGTTACACTGCCGCCAACGTGCAGTAACTGCGTACCACCTATGCAAATGACCAAGGCTGTGCTCGAGCGTCACAGAAAAGGAAGAAAAGCGAATGAAAAACGTGGCGAGAGAACCAGCAAGGCGGCAGGCATGAGATTGACGTGTGGCAACGTGGTAGCGCCAAAGTCTTTTAAATCACGTGTTCAACGCGTCAGATTTTTTTTTTAATTAAGGGACTTTTAAAACAAGATGCAATATGTTGCTAAAAAGGATCGGTTTATTTCAACTAGAAAAAAAGTTCATCGAATCTGTTTCCTTTTTTTGTTGCTTTGCGACTGTCACTGTATATGTGTAAACATGTCACTCCCACGTTACATATTATTACATGACTCTTTGATGTTAAATTAAAATTATGTAGAATAATCAAAGAAGAAAGCGCCCGCGTGTGGGTGTGTGTATTATGCGGCTATAGAACTTAGCTTCGGATGGGATCTGAGAGAAAGAGAAATTAAAAATGGCAGCCATGGATTTATAAGGTGTCCTCTCGTGGAATCTCACGAGATCTAATCTTCCACTGCATGCGTGCAAATGGAATGGAGTCAGTTTTCTAATAAAATGCTTGTTGGCAGAGGTGGTAGGTAGAACACGTTCTAGAAGTTGAGAGAGAAATTTGGCAGTGACGAATTCTAGCTGAACTTTATCTTATCGTATTTATTTTATTTCCTTTTGCTGTCTACCAGCCCATTTACCAGTAATAATAATAATAATAATAATAATAATAATAATAATAATATTAATAATAATAATAATAATGATAATAATAATCTTGCCAATTACTCATGAAGTAAACAAAATTCACTCATTGTAATTTGTAAAAATATATATCCGTTACTGAGTGTAGGGATCACACACACACATACAAACAAACACACACACACATATATTGTATTTTGTGTACAGAAAGTTGTTAGATGAGACAAGTTATTGGTACCGTCGATTTCAAGCCCGATAATTAGGACCGTTTAAGATATCCATATGGTCAGTATGTTATATTAGCTATGGAATTAATATATGAGCGTGACACTTGTGGCGTAAAGAAAATAGTTTTTGTGACATAACAGAAACATTTCTATGAAAATATAAAAAAATTCAAAACGAATATAGATAGATGAGTAGTTGTGTTTATAATTTTTTTTTATTTTTGGAAGAAAAACTTACAGCCGTTAAATTATAAGTGGTTTGCCATACTTATAGGATAATGTGCACTAAACAGATACCATATTATTTTAAGTTAAATTCAAATTTTGATATATCTTTTTATTTAAACGCGAAAAAAAAACAATTGGTATGCTGAAAGCTTACACAGTAAAATAATACGTTTTATTGTTGAGTATTTATTTCTAACGCAAATTAAAAAAAATATTTCCGGTGTAATTTATTTATCTTGGTAGTGTAGAAGAAATGTATGAATGTTTTTAAAGAAAGGTGTATTAAAAAATGGACAATATTTTTTTTAAATGAAAGCGGTAGGTAAATTGCCGTTAGAAAATACACTTATGGTTGTCAACGGGTTAAAGTAGATTTCTTTGTAAGAAAATTGTGTTAAAATAACTTAAACGTTATACCGAACTGAACGACGTAAAAAATACAGAAAATATAGCAATCGTTTATTTGGATAATTTGAATGCAAAAACAAAACAATTGGGACGCTGAAAACGTACATATTAAACAATACGTTTTATTGTCGCGTTGATTATTTATTTGTAAATATGTGTAAATTATCCAAATAAACAATTGTTAATACTTTCTGATTCGTTTTACATCGTTCTTTTCCGTATTACGTTATGGTGTTGTATATCTGGGGGTATATTGGGGATCATATATCGGGTACCTGTAATACAGATGTAACGATGAGGGATACATTTACAATAGAGTGAGAGAAAGAATTCATTATTGAATGAATGTGTAATATTGTTCTTTTACATCAAACTGGTGAATCATAACATATGATGGAGGAGGGGACACATTACATGGAAGGGGGTTTACGCAAAGTTCATTTTAAGATGATAAACACATTACCTTCAATTGTTGAATGAAGACACGAAGACAACAGTTACGAAAATCGATGATTTTCTTTATTTCGTATGACCGGTCGAAATTATGATCACGTCAGAAAATTCAAATATGAAATCTACATAGTTGAATGTTCTTTCTTTCGCTTCCAAAGAACCCTGACTTCAACTCTCTCTCCGACTAACAGACTCAACTGTTCTGCTTCCTCGGCTCGACTGTCAACTGCTTGATCTGACAAAAACTAGCTGCTATATTGAGAAATTACCTTTTTGCTATGACGTCAGATGTGTGGTTCCAAACCGTGACGTACCCACGTTGCTAAGCACCGTTTCCAAAACACACTTCTGCAAACAAAGAATTCTCAACTAACCTATTTTTACAATATATTTTCATTTGTATTGTTTATTCTTTTTAATTCAGTTTTGATAAAAGAATGAACAATTAATTCTTTTTACAATATAAACAATATCTATTTTATATGAAATTTAACAATAGTGAAATTCTAACATTCCAATTCTAAATCTATTTCTGAACCTAGCTTACAAGGTTCGAGTGTCGGCTTATCCTTATTTCATTTTCAACTTATCTAATGTTCTTTTATTTACACGAAAGCGGAACATCCCTTTTTCCTGTAATAATGTGTTTATGTTTATGTACGCATGCGCAACATGAAGTCGTAAACCGTTACGTTTGAATTTTATATATATATATATATATATATATATATATATATATATATATATATATATATATATATATATATATATACATTAGGTTTTTTTTTTTTTTTAAATTCAGTAGAGTGATCAATTTCAAAGAAAATCCGAAAATAGGAAATAAGTATTTGCTGAAAAAAGCTTTATATGAGTATCTAAAACGGTCACTAATTTTCTGCTTTGGATGCGACGGTACCAATGACTTATCCCATACCTAATCCAAAACTTTCTGTAATATATATATACATATATATATATATATATGTATATATATATATATATATATATATATATAGTAACAACTTTGTTGTAATTCAATGACTTACATTTTTTTCTTTTTTGTAACTTTTGCTTATTCCATCTTGGAGTACTTCATTACAGCCGTTTCGTTAATGGGATGGCAATTTTATGATTTTATGCGTTCATAATAATTCCCTTGTGTCACCAACCCATCAAATGTTTTTTTCATTCGATGTTGCCAACAAAAAATTTATTTTGTATATGATAAACCTGGTGTTTGGGGAAAAGAAATTCCATCCTCACGTTATTAGAATCGGCAATCTTGGGTGTCATGCAAACTAAAATTAATTTTTTAAGCCTCAATTTCGTATTTCTGTGTTAATTTCCAAATGTGTTCCATTAATTATTCTTTCCTATTTTTTTAATAAATTATGTCTGCATTTATGTGTGTTTATTCTAATATCCATTTTGTTAGGTTACGAATTCTTATTTATTAGTTAATTTCTTTGCTCCAAGGGAAGGCCACTTCTATGGAATATATTTTATTACTGGAGTTACTTCCCTTGCATCTATTTCTTTCCCTATGTTATTCGTTTTGTCGTTTCTTTATTTTTCATTTTATTTATTTTTACTTATATTTATCCAGTTTTTATATTCCATGTTATTGTTTTATTCATGTTTACATTATTCTTACATGACCGATTGATCTATATTTTTCTTTTTTATGTTACTCGCACTACATTTCCGTTTATTTTGTCTTTTTAAATATGGTCTAATGCGTTAAATCCGGAATAGATTTCTGTGCAGACATTCGTGAATTACATCTTGCCATTTATTTATTATGTTTTCTTCTGATATTAGTATATGGCATGCTCCTAGTAGACAAAGGTTGCCCCTTTTTACTATAATAATTAAATGCCTACAGACATAAGTGTTTCATCCTTTCGGGATCTGCAGTGCAAGGTGTCACGATTAACACTAGTCGAACGATTCGAACCCCGCAACACGAGACATCTCTGACTCGATTAGCGAAGACCGTATCAATTCGGCTACCATTAACCGCATGAAATAACGTTGAATTTTAATATTTGAATGTTTTAAATGTTCATTTACGTCAGTCACACAGTGATCTCCTCGTTATACGATGATCTATGCATATATATATATATATATATATATATATATCAGAAACTCGTTTCTTATCTTGAGCGCTTTCAGTTGAATTATTTCGGCCAATTTAGCTTTTATGCATAGATTATCGTATAACGATTAGATCACTGTTCTTACGTAAAGATATTTAAAGTTAAAATTTAAAAATTCAACCTTATTTCACGCGGTTAATTGTGGCCGATTAGATGCGGTCTTTGCTAATCGAGCCAAAGATGACTCGTGTTGCCGAGATCGAGTTTGTCGACTGGTGTCAGCCGTGGAACCCTCCACTGAAGATTCCCGAAAGGATGAAACACTAGTGGGTGTAGGTATTTAATTATTAAAATAAAAAGATAATATATATATATATATATATATATATATATATATATATATATAGGGAGATAGATAGATTGATAGATAGATATAGATTAATAGATAGATACATATATATATATATATATATATATATATATATATATATATATATATATAAGTGCATACGTTTCATAAAATATGCTGAGAAACAGTTTAGTAAGTGTGAAAAACATATTTATTATTCATAAAGGAAACACAAATATATATATCTGAAAGTGACACAATGTAAAACGAGTGTGTCCGGAGCGCGCCCCTGCATAAATCATGCTTTTTACTAACAAAAGTTTTGAAAACCGGACCATTGCTAGCACCATCAAAATCCAAATCAAGGTAGTTCAACGATTGAATACATCAAATCATCGGACGACTTACGTTTTGGCTTTTGGTGTTGTTTCAAATAAGGGTCTCATCATGCCACCGCACATTTTTGAAGTGTTATTGAAAGTCAAAATCAAAGTGGACCTGGATGTGTTGAAGAGTGTTATGATCCTCTGGTGCAGTCAGCTAGTATCTGGTAAACCCTGGACGATGGAGCAGGGCACGGCGCTGGTCCATTTTCAAAGAGACCAAGGCTTGGCTTCAGAAGGAGTGTAACGACTATGTACCCTTCTTTCACTCCTCCACGGACCTAAATTCGCTGAGTTACTACCTTTGACCATACGTCGAGAACATCAGCAACATGACCTTCAACAATACCAAAACTTGCCTGATCGCCGCCATCCGCCGAGTATTCGCCGAGCTCTAGCCTGTCCTTGTTAAAAAAGAATGCTTTCAGTTCCGGACCAGTATCAACAGTGTGTTTGAGGCTGAAGGCGGCTACATTGAATAGATATACATTCCACTACATAATCAAGATACATGAATTGATTTTTTTGCAAAAACATTTTTAGGATAAATCTGTTGTGTTGTTTTCTTTAGGGTTGCAATTTTATCGCTCTATACTGTATATATATATATATATATATTATATATATTATATTATATATATATATATATATATGTTTTCTTTAGGGTTGCAATTTTATCACTCTATACTGTATATATATATATATATATTATATATATTATATTATATATATATATATATATATATATGTTTTCTTTAGGGTTGCAATTTTATCGCTCTATACTGTATATATATATATATATATATATTATATATATTATATTATATATATATATATATGTTTTCTTTAGGGTTGCAATTTTATCGCTCTATACTGTATATATATATATATATATATTATATATATTATATTATATATATATATATATATATATATATATATATGTTTTCTTTAGGGTTGCAATTTTATCGCTCTATACTGTATATATATATATATATATATATATATATATATATATTATATTATATATATATATATATGTTTTCTTTAGGGTTGCAATTTTATCGCTCTATACTGTATATATATATATATATATATATATATATATATATATGTATATTATATATATATATAATATACATATATATATATATATAGTAATGTAATTGATAATTTAAAATACAAATTAGAATTAAAAATTAAAAATCGGTTTCATAAGAAGGAACAACAACAAAGTCAATAATTTGTACGATCGTTTCGGAAATGATGTTTTTATTGTGATAGACATTAAGCCACGGACAATAATTTTGACATTTAAGACTTTACGAACACAGAAGAGATATACGGAATGGTAACCCCCTAAATGCACTGTTGTCATTGTGCAGAACACGATCATTCATTTAATTTAGATCATGCGAAAATCATAAAATACGTGATAGATAGAGCTAAAAGAAGACTTTTAGAGTCAGCACTAATATTAAACACTAATACTGTTACGCAAAGAAAATGCTTCTACCATTTATCCCCTAGTATAGGGAAAATAATAATCAAAGAATAAAATATCAAAACAAATCCTGGTTAACCGTTTTTCCTTAATCCTTAAATAATTCAACAAAATGAATAAGTTAAGAGAAAGAAAGTGTACATATTTATTTTACGTATTTTTAAAAGTGTATATATAGACATTGAACAACCCAACCTTCCCATACATACACATTATTTCCTTCACAATATGGGTAGGATTCTAACACTGTTTGCTTTTCATTTTCATGTGGTCTATGATCGTTTTCTTTTTTTGCATTTTTCCTTTTAATAGCCTGAATATGTCCTCTTCAATAGAGACGAAACGTTGATCATTTCATAAATTCATTCGGGTTTTCTTTTTTAAAAAAAACACACACACACACCCATATATATATTGCGCCTATATACCCACATATGAACTTAGATTTACATCTATGTAGACGAATATGTCTATACAAATAACTGTTTGTGTATCTGGGTGTGTGTGTGTATATATACACGCACGTGTACATCCACGTGTGCGTCCGTGTGTACATGGGGTATCGATATATATGTGCACGTACATATGTATACGTGTGTGGATGCTGAGAGTATATGTGCCCGCTGTCTGCTGTCCACATACGTGTGTGAGTGCGTGCAGCTGTATATATGTCGATGTATGTGTTCACGAGTATTAGTATCTGTATGTGCGCATGTGCTTGCATGTATGCGTGGGGGTGCAAGTATGTCTGAATCAATATGCGCATGTAGGCCCGTGCATACGCCTCCGTGAGGGTGTGGGTGTCGATGTGTGTATGTATCTGTGTATGAGCGCATCGATGCTTACGTACACGTACTCAATGTAGCACCTTACGGAAAATTTGACGTCAGCGGGAGCGGTGCGGGTGTCTATGCATGCATGCGCGCATATGTGCATGTTTTTACACACCAGGGCGGAGATGTATGTGTACATGTGAACGTTTTTTAAGTATATATGTGTGTACGTGCGCATGTGTGTGCTCGTTCGCACGGCCGCTAACTAAATGTTCTGGGGTAACTGAATCCCCTATTCCTGTCTTCACATGAACTCTCCCATCGCTGTGAAAGGCAGCCATTTTGGACTCTCTAATCAGAGATTCCATGCCAGCCTAATCGTTGACATGACTTTACAGACTCTCCTGTTTGATATTGTGAACCCCTAAAATAAGGCCACAACATCTGGCGACGTAGGAATGAAAAAACCTCACAAGGACCCTTTCTTTTGAACTAATAATCAAAAACGTCTATTTTCCTATTTTTCTGACTCAACTTGAAATTTTTCTACCAGCTTGGAAAAGTTCAACAAGTTTACTTTTTTTTCAACAACAAGAAAAAAAAGAAAGTTATCGCCAAACCAAAACTGTGAGTAGAAAAAATATATATATTGCTGTCCTAATCAATTTCTTGTTTTAAAACGAAATAGATTACATTCTATGCTGGGAAAAAAAGTTATTGGTGAACTTTAATTTACGCTTTTATATTTTTGAGCACACGTGTGGTTAGCTGGCAAGCAACCATTTTTTTTCTCTGTTACGGTGAACGAGAAAAATAAAAACAGAAACAGAAAAGTCATTAAACCGACTCTACATAGGACACTTGCATCTAACCCACAATTATTTTTTGAAACAAGTTCTACCAACGTGCCAATGTGGATATGTACTGACCATAAAAGCATATTCGAGGATTGTAAAAATACAACTCTATAAAAGGAAAATATTTCAGCAACAACAACAAAAGGAAATTAGAAAAATACTGAAAGTCGAAACTAAAAAGGTTTATGGACTTCAAAAAAAAAAGAGAAAAAAAACGGTAACTTTAAAAGATTTTTTTTTCTTCTCTCGGATATTTCTTAAATACTTTTGATGTTGGCAAAATTCTCTTACTTCAACAAATAGTACAGTTATTCACTATTTTTTTTTCCTTTCATGGAAATTAAACAAAAACTTTTTAAGTGTCTTATTACATTTTCTGCGAAGATAAAACACGGAACTTTTTTTTTCTTTTCCTTCTGTCCCTCCTCATGTGTGAATATTTATTTCATATATCATCTTCATAAAATTGTTTTTTTCTTGGTGAAATTTCTCAGACCTAGAAATTCGGAGACTAGTTACTTTTCAACATGGAAGAACCTTCAAAACAAATAGCTGCTATGATACGGTTGCAGCAAACTCAGTTCTCCGAAATACAAAAGCAAAGAGAAGAAGAAAGAAAGCAAATAGAGGAGGAAAAACGACAAAGAGAAGCAGAAAGGTTCGAAGAAAGAGAAGAAAGAAAACGAAGAGAAGAAGAAAGAGAAGAAGAAAGAAAATAATTTAATGCCCAAATACTTGAAATGCAAGAACAAGCAAAGAGAAAGTTGGAAATATTATCTAAGGTTATATCTAAAAAAGACAGTAGAGAGTCAGACAAGGACGTTTTTTCCCAAACTGCAATCTGGTCAGCGTTGGAAACTTTTCAGTACCGGCCTGATGAAGAATTAACTTTTGAAGCCTATTTCCGCAGATTCGGCGACGTGTTCAGAATTGATTGTAAAACTTGGAGCGAGCAGATGAAGGTTTGTCTCTTACTACAAAAATTGGGAGCCATGGAACATAGTAAGTTCGTGGACTATATACTGCCAAAACAGACGAACGAATTGTCATTTGACGAGGCTGTAAAATTTTTAATGGAGTTATACTGCCCGAAAACTAGTTTATTCCATAAGAGATGGAAATGTATAAACCTGACTCGCAAAGAAGACCAAGACTACACAACATTTGCGTCAGTCGTGAACAGGCATTGTGATAATTTTAAATTATCTTCGTTAACGGCCGACAATTTCAAGGTCTTGATTTTTATTCAAGGTTTAGTCTCAACCAAGGACGCTGAAATCAGACGCAGGGCATTGAACACACTCGAAAAGGAACCGGACATTACCCTTCAAAAATTGGCTGAGGAATGCCAAAGAATTATTTCTGAGAAACAGGACTCCAGAAATATAGAAGAGGCAAATGTATCATACATCGAGAAAGTGAAAAATAAAAAACCGTTCTTCCCAAAAAGTCAAGTGAAAACCAAACACGATACCCAAGAAGAACTTCATGCCGGGAGAAAAGATATTTTTCCAAATGCATAAAGATAATAGTACCTTCTAGGAGCGGGGAACGATCATTAACAGGATCGGTCGTTGGTCTATATGGTGGAAGGACCACACTCCACACATAAGAAACACTTAAACCAAATTCGCAAACGCACTTCAGACGAGCCAAGTGAAATTCCATCTGAAGAAGAGACGATGGACCTCCTATATGAGGCATTTGATCTGGAACCTCCTCAAACCAGTACGGAAATACGTCGTTCCACTAGAAAAAAGAAGCTGACGGACCCCTTGGAAGTCAACCCTAAGAGAAAAAATTATATTTCAGAGAAATACATCTTCGGAGGGGGGTGTTCTGGGGTAACTGACACCCGTATTCCTGTCTTCATATGGACTCTCCCATCGCTGTGAAAGGCAGCCATTTTGGACTCTCTAATCAGAAATTTCATGCCAGCCTAATAGTTGACATGACTTTACCGACTCTCCTCTTTGATATTGTGAACCCCTAAAATAAGGCCACAACACTAACCCTCTCCAAGCACTTAACAATAAAAAAAAACCAAAAAAATAAATCGAATCATAGCCCCCCCCCTGCATCCAAACATAAGCGGACACCCAACAGGTCAAGACATACTTATCAAGAAATTATCTCACCAAAAACTTAAACATTAAGACTCAAATTTTAAAGTAACCCCTCCCCCTACCCCCACATATCCCCCTCCCCCTCCGTGTATCCCTATGCCCTCAGCCACACCTTGTTCCCTTCTTCCTTTTCCGCTCTTCTCGACCCCCCCTGACATACTTCACTCTTTCATCCCATCATAACGAACATTTCTGGAAAAGTCTGACGAAGCTACAGATGGTAAAAAAACGACTGGGTAGCTGAAACAAAAATATAACTTAACAGAAAAATACAGTAATAAAAAATAAAACGCATAGTTGCTCTACAACAGTATTGATCACTTTCTTCAGGTTTTTATTAATTACCATTTCTACTATATATATATATATATATGTTTATGTATATATATGTTTATATATGTATATATATATATATGTTTTTATATGTGTATATATATATCTATATATGTATATATGCTTATATATATATATATATATGTTTATATATGTATACATATGTTTATATATGTATATGTATGGTTATATAGTATATATATATATGTTTGTATATGTGTATATATGTTTATATATGTGTATATATATGTTTATATATGCATATATATGTTTATATATGTATATATATGTTTATATATGTATATATATATTTATATATGTATATATAAATATTTCTGTATATATATATATATGTTTATATATGTATATATATATTTATGTATATACGTATATGTAATTATACTGAGTTCGTGAAATTCACTAAATTTTCATATACTAATCAGTTTTAAGCCAAAAATGGTTGGCTTAAAGGATAAGCTATAAAATCAAGAAATTTTATAATTGAGCATTAATATACTGTGTAAGCAAACCAAGACTTCTAAAGAAGGTGTTGGTGGCAACAAAAAGTGTATTTCAATTTACGCTAAAATTGTTTCCATGCCCAGTTCGACAATTTCAAGTATTATGTCGTTTGAAAATTTTCAACACCAGCATTTCTTCAGACTTTATGAATAAGCACACCTTTAGCAATGGAGCATTTTTAAGAGAATGAAGAAAGGGGAATCCTTTGCTAGAAAGGCATGCGAGAAACATCTGCCTTTGTTGTCGTTACGGAAAATCCTAATAAAATATTTATATATCGCCTAATTGTCGTATCCTTATTTAAGAGCAGAGTCATGACAGGATTCCACAAGGAGCCCTTAGCCATTTAAAAGAATGTTTTTAATTATATATCCCATTCGTTGGGTTCATAAAGTAGATCTTGCTATTTCTTTGTTACCCAATACTTAATTTTTTGTTTCGATAGTATGGTCGTAACAGCCTTGCAAAAATCTTACAGTTAGTTTTAGTTTCGTATTAGTGGTAGGTAATGTTTATAGATTATCGTTATATTTGTACTCGAATTTAAGACCCTTTTAGTTTCAAAGTTTACTTGAATACGAGCGTAAATAAAATGGGTGTATTAAAGATATATATAAAAATCCTTGTATAAAATTACGGGTGTTTCATATCGTTAATTAGGATAAAATAAAGGGAGATAATCCAACTATATTGTATTGTTAGTTAATTTTATTTGAAATTGGGTCGATTTGTATCCTATCATGGTCAAAGGGAGGTAATTCAGGCCGTTTTGTGTTTTTAGTTCATTGATTACTAGAAGGCGTCTATGATTAAATAATTAATTTAATAATTGATTTAACTTAATCAGACAGATTCAGAACTTGCTACGATGGCTTACTTAACCAATTAAGTATATAGATTTTGTTTTGATCTCAAAGAATGGTCTTAGCCCATGGGTTTAACCCGCCTCTACTACTAATCACTTAATTCATGCGTTGTATTTTTTTTTGGTTTTCTAAATAAATAAAATATATATCCTCTATTTATTATTCTGACAACAAAACCACCCATGGTTAAAGTGGGTCTGCTCCTGCATTTATGGGTAAACACATTAAGAACAGGGATTGCTGTAGGTAAATAAGTAAGTCATTATGGGTTCTACCAACCTGGGGTGTATGGATGGCAAAATTTGATGAAATTATATTTACATAAATTTTGCAACCCCCAAATTGCTAATTTAAGTTTTATATTTTAATAATAACTGGTTTAATTTCTAAGTTGTTTTATTGATTTGAAGAAGGTAACCCTTATTTCACCGTCCATACTGCTATGATTGAATACAAGGATGCTCGCCGTTATGGAGAAAAACATTCTTAGATTAGTTGTATACCTTATTTATATTTCCTATCCGGTTAGGAAGAGTGGAAGTTTTATTCCCATGTAGGATTTGAATCGTTCATTTACATTGTAACAATTCTAGCTATTTAACTCTACATTAGAATTTAATCCTAGCATCTGATGATCTTTATTATTGTAAAAAAATATAAAAGGATTTATGCCTCAGTTACATTTAAGTCGTGATAGCAGAAATCTATATCTGTGAAGACATCATCCAGTCTTTTATTACAAATTTCCTCTTTGGAATGCCCAATGTAAAAGGCTTCCAATAAAAATAGATTGCACCTTTTTGATTTTCGCAGGGGTGTACTTTCTCCCCCTGTCCACTACTGACCGTTTTAATTCAAAATTTTCATTATTTCTGCTAAGTTCCCTAATCCAATCACCTAATACACTATTTCTGAGGTTTTCCTATCCAGCTGACAATTTTCAGGTATTCTGCAGTTACAATTTCTATTTAGGATATTGCGTTTGATGCTAGTTCGTTGTTATTCCTAATTTTGCTGATTTTTCTATTGTTGGAGCTGATTATAGTGTTAGTTAAGTTTCTGGACGTTGAGCAAGATAATTTTACAGAGTTTCTATCTATTATGTTGCTTAATTTATTTTCAGGGGGGGGGAGTGTCGGTCTATTATTCTATAGAATCCCTTGGGTATATTATTTTTAATGTGTTCGCTGAATGGTGGATTAAACCAAACCTGTCTCTATTTTTCTTATTAATGGTGCCACCCTCATCCTTCCCTGTTCTGGTATTATTTTCCACACCGTTCCTATTCTTAAAATCATTTTCAACGTTTCCCTTATTAATCTTTGTTTTTTTCTAGCTCCCATTACCATGTTGTATGAGATTACACAGATGCGTTTGTAGTTTCTATTTTTATTACTATTATATTCAACTTTTCCGTTGTATCCTTATCTCTTAAGGGCCTCGTTGTAGTATTTCTTGTTTTTTTCAAAGAGATTCTCATTCTTGGAAAGTTCTGAAATTCTTTTAGAAATGTTGGGGATTAGCGCTTTCTTCATGCATTTCGGATGGTTCGATCGGTAATCTATGTAGAACGTTTTCGTGTTAGGTTTGTGATAAGGTTCGTATATGCTATTGTTTAGGTTGAGGGTAACATTTTTAAGAAACATGGATTAGAGATAACAATGGATAGCAATTGCAAAATAGGTAATTTTCTGGACGTTACCAAAATTAAGCAAAATAATAAATAGAAACTCTGTAAAATTATCTTTCCAGAAATTTAACTAACACTATAATCAGCACCAACAATAGAGACATCAGCAAAATAAGGAATAACAACGGACTAGCATCAAACACAAGTATCCTAAATAGAAATTGTAAGTGCAGAATACCTGAAACTTGTCCGTTGGATGGGAAATGTCTAACCTCAGAAATAGTGTATAAATGCGAGATAAAAACCGACAGCACTAAGAAAATATATCTGGGAGCCACGGGAACAGAGTTTAAGGACAGATATGGAAACCACGTAGTATCATTTAAAAGGGAATCTGAGACAGAAACTAATAGGGATGGCGTGAAAGGCAGTAAGGGGTGGGCACAAAAATAAGCATTAAAAATGAAAACAAAAAGAGAAACACAACTGCATTGGTGATTGGATATGGGAACTTAGCAAAAATAGTGACATTTTTTTAATTAAAATGGTCAGTAGTGGACAGGGGGAGGAAATACAGCCCTGGGAAATCAAAAAAGGTGCAATCTATGTTTATTGGAAGCCTTCTACATTGTGAATTCGAAAGAGTAATCAATGAATCAAAAACACAAAACGGCCTGAATTACCTCCCTTTGACCATTATAGGATACAAATCGACCCAATTTCAAACAAAATTAACTAACAATACTTAACAATATAGTTAGATTATCTCCCTTTATTTTATCCTACTTAACGGTATGAAAACATTTTTCAAGTAGAATAATAATGAATCTTAAAACATTAAATAACAATAAATAGATTAGAATACTTCACCCGTAATATTATACGAGGATTTTTTATATATATCTTTAATACACCGATTTTATTTACGCTCGTATTCAAGTAAACTTTGAAACTAAAAGGGTCTTAAATCCGAGCACAAATATAACGATAGTCTATAAACATTACCTGCCACTAATACGAAACTAAAACTAACCATAATATTTTTGCAAGGCTGTTACGACCATAATATCGAAACTAAAATTTTAAAAATTAAGTCTAGGGTAACATAGAAATAACAAGATCTACTTTATGAACCCAACGAATGGGATATATAATTAAAAACATTCTTTTAAATGGCTAAGGGCTCCCTGTAGAAACGTGTCATGACTCTGCTCTTAAATAAGGATACGACAATTAGGCGATATATTAATATTTAAATGGGATTTTCCGTAATGACAACAAAGGTAGATGTTTCTCGCATGCCTTTCTAGCTAAGGATTCCCCTTCCTTCCTTCTCTTCAAAAATGCTCCATTGCCAAAAGTGTGCTTATTCATAAAGTCTGAAAAAATGCTGGTTTTGAGAAGTTTCAAACTACATAAGGCTTGAAATTGTCGAACTGGACATGAAAACAATTGTAACGTAAATTGAAATACACTTTTTGTTGCCACCAACACCTTGTTTAGAAGTCTTGTTTTTGCTTACACAATGTATGTTTATATATATATATATATATAGTTTATATGTGTATATATATGTTATATATGTATGTATATATGTTTATGTATATATATCTTTATATATGTATATATATGTTTATATATATATATATATATATATTTGTAGTCATCGACATACAGTCCTGTTTCGTTGTATCAAAACTCATCAGTGCCGCTAGACTAGCATCTCTCCCAAGCCAAGGATTGAACTTAGAACCATCGTGTTGACAGTCGGTGGTTCTTCCACTCGACCATGGAATTGACGCCAATAAATAATTCGTCGGTATGTCTATTTAAATAGACACCCGCCACCACCTTTAAAAACATTTTTTTGCGAACAATTTTACTATTATGAACAAAATATAATTATAGTATATATATATATATATATACTATAATTATATCTTGTATATATATAATATATATATAATTATATTATAGTATATATATATATATATATACTATAATTATATTTTGTTCATAATAGTAAAATTGTTCGCAAAGACTATAATATTAAGGTTCAATTCAAAGTTGAGTAATAGGAAAAATTAAAAATAGGTAATTGATTTCCATTACCTTTACACTCACACTTATATCATAAATATCTACGTGATGTAGCATAATCCTAGGAAAAGTACGTTATGCGTTTTAGATAGTTAAACAGGATTCTAAATAAATACTTTCTAACACAGCTTTTATTAATAAATTAGTGTCGAAATAGAGGTACAATTATTCCACCCTAACAGTAGAATATTTGTAATTCTCTAATGCCTGGATTGATCTTAATCTAGATTAGTTCATCATTTTTGCATATTTATATGGAAAAATATTATAACCTCTCTAGAGAAATTTTGTTGCACTATACATGCAACTATGATATTTCGTATTGCCGTAGACGTATAATTATTGTAATACACCTATTCACTTTCGGTCACATAACAGTATTTAGATACCATTATATGTTCTTAAATCGACGAGTATCCTATTTACCTGTCATAGCAAAGATACGGTAAACACATTTACGTAGTTTTACATTATCTGGTCATAATTCGTTTCGTTTCTATTAACGCGCGCAATTACTCATTCTCGGCTGTTGTCATTTAAAGTTAAAAGTTATTAGTAAATAATTTTTATTTTGCATTCGATTGTTAAATAACAGACATTACTAGATATTATGTAATAAGGAATATATCATTCTAAGGTGATGGGACAAAAATTTGTATGAAAAAAATGATATTTTCGTGAATTGGTTGGAGTTTGTACATTGGATCAAATGATACCATGGTATAGAATATTTTACATTACCATTATATATATATATATATATATATATATGTATGTATATATATGCATATTAATATATATATATATATATTAATATATGCATATATCAATATATATGTATATATTAATATATATATATATAAATATAGTTATATATATATATAAATATAATAATATATTTTTATTAATACATGTATTAAAATATGCAAGTTGACGGATATTAGTCTTCCATTGCATTTACTTTGTTTCACAGCAAATAGCACCTGTTGTTCTATGCATTGTGCAAAGAGTGCTGAAAACACCAAGGCATTTCTGGCTGTACAGAATGTTTGGATTGTTTAGAAATTGGACAGCTGTTTGCCGATGATTTGTTCTTTCTTGCGACCTTTTTCTAAGAATTAGCAAAGATACACGTTCAACGCTTTCTCCCTGGTATTTACTTTAACACACCTCTCTATCGCTGGTGTTATAATTATTTGCCCAGATATTTTGCATTTTTCTGATGAATCGAGGGATACAATCACAACTTCCTCTTAGAGTATTCCTATCATACGCTGCATTCACATTTCATATTAATTGTAAAACGCAGATTCTAGGGTCATCAGGATTATCAAGGAGCGATTGGATGCAGCTAATATATCCGAAGGTTTAAATTCAGTTTGAATCCCTTTGATACAAGTCACTCTTTTGCAATTATTCGGTGCCTTCTAATCGCTTATATTTTATAGCAATTACACCAACCAGTATCAAAAACATCTATCTCTTGGAGTTCATCGCTGTTTAATATTCCAAATGGTTTTGAAATATACAATATTAAATGTTATTAAATATATTATTGACACTATTCGAAAGATTTTTTAAGAATCATTATTAATTTTAGGTATTCTCATTATCAAACTAAAGATTTAATTAAAAGTAAAAAATATAGTTTGCTTAATTCTTATGAAGATCGGATATCTTTCGGATTTATATAAAACCAACATGGGTGTCCGGCCTTGCCCGGGTGTTTGGAGGTGTATGCTGAGCAAAAAAAACAAAACAAAAAAAAAGGTCAATGTTTTTAAAATGTTCATCCCTATTATGACCCCCTTTACATTTATTGTTTTGAGTTCAAATTTAGTTATTAACTTAGATCCATGTTCCAGGGACCTATATCTAAAATTTCAAGTGTTTAGACCCCAAATTGAGAACTCTACCAAACTCCTCCGACAAGGGTCAAATCGTTGAACTTAACAGCCAAATGTCTGGCTGAAAACCAATCACATAGAGTTTCCCACATCTCACTACGCTATGTACCAAATTTCGAGTCTGTAGACTGAAAATTGACAGATTTATTGCGTAGGGAAATGTACACACACACACAGACTCACACACACATACACGTTCACTTTTATAGATATATAGATAGATATAGATATTTAGTTTCATGTATCGTTAAATTGTATTTGTTTCCTGATTACAAATTGGGGAGTTTTTACTTACTACTTATCTACTTGGTAAGATACAATGGAATATCAGTTTTAAAAAAGTCATCCACTAAGAGAAGTGAATACCCACTTATAAAGTTACTGTGCAGTCTCATGGGCATACTTAAGCAGATGCGCCTTAGCAATTAAAAATAAATGGAGCACTATTAATGCGTAATAAGATATACTAGGGAAGAACAGAAAAATACATCAGCATCTCACCAATAAATGTATAGTAAGATTCGTATAGGAAAACGGGGAAGGAGGCATTTCCTATTGCTCTAACATATCCGCCATACGGTAATACTGGGAAGGTCAGTTTATTGTTGCTGTAAATGTTTTGTAGTGCCGCAATATTTAAAAAAAAAAAAAAATCGAAAGTGTTTTTCGCTTTGATTGAAAAAAATAAGACCCAATGAATAACCTTGCGAAGTATCAGCTTCCAAGCATTTGTTATCTCCCTTTCCTAATGTGATTAACACACAGTTTTGACATGATTTGTTTAGAATAGATGCCGGATGATATGAAGATTATGTTCTTATTCCCACCGATGTGTCGCCATGTCTCTATTGAAAAAGGAAACACGTTTAATTTTATTTAAATTTACCAGAAGATTAAGGATAACACTTTCAGCTAGACTTCCGGCTTCTAGAGATCTTCTTTCTATTTTAATGGCGTATTATTTTAATCTCTCGTTCAGAAAATATATTAAAACTGTGTAAATGTGTGATGAGAGAAAAGAGAAGTTGAAAGTCTAAAGACACCAAACAATTCACTCGAGAATACGTCCTCGACAATTTACCCGATATAGTGAAGTAGTTTGACTGCAGGCTCATATATAGTTCTAGAAGTTTTACCCATCCAGCCTTTATCTTCTCACTTTAAGAAACGTTAGTTGAGTGATGATCGCCACGGGTTATTCTTGCTAGAAATGAAAAGTCTGTTAATGCATTTTCTACTGAACAAGACTTCACTATCACCTATGGGCTGACCTTTAACCGAACATTTTCGAGCTTGTGAATCTTTATTTTCTACAATGGATGGCTGGAGAGTAGTTATAAAGAAGCACTGCACAACTAAGAGGGGATAAACTGGGAACGTTATAAAATTTTTAAAAAATACGCACAGAATGCACGACCATGCGTTGCCTGATGTGAATGAAACTTTCATCTTCCTTTTGTTCAAATCATACCAACATCATTTCCATAAAATACGGTGTTAGAATAAAACATCTAAAAAATTCAATGTAGAACTATATGTTATCTAAAAAAATAGTTAAATAACAAAAACTAATTGGATACATATGTTTTGTTAGCTATGAGTTTATCTAACAAATTTTAATTTGTTTTGAAATTAAAATTTTAAATTAAAATACTAGAAAATAGGTGTTAATTACATTATTAATTTTGATTTTGTTGCAAAACTGTAGATAACATCAAGAGAGCATGGTCTTTAAAAGTCTGGCTATTTGCTGTCGCGCTTGTATACAATCCAGTAAAAGGAGAGTATTTTTCAGATAAGTCGATACGCAACACTGATAGATTGAATTTGGAAATTAATTCATGTTTTATTATATTAATTTAAATTTTGTAAGCTTTTATGGACAATGGCTTGCACATAAGAACAGTCATTACCTATATATGTATATATATATATATATACGCTATTCTAATACATCAAGTATATATGTATACATATATATATATTTATACGCTATTCTAATACATCAAGTATATTTATTTTATTATTTTATTGGTTGTATAGTATAACTTACACGTGTCTCGCTAAATAGTACAGATTGACAAAACAACTTATCAGGAAACAAAACAAATCCATTAACAATACATATATAGATCATTGTAATTATATATATATATATATATATATATATATATATATATATATATACACGCAATATTAATAAAATACTAGCAGCGTGGCGTCCAGCTTTTTTCGGTCGTAAAATGCCTTAAAATATGATACTTAAATTCATCAAGATTTAATATATATTATTATATAATCATGATTCGTGAATAGTAATTGGTGATTTCCAAAGCATTTGGGTGGCATCAGCTAAAATCGAAACCGAAACCAAAACTTTAGAATCCAAAGCAGATTACGTTACCACTATACCAATGTGACACACATATGAACTGATTTAAAATACACTAAAATGAACTACAAAATTTATAACGATTTTTTTTTTCAAATTTGATTTGTTTTTTACCCTTAGAACTGTTTTAGCAAAACTACATAAGAAAACTACTCTCCGACTTTTAGTTTTGGGAGAGATAGAGGTGCAAAATATGGAGATAGATAGATGTACAGACACAGTGCGTTTTATCAATTAGATAGACAAATTGAACTGGATTCGAACTTTGACACCAAGGTTTTCAATCCGTGTTGTTAACTATTTAGTTTGAACCAACTTTTTATAAATCTATGGCTATTTGTGAATGGAATGTTTTAATGTTTTCGATTTTGTAAATAACAGGATGTATTAGCTTCAAACCGTAATTTGTTTTATATATAATGCATTTCGAAGAAAGTAAAGACAAAAAAATATTTCTTTTCATTTCTTATTCATAAAATAACTTGCGGGAAATACAAGGGGTGTTTCAAAAGTAAAGCATTCCATTTTTTAATTAAAAAAATAAAACTCTTGGAGAGAGCTACGAAGACATTAAAGCGAGTGAATTTTGTGCTTAGGAATTTATATGTCGACATACTAAAAATCTGTTATACCACTGCATGTACCAGTCCGATATTTGATTCTACCATATCCCAAAATAAATAGTGGTAAATTTTAGTCAGTTTTTTTACATCCTTTCCATGCTACAAACGACAATATATTTACTTTCATGCGGGCATGATATGCTCTGCTTTTCGCCCGGTTTCCATACTCTTCCCTTGCCTATTAGTCAGGAGCAGAGGTTCGATTACAGAGACTCATTAGATCTCCTTACTGCTCACCCGTGTTTCCTGACTAGGGCAGTGAATGTCTTATTTCCTTCCCCTTACCTGGCATTTGGAGGGTGCTTGTTTATCATGTGTGGTAACACTATTGGACTGGAGTTACTTTTGCCTGCCAAATTAGAGAGTACCGGTTTGGCATTGTTTGGCTACTCTTTCTAACTGACAGGACAAGAGGCATAACATTTGGAGCGCTTAGAGTGGCTGTTCTATAATCAATTGTATAAGATGTTTCTACTGTCATATCGTGCATGAAAAGGGACCCTGGGGTCATCTCTAGTAGGCATTCCTGTGGATGAGGAGTCGGCTAATGTGTCATGATAATGGTTGTGCACATTCGCTTTGTCTAGCACCTCTCATCCTAAACTGAAACTATGAAATAAAATGAAATGACAGCTTAATACAAAATAGCAATCAAACCAGACTCACACATAAACAACGATTCGCGTCCTTCCTTTGAGGCTTGCACATACAAATATCGTGGGCTTAGAAATAACAGATGACGTAGAATCATTTCTCCTAGCAAACTCTCTGGATATCTTAGCACTTACTTAAAATAACTTGCATTCCTCTTTCCCCTTTTACATCTTTAACATGTCTGATTATCCCTCACTTTTAGCAAAGACTCTGCATGGAATTGGAGTCTATATTCGCAGCAGCTCCGCATGACTATAGAATTTATACTAGATGACCAAGTCTCAATGTGCTTCAAACTTACTTTACAGCATAGCATTTGCTATCTATATTTTCTTTATCGCTCTCCCTCTACCTAGCAGTGTATTGTAATCCACCATGTCTCTGACAGCATAGATATAGAACTCTCCCTTGACACTAGAATCAAAATAAATGTATTTATTACTTTAACCCTCACCACAATAATTAGCTTGGCTTCTCTAACCACATAGAAACAGTTGGAACATCATCAATTACTTTTTTTATTTCCCGTTTCTTAACACAGACGGGAATATTACCGATCTTTCTCCCAGATCGTAAGGACCAGCATCTGCTGCTAGTCTCTCACCCCCGGACAGAGTGCAAAAGAGAGTCGCAAACATAATAGGTCATGAACTGTCATCTAAGCTTCAACCTCTGTCTTATCGACGAAATGTTGCATCGGTCTGCATGTTTTACAAGTATTATAATTTTGGTTGGTCCTACGAACTACAAGCCTTTTTACCCCCTGGACGTAAATAACCTAGACAACACCGGCACGTAGCAAAGTCCCACTGCTACTCAGTAGAGCTCCCTACATGCAAGATTGCGTGCTACTTTAATAGTTTCTTCCTGTAGTGACATGCTAAAATTTATCGAGATTATATATATATAAATATATATATATATATATTTTATATATGTATATATATATGGGCGTGCATATATGTATATATATATATATATATATATATATATATATATATATATATATATGTATAGATGGATAGATAGATAGATAAGTAAATAGATATTAATTATTATAGTTAATATTTTTGGTGTAATTGAGTTAACCTGTATCTAAATATCATTTTTTTTCTTTTAATATTCGCTCATTAATTAAATGGGAGAAATTATAAAAAATATCTACGCTATGTAACTGTGTTAGAATATGCAATAGTAGCTTATTAGAGAAGTCTTTATCTACATTTATTTGAAATAAATATAACAATCGTTGCTCGTTTGAAGTAAATAGAATGATCATGCTGCAATAAATGCGATAATAATGTATTAAAGGAATCGCTATTTCTATATGTGTTTTATGTTCATTGAGTTTTTCCCTAATCCAGGGCGTGTTAAATAACGTATATAGTATGTCAGTTATTGCATAGGGCAATGTATATGTCTGCATTTGATGTGGGTGTTTTCGAAATATTTTATTGTGTTTAATTGTTTGTGCTGTGGTTTGTATTAGTGGAATTCTTGGTCTGTTTGAATTGTTGAAAATTGTTGTATTATTTACGTGAAAGAGTCAAAGAAGATTTTGATTTATACAAGAATAGCCTTCTGTATATGATTTTTGCTTATTGCTTTGCATTTAATATAACATTTGTAAAGCATGGCAAGTTTTCAAAGTTTTATAAAGTATCTAAATTATTCATCCAGATCATCTAGACTAGAAATTCTAAATTCACGCAGGAAGAATGAGTGTACGATCGTCAATGGCATAATCTCGTCATTATCATTAGTAATGAAAATTTGGTAAATTGAATTACTTAAAGGCGATCATATTAGAAACAGTTGGAAAGCAGGGAAACGGAAGAGAGTTTTACTAGCGTGAAGGTCATCGAAAGAAGTTGTGTTTATTTGATACCCGTTTAGGTTTAGACACAGATAAAGAATGGAGAAATTTATTGATAGTAGTTTAGCTTGATGAGTGTTTTTTATGAAAGGCAGTAGGAAACCAAAGATTTGAGCTCAGACCAACACTTGTCATGAAAATAAGGATAAAGCAGATACAGGCTTGCCGCGTCTCTTTTGTTGGAAAGAGGTTACAGAAAGATAAAAATTGCACTACCACTCGGCTCAAAGTCAATTTTCGAATTCTGTCAAGGCAGAATAAATTGCTTCTACCAGCTTCTGCCCATAGGTGGCAACAGTACTCCATCTTTGAGCCTACTTGGCTTTTATACAGGTAGGGAATTGCATCAGCAGTTGGATATCTACTGAATCTGAAAAATGATATCCACCATATTTCCAGCAGCTTTAGCAACGTATTTGATGTACGTGTCCCATTTCAAATCAGGTGTAATGGTCGGACCCAGAAGTATTCACGACGAGAGTCATTATTCAATTTTATGTCTAGAAATGGTATTGAGTGATTGTTTTCTGTTTTATGGATCAACTTTTGGAGGGAACGACTGAGTCGAATTTGTTTATCATATTCTCGGTGTGCCTTTTTCAGGATAAAGAAGTAACTGCTTTCAATATATATATATATATATATATATATATATATATATATATATATATATATATATGTATATATATATACATATATATATATGTTATTCTTTATTTTAAGATAATCTAAACTTAAAAAAAAACAGATTCTATGAATCTAAGAAAAGGCAGGCTAGTTCCTCAATAAAAGGCTTACCCGAAAGAAGAGGAAATGTTTGATTGTAGAATATATTATTTAATTGAAAATAAATCCTGTCAGTTATAAGTATACAGTATTTATAAACATGTCGCAATTGAAGGTAAATGATGTGTATTTTATATATGTGCATGGAGTGAATAGAAATATTTATTAATGAGGACATTAGTGTATAATGATGTTACATGTAAGCTGTGTATATTTTTTTTTGTACATCAATGATTTCTATTTTGTTGAGTAAATCTCCAATGTTCGTTATGTGAAAGTTGTTGGTAATGTTCGTTAATGAAGAAAAGATATTGGAAATGACTTGGGCGATTTAACGTTAAGCTACCGATGTCAGAATGATAGGGATATCTGCTTTGTGGGTTATGGGGGAGCTCATATAATCAAGGAATATTAGGATGTTAATGAATATATGATGTTCATGTTTTGTTGAATTGGGAGACATGTAACTTCATCCTATAGGCTTATAACATTTGATTGTCTTCAACGTAAAAAATAGCTTCAGAGAGACTAATTTACTGATCACGTGAGAACATCCCAGAGCAAATAATATACGCTTGTAAAATATTGTTATTTCCAGCGTTGATTTATTAGGATCAAGAGACCCGTATCATAATTATATACGCGTATAACATTAGCTTATCATAAACCATAAAACAGATACACAGCAATCGATTTCAGTTTGATTACAAATAAGAACATTGTATTTTACCTGGTTGAATTATCTAAGATCAAAGGATTAAATAAAGTAATTTTGAATGAAAGCTTTCTGAAAAAAAATCCCAATTTATTTTTTCGACCCTGAAAAAGCGAACACGCAAGAAAAAAATAGTCTATTAGTAGAGGCATAAAATAGAACATTAAGCAGTTCCAGAGAATTCCATAATGGGATTTTATGCAGAACCAATACTTCCCAACACAAATATTTACACGCGTCGAGTTCCTCACGCAACGAGACTAAGGTTTGGTCCCGCTGAGCGTTAATGTAAATCATCGGTGGCACGCAATAAAAATGATAACCTTCATCCAACATCCAATAAACAATTTTTTATTCAAATGCGATGCTGATTTACGGTGTGAATTTAGGATCTTTACTCAGTAAAACGCATAAGTAGATTTTATTCTAATATATTACGCTACACAACTTTTATAGAAAAAATAGTAAATGGTTATCGCAAATTGTTTATAATTATTTCTGCTAACATATATATATATATATACATATATACACATACATATATATATATACATATATATATATAAATCAGTAAAGACAAAGTAAGGCATAAAAACTATATAATAATATATATATTTATTTATTTATTAAAGACGTTTATACATCTATTTTGGTATTTGGCTAAAAAAGAAACTCTTTATATCATGGGAACTCAAAGCCTAATGCTTCTCATCAGAAGAGTAGAGAAAATGCAATTTAACATAATGAGGATGCGACGTCAAGCGATAGTTTCATTATGTCCGAAATAAATTATTCAGGTTGCTTAGGGGAACTATATTGATCTTTTTGAAAAAGGAGGTGTGTGGGTTGCAATATATAATTTATATATATTTGCCCCCTTTTTAAGGCAATGTTCTTGTCATATCAAAGACCTTTGATAGAGTAAAGCATCGCCAGCTACGGTATAGCTGGACATGTCTTCTCAATTATAAAATCATTTCTCTCTGATAGGCTCATAAGAGTAGTGGTTGATGGGCAGAAACCAAAGCCTACAGTTTTAATGCTGATGTTCCTTAAGAGTCCATCCTGGGCCCAATTCTTTTTCTGATCTGCATCAATGATCTGTTAAATCACACCCTAAAAGCATTTGTAGACATCTATGTTTACAAAACTACCATCTATGACAACACATAAGTTTTCTCTGACTCTCTCGCTCTCTCTCTCTCTCTCCTAGTATCTTGAGCACGTGATACAATGGAGAAAGGGGTTGCTAGTTGCTTTTAATGCATCGAAAATCAGTCTTTTGTCTTTACATCATCAACGTTCTGATTCTCATCTGTCATCAATTAAAATGAATAGCTCCTGTCTTGGGGATGATTCATGTTTTTTACTCCTGATTTGAAATGGAACACGTACATCAAATCTGTTGCTAGGTCGCTAGAAAAATGGTGTATGCCTTCCATCGCTCCATAAAATATCTCACTACTAGTGCATTTCTCTATCTACATAAATGTCAGGTACGTCCAACGATAGAGTACGGTTGCCACATTTTGGCAAGAGCTGCTGGAAAGGACATCCTGCCTTGACAGAGTTACAATAGACTTCGGAGCCTCGTGGGAGATACCCATTTCACTTCCCTGCAATTTCTTTCCCAAAGAAGAAGCGTTAAGGGCCTGTCCCTACTTTATCGTTATTTTCATGGCTAGCGTTCATGTTAGCTTCAATCTATGGACTTCCTCGCCAGACTTTCACTAAAGACAATCGTGTACCTGAAACCACTGTCAATAATTCCCTTCGCTCTTTATCTGTGCCGAAACCTAAACGTAGATTCATTGAACAACACGTATTTGTTAGAACGGCACGCCTGTGGAACTCTCTTCCTTTGCCTGTTTTCCAGCTGACTAGAATTTGATAGTCCTCAAGTTCAACGTAAACAAATTATTGGTGAACCAGCCGATAAATAATCTAATTTACCAAAGTTCCATTACTAACAGTTTCTATGACATGTTCCCCGTGACCACTGTTCACGCATTAACGCTTATCCTCAAGTGGCCTCTGGCCTTGAAAAGTGGTGACTATCACACACACGCACTTATATATAAATGTATGCACACATACAATTATATATATATATATATATATATATATATATATATATATAAACTGTTTTTGTGTAGTAATTTTGAATAGAGGGTTTCTGAAACTGAATTTCCAATTTATTTTTTCGTCCCCGAAAAAGAGAACCAACAATAAAAAACAATTCTATTAGTAGTGGCATGAAATAGAGCTAATTGCAAACTGAATAAGACAATTACGATTATAGAGTTTTACAAGTCGGGAAATTTATCCGTAGATATTTTTCCATACTAAATGTGGATGGAACGATACAAAGAGGTTGGAAAGTTTATTAGTCAATCAGAGCAAGGGCGGCCTTGTAGTGCTGGGACATAATAAAAGTAAGTAAAGCTGACAAAACACCGTAATTGAAAGCTCAGAAATCCCATCACATGTGTCCATTGAGGCGAGGTCCAACATTCTCCACATTAATCTTAAAACATTTAGATATAAAACTCAAGGAAAACACTACTATTTACTATCTGTAAATTTTGTTTAATAAAACCAAAGTAAATGGCTGAAATACCAAGAATGGCTCACTTTCTAACCTAGTTTTTAATGATAGAAAGTAATTCGATATCAAACAAATTTTTAAAATGGTCGGATGACTAAATCCGTACAGGTGATGTTAAAACTGAATTATTACTCCGAATCAGAGCAACGCATCAGTTATGGACCGTCATATTCTCCAGAAGTTTCAATAACCTTTGCAAATGAATTTATTTCTTGTTTGTTTGCTTTTTTTTTTCAACAGCCGCTTACGATGGATTTCCCGCTGACAACAATTTTAAAACTGGAATATATTTTTTAAAAAGATAAGCTTTTTCAATGTCCTAGTAATTTGGTGTAGATCTGGTTTATGTTTTCCTTCCAATATCTTTACATCCTCCTCAACCTTTAATTGAAAATGTTTGTAACATAATCGTAATTTAATAAATTTCGATAGCGTTACAATGAAGTGTATTATTATTAGTATCACTATTAATATTTTATTAGTAGTAGTAGCAGTAGGGTTGTAGTAGTAGACGTTGCATTCGGCTTATCTTTATTATTATCCAACCTTTTTAAATCCTTTGAAATAGTCAATTAATAATAAATAATATTGCTTTTAATTTTGGAAAACGGGGATAATGTGTTATATATTCGTTCATTACAAATGATAATAAAACCTTCTGAGTATAACTTCTTATTCAGGAGGTAAACAATTGAATACAGATTCGCTTATCATATTATATCGATTTCCACACGAGTAAAATATGAGACCGGAAATATCATATATATATATATATATATATATATATATATATATATATATATATATATATATATATATATGATAATATAAATAATATAAACATGCACCGCTGAGTATAATTTCGGTATCATTATATTGTATGTTTATATAGGTATATCATCTGCTTGTAAATGTTAAAAGCAGCAGCAACAACACATAAAGTGTTGAGTAGATTATATTCGACTGACAGTATCGATACTTTTAATGCTTCGGCGATTTTTCCTTGTATCACTCCTTTCAATTCCGGCTGAAGCAGTAATGTTCAAGATCTACAGCTAGATATTATTAAGAGTTTGAAAATAAATAAAAAGAGAATTTGCCTTGGAAAAAATTGTAATATCTAGCAGAGCGGAAACGTATAATAATGTCTATATCACGCATGAAACTATTTAAGCATTCCCTCAGATAAGGAAAGCATGCTTGGATAAACGTTTTGTTGATTTAGGCAACACCGCCAGGATCAATGTCTATTACTATATGAAAGTAAAATTATAAAACACTAGTAAGAATACGCACACAGGTGTCTTTTTTCTCTCTGCCTCTCTCATTATATATATATATATATATATATATATATATATATATACATATATGCATAAACCTTAAAATCCATAGGTATACACGCAACATAACACCCACCACAATTACTGTGTTTTCTTATGACATCGATGAATAAATCTCTCTACACATGTATGGTTTTACACTGTTGCAAAATAGGCAGGTGTAGAAGGTATTTACTCGCCCTGCTCCCTGGGTCGATGGGTACAACTACCGACTGGCAACCTGATGGTTCTAGGTTCAATCCTCGGCTTCGGAAAGGTGCTAGTCTATCCGCACTGGCGAGATATGACACAACGAGATAGGACTTATTTGGATGACTATATAGGGGGGTGTTTGTGTGTGCATTTTGTCCTTAGTTACTTATACTTTAAACTACGTGAGAAAAGTAACATTTCCTTCCAGGTTGTTCGTACAAAAAGCATATTTTAAATTTATATGTTGCAATAGCTGTATTAATTTGCTTCCATATATTAAATTTATTATTGTAGGAATCAACCATTGTTTATCATGAAAAACATTTGAAATATTAAAAAAAAATACAATATTTTATATTATGACTGCTGCGCAATAGTTATCGAACATTCCTTACATTAAATAACAAGAATAATATATATATATATATATATATATATATATATATATATATATATATATATATATATATATATATATAATGATTTTCAAACAGGCTGCTTTTGTGTAGAAAACATCTTTTGTTAGGCTAGGAAATTTTACGCTCAAGCCACCGTCAAATCTATAAACATTAAGTTGGGTCTGACGATTCTAAACGTATGCTGATTCCAAGTGATATACTAAATACGTTTTTATATATGCATTTTAATCCAGTTGATGTGAACCATTTATATATTAATACAGTTTTGCATTACACCCAGTGTAGGGGTTGGTAATATCAGCTACGACCTTTCTGAATGTAAGATATATATATATATATATATATATATATATATATATATATATATATATATATTCAAATATTTTTTGCGGGGTACAAAATTTTATTATGGCTATGTAAAGACTAAATTTAAACTTGTTCGAAAACATTATTTAATTTAGATTGTGAAATTAAAAAATAAAAATGAATGTGTCAGCTGACCGGTTTCGAAGCTCACTCAACAGAGCTAAAATCGAGCTTAATTACGTTTTTTTTACACAGTGATCACCACTTATCAAGGCCCGAAAGCCACTCAGGGATAAGGGTTATTGCAAGTACATTACATTAGTGTGGAGATTTGATGAAGTGTTTACTTAAGGGGGCGGTTCATTAGGAATTTCTTAACGTTAGACTTGAAGACATCCAAGTTGTAGTCCGGTGGGAAGCAAGCAGACGGAACAGAGTTCCACAGGCGTGCAGTTATAAGAAAGAAGCTTTGTTCATGGAATTCACGTTTTGATTTAGACACAGATATAGAATGGGGGACATTTTTCACAGTGGATTCAGCTAGACGGGTGTTTTTCGTGAAAGATTGGCGACGGGGGGACCAGACATTGCAGTTCAGACGAGCACCTGCCATGGAAATAACGATAAAACAAGGATAGGCTCGCAACGTCTCTTGTGTGGGAGAGAGGTTGCAGGGTAGAGAAAAGGGCACCCCCACTAAGCCACGAAGTCTATTTTGTACTCTGTCAAGGCAGGGTAGGCTGTTTTTTAGCAGCTCCTGCCCAGATATGGCAACAGTATTCGATCCTTGGACGTACTTGGCTTTTATATAGATAGAGAATTGCATCAGTAGTGAGATATCTTCTGGAGCGGTAGAAGGATCCCGCCATCTTTCCAGCGACCTTGGCAACAGACTTGATGTACGTGTTCCATTTCAGATCAGGAGTAAAGGTCAAACCCAGAAGCTTGTCAAAACACGGGGCCTCACCCAGACGAGAGCCATCCATTCAAATTGATCTCAGATGGGGATCAGAGCGTTAATGATGTAAGGATAGGAGTTTGGTTTTGTATGCATTAAAGGTAACCAGCCACGTCTTCCCCCACTGAACCACGCGCTCGAGATCAGAGGAGAGAGAATCAGAGAGAACTTCGTCATTTACAGCCTTTGATGTGTTGCCGTAGATGGTCGTGTCATCAGCATAGATCTCAACAAATGATTTAAGTATATGTTTAGGGAGGTCATTGATGTAGATCAGGAAGAGAGTTGGGCTCAGGATTGACCCCTGAGGGACTCCAGCATTTATATTGCAGGCCTCCGATTTTTGTCCATCGACCACTACTCTTATGAGCCTATCGGAGAGAAATGATTTAATGATTGAGAAAACATTTCCAGTTATACCGTATAACGAAATCTTGTGAAGTAGACCCTTATGCCATACCTTGTAGAATGCCTTTGATATGTCAAGAGCAATTGCCCTAGAAAGGAAGCCTTTGTCAAGAGATTCACTAATCCTGTGGGATATAACCGTCAGCACATCTGCGGTAGATCTTGCCGAGCGGAAACCATATTGTGTGTCACTAAGAAGATTATTTATGCTGAGGTGGTTGACTATTTCTCTATTTAATATGGATTCCAGCAACTTACTCATAACACACAGGAGACTTATTGATCTGTACTGAGAGGGACATGACTTATCACCTGAATTCTTAAATACACGGAAAACTGATGAGGTCTTCCAGGGAGCCGGAAAGCACTTCTCCTTAAGGCAGCGCTTAAATAGTTTTGTAAGTATAGGAGCAAGTTCTGGTTGAAGCTTTTTTAACACTATAATTGGGATGCCATCAGGGCCAGTTGCTTTACTGGAATCTAGGTTCTTGATTAGCTTGGCGACCTCATGCACGGATATTTGTATGCTACCTAGCTTGGTCTGTATTATAGGAGGAAATAGGGGGTTGTTTATTGCCCTAGTCACATAGGGTAGAATTAGCTGCAAAGTTATTGGCAAATAGTTTGGCCTTGTCTGCCGCTGACGAGATGACCTCTGGTCCATTGATAATGGTTGGCATAGAACGCACACTTCTGTTCAGGATCCTATTTGTTATTTGCCAAAACTGATCAGCTACCTTGGATTTAACAGACTGGGCATATAGCTCTCTTGCATTTTTTATTACTTTTACAGTGGTTGCTGGCAATCCTGAAAGCAGCCTTTTACTCAGTGCATCTATTACGTTGGTAGCTATGGAGAAAGTGATTTCTGTGCGCGATAGCAGCAGCACATTCAGGGGAGAACCATGGCTGGCTGTTGGGGTTTTGTTGGAATTTTTTAGATGGTATGAATTGGTCTATTCCTACAATTTACCATTCGGTCAGATCTGATACTATAGAGGACACTTCCTTTTTGAACATGGAGTGCAGATGTAAATCAGATATGAATGTACGGAACTATCCCAGTCAGCTATAGAGTATCGGTATACAATACAGTGGAGGGGTACGTCTGGGGACTTCTTACATTTCGTTTTTATCTTAACTGATACGACGGAGTGGTCAGAGGATCCTAGAGGAGAATGAACGGAACATGAACATACCTCAGGGGAAGTTGAGAGAAGAGAGAAAAGGGGGGAACAATGAATCGGAGATGAAAAATAGGGGAAATATATGTATAAAAAAGGGGGATTTGTGGATTAATTATTAAATAGAAACTAGATTAAGCCCTAAGAGATTCTCTTTTTGTTCACAAAACGAAGGTCTCAGAGTCTTAATATATTTAGTTTCTAGAATTTTGAGATGCTAAAGAGAGTGCAACTTACTAAGGATGGAAAAAAATTTCACACTAAAATTCAAAGCGCAAATGCGATTATTTATAAGGTGCTCTCCTATAGGTAAGCCATGGGTATTGTTCAAAACGTCCGAAGGTAGGTAGTTTCCATTTCGAATTTTGGATGGAACATATTGTTTTTCCCTATCATCTAATCATTGAGACGTCCGCCTTACGTAGCGCACACCGCAGCTACATTTAAATAAATAAATAATAGAAGTGTTATGGTGGTTGTGGGGGGTAGAACGTATTTACAAATTGAAGACAAAATGGGTTTACAAGAAAAAATAACACGTTTTTTTTACACAATGATCACCACTTATCAAGGCCCGAAAGCCACTCAGGGATAAGGGTTATTGCAAGTACATTACGTTAGTGTGGAGATTTGATGAAGTGTTTACTTAAGGGGGCGGTTCATTAGGAATTTGTTAACATTGGACTTGAAGACATCCAAGTTGTAGTCCGGTGGGAAGCAGGCAGACGGAACAGAGTTCCACAGGCGTGCAGTTCTAAGAAAGAAGCTTTGTTCATGGAATCCGCGTTTTGATTTAAGCACAGATATAGAGTGGGGGAAATTTTTCACAGTGGATTCAGCTAGGTGGGTGTTTTTCATGAAAGATTGGCGAGAGGGGACCAGAGATTGGGTATTTGATGCAAAGTAACATTGGTGTACGACAGAAGAAATTTGCTTGGCAAATCTTTTACTAATATATCCTAGCCAAGGTAGGCGTAGGTAGATAGGGCATTTGTCGACAGATGCCTGTATAATTTTATTGAAATTAGAAATTTGTTTTTTAATTGTAGATTCCACTATTTTCAATGGAAAACCATTATTGCAAAGAGTCTTGGTAATAAATTAGACTTCATCATTTAATTTCTTATCTTAACATATCATACAAGCTCTATGGACAAGGGTGTTGATAAGATTATATTTTTGTTTGGTGGGGTAAAAAGAGTCCCAACGTGTGTAAAGACCAGTGAATGTAGGTTTACGGTAGATGGAAGTCAAGAAAACGGAAGGTGTTTTACACACAAGTATATTTAGAAAAGGAAGGGAAGAATTACTTTCCTTTTCTATACTAAATTTTTGAACTGGGGGAATATTATTAAGGAATTCAAAAAAAAGGTATCTGCATCCGTTTGTTTCATTGTTGAGCAGACAAAAATTGTCGTCAACGTAACGAAAATAAATATCTGTTTTTTTAAGCCAGATAAAAGACTTTTTCGTGGAAACCTACGAAAATATTTGCCAGAGCTGGTCCCAGGGGAGAACCCATCGAAACACCATCTATCTGCCTGTATATAATGTTATTAAAACTGAATTCGACCAACATGATGGCGAATTTCCTAAGTTCCACAAAAATATTCTCAGGAATCGGGGGAGTTGGGAGTTTACTGCGATAAAGGCCATCGGCACATATATTAATAATCTCTGAGAGTGGAACGCAGGTAAATAGGATTTCAATATCAAAAGAACACATAAATTTGTCAGTCTGAGTATAATTCTGCATAAATTTAGCAAAAGAAAAAGAATATTTAATGCAGAAAGAACTATACTCTTCCAAAACTGGTTCTAAAATATTAGTAACCTATTTGACTACTTTATGTTGGGCGGAACTTATTATGGATAATATCGGTCTTAAAGGTACCCCACTCTTATTGGTTTTAGGTAAACCATAGCGACGGGGACGTAATTAACCAGTCGGTCTGATTAAATCAGAAATGGAGGAAGAAAGAGCTCCACTCTTCACCCATTTAACAAGACGTCTTTGGGATCTAGATTCAATAGATACAGTAGAGTCCTGTGTCTCTACCGGACCTAGCTGTACAAATTTAGAGGTGTCATTGAGAATTGTCATAATTTTATTCATATAATCCTGGTGGTATAGTATAACAACACCAGGGCTTTTGCCCGGTTTAGTGATAGTAAGAGATTTATTCTGGCGTAGTGTTTTGATAACACGGAAATGTTCATTACGCCATTTGGATTCACTAAACGAGATAGGTGTACCTGCATATGAATGAGCAATAGCATTCAATTTCGCCTTAAGGTCACTGAGTTTTCTGTCTGAAACAGGGGAAATTCTTGCTAATTGAGAAAAAAGACTTCGAATTCAGAATAAATCTCTTCACGTTTGGGGTTAGAAGGGGGAATGCAGAAGTCAACCCCATGTGAAAGTATATTCAATTCGAGTTGGGACAACTGCGAGGAAGAGATATTAAGGACGTTTCTAGAAATATCCGGGCTAGTCGAGCAACGAAATTTTTTAAATATTACATGTTGCAATTTATTCTGGTGGTTTGACTTCAACCTGGAAAGGCTGCGTTCGTGTATTCTTGCAACATAACGAATAAATCGTATTTTATCAAACAAGGATAAACTGCCTACATAATTTCTCCATGATTCAGAGTACTTCCTTCTCAAGTACGCCCGATCGCAAGAAAGTTTAGACAAAAAAAATGGAGATGAATGCATCTTCAATCTTTTGTCCAGGATGTAAATTAGCTCTTTTTATTTTAAACAAAATAAAAGAGGGGCAGACTTTATTGCTCTGGCAAATTTATAAAAAGGACTGGTTAGTCTGCATGATCTTATTTTACTCCTAATTTTCAAAAATTAATTTAATCCATTGATTAATTCAAGTGAGTACCTAGTCTTAAGATATTTAAATATTTTTTGCGGGGTACAAAATCTTATTATGCCTATGTAAAGACTAAATTTAAACTTGTTCGGAAACATTATTTATTTTAGATTTGAAATTAAAAAATAAAAATGAATGTATATATATATATATATATTTATAGAGAGAGAAATGATTTATGAATTGAAATATGAATAAGATACGTTTGAACGCCGTATTACAACGCTATATTATGAAAATAAACAAGTGTTTTCTTGTTTATGATGAATAAAATTTGGAAATAATATTCTAACTTTTAAACTTTTTTAAAACTTTTTTTCTGATTTTTTCTCAACATGATGTTAACTTAAAATAAAAAGTGAATGAAGAGTCTTCGGTGTTGTTTTGAAATGTCGTAAAATGCGTTTGGCAACCCCATTTGAAATTAAGGGTAGGGTTTTCCGTGTTAGAAGCCGTTGATTGAAATTGAATTTTACATTTGATTACGTATGAGATACGTTTGAAAGTCGAAAATGGAACATACGGAACTACGCTAGAAATAGATATAATTTATTTATTAAGAAAAATCCTTATTAGATAGCATGATGAATTATGAACAAGAAATGATAAAGAGAACCACTTTGAAGTATCTATGGGTTACTGGACTTTGCATAGTACTTGCACACTTAGGTTTGTAGATACTGAATGAGAGTAATAAAAAGTAACGTGTTTAAATGTGCAACTATATAGGGATGATGCATTATTTTTAGTTTAAGTGACCGAATACAAAAAAATGGGAAGCAAATTAGATAATTTTAATAAACATAAGTCAGAAAATAACGACAGACATCAATTGTAAAATGGTGAACGTTTAGGTGTAACACAAAATTTTATCGATAACACTTACGAAACATATCGCACACAAAACCAAACACTATTCTATTAAAATAATCGCCAGTGTACGAAAAAGGTAGCATTCCCATTTAATCCAAAAGAATACCCGGGCTATATCAAAATAAGAATTTATTTGACAAAAATAAGGATTATTACAATGTCCACATAATCAGATAGGATTTCATGGGAAATCACATACATAGAGAAGGTGAATGATAAAAATATCAGAAAAATATTCATGAAACATGGCAATGAATTCAAGATAAAATTGAAGGAATGAAAACAAATATAAATATAAAAAATGAAATCAAGAACAATGTGAACACTTTTAAAATACTATACCTAATGAATTTTACAAAATAATTGATAAACACTTTCCACAAGAGAATAGATTAAGTAACATATTTATAAACAACACAGTTAAACATTCATTCTAAACAGCTGCTAATCTTGCAAACAACACAATAAGCTTCAATAATGGTAAAATTTAGAAAATGTTGAATAATAATATGATTGCATCAGGCTAAAAATTGTAGAAAAAATGTAACTGTAGAATACCGAACAAATGTCCACTGGGGGGAATCACTTAATTTCAGAAACTGTGTACAAGTGTATTTAGAACCCTAGTGCTTCTCATCAGAAAAGTAGATAAAATTATAGTTTACATAGTAGGGATGCCGCGTCTTACGATAGTTACATTAGGATCGAAGGAAAATATTGATCCTTGATTGGAGGAACTAAATTGATCTCGGTTATATAGGAGGAGTATTGTTTTCATTAATAATGCAGGTAGGTATCTTGCATATCTGTAATCATGGGTTTCATAGATGTGGACAATATGCGTAATGAAACTCTCAATAAGGATATAGCGTAAATTAATTGAGAGAAAGTGCTTATTTAATCATATGCATTAATAGGTTATAGGTATTGAATGGCATTCCATGAAATAAGGTTTTTTGCTATGTTTGTGTATTTTAGAATACGTATCTGAAATTATAACAGTACGTAAAAATATAAATCATTAAGATTAATAGTGAGATAATAAATGTGAGGGGACAGATTATATAGCGACCAATACAGAAAAAATAACATTGAATGAGACAGTGGATAAACAAATAAAAGAATTAGGAGATAAAATGCAAAAGTGTATGGGATAAATAGATATAAAAAAAGTTTAAAAAATATAGAATAATAATAGATAATAATAAAAAATACATGTATAAGAAATACAAAGTTATTAAATTAATTTTTATTCCCATACATTTACATGTGGCATACATTTATACTTTATCCCCTAACATTTTTTATCTCACTATTAAAGCTAATAATTTATATTTCTTTTAAGTACTGTGATAATTTCAGATACCCTTCTCTGATACACCGACATAGCATAATCCTACAGTTTAATGGAAACCCCTTTCCATAGATATAACCCATTAATACATATGATTAAATGAGTACCTTTGCTACATTCACTCCCCTATATCCTCCACGAAAGTTTTATAACACATTGTCTACATATATCAAACCCACAGCTACATACAAGAAGCGTGCAATAAGTAATGCCCCTGACCCACTTCCAGTTGTCTGATCTAGCTGTAATTTTGCATGTGCAATGATTTATATCTATACGGGTTATATGGCAAATTACAGCTCTGAACTAATTGTGGTTTCTGTTTTGCAGGTGTCTGAACTGAGTAAGGTGGGAAATAGAACCTGTTGAATGTCCAGCAATGATCCGATTTTTGTATCTGCAAGGACGCACACCACATGAGACTTTTGATGAAATGAAAAAAAACTTATGGTGCCAATGCCTCATCATATGTCCTTGTAAAACGCTGGCATCGTTAATTCAAACATGGCCAGAAGTCTGTGGAAAAAGCTCCCAGACCTGTTCGCCCTCCCCCTTCTGCCATTGATGAGGTATCTGTCCGTTAGGTTGAGGCTGCATTTTTGGAAGAAGGCAAGGGTACGGTCCTCCGCTGGCAAGGTCATGCTCACAGTCCTCTAGGACTAGGACGGAGTAGTTGTGACAAATTTCCTGCCTAAGGGTACCAGAATCACAGAAGCCAATTATGCTTCACTTTTGAGGAAATTAAGAGAAGCTATCAAAATCAAGAGGTGGGGCAAGATCAGCAAAGTTACCCTCCTCCTGCAGGACAACGTTCCGTTCTACAACTCGCGTGTCTCCAGATCAGAATCACGGGCGTGTGGTTATAAAATCACCCCCATCCTAAGTACTATCATGACCTTGCCCCCTCTGACTTTCACCTCTTCCCAGCCATGAAGTTGTATTTGAAAGGAAAGCGTTTCACATATTATGCAGCCTGTATTTCTGAAGTCATGTCGTGGTTGGAGGACCAACCTGGGGTGTCCTTCAAAAACGGTCTCCAGAGCTGCATCAAAGGATGGGAGAAATGCATAACTCTGGGCGGTTCCTATGTAGTGAAAGACTAATAACTGTGCCAAGTTTCGTTGCGTTACTTCTATTGAAAGTGGGTTCAACTTTTGTTATCATGTAAGATCTATGACTTACTTGTTGTTTAATTTAATACTTTTGCAAGCAAAATCCGATCCCTCATTTTGCTAAATCCTACTCTCTGACGAGAAAGAAAAGTATTTCTTCGAAACACCGCGGGTAAAAGTCTATCCACTTATTTAGTGTGTCCTATTAAAATTAAATATGTTTTTAACTCTTTTTCAAAGTGTTTTAACATGTTATATTAACTACTTGCTCTTATATATATATATATATACATATATATATATATATATATATATATATATATATATATATATATATATAACAGAAACAACCTGACTTCCTTAGCAAGGACCATTTGACTTCCGTTAACCGCGAGAAATGTAGTTGAATTTAAAAATTTATAATTTAAATGCTTTTTACATCTGTCAGAGTGACCTAGTGATTATATGACGATCTGCGCATAAGAGTTAACTTGACAGACTTTAATTCATCTAAAACTGCTCATCGATAAAAAGCCAGTGTCTTAAAAGGGCTGCCAAAATTATTTACTATAATAAGTATTAAATAATTACAGACACTGGTGTTTCATTCTTTCGGTAATCATCAATGCAGAATGTCACGATTAACACCAGTCGGCAGATTCGAACCCAGCGACAAAAGCAACGCGGCTCCATTAGCATATATATATATATATATATATATATATATATATATATATATATATTGCCATTTTGCAAGTAAAAAAAACATTCATCGAGCTCAGATCGAAACCAACATCTAGAGCCATGAATCAACTACAATAACTATTAAGCCAGTGTGGAATGACGCTTAACAATTGCTATCAAACTTTCTAATTTTTTACATTAGTAATCTGTCATGTGAACGGGTCATGCATGTACATTCGTAAAACAATTGATAAACAGATAAAAATCCGACGACGTTCACGTACAGATTTTCCAGTTTTAACTGCTTAGCGGACTTTATTTCCAGATGAAGACTGATTATAATTCGTCCACATGGCAGAATACATCATATTCTTAATTTCAAGTCTGTACATCAAAAATGTGACACGCATATAGGTTAAGAATGTCCCAACTAACACACATCCTCACTTTATATATATATATATATATATATATATATATATATATATATATATATATACAGAGAGAGAGAGAGAGAGAGAGAGAGAGAGAAAGAGAGAGAATGATGATCTTTTCTCATAGAGTGCCTCTTTATTTTTTTAGTGAAATCATTAAGATATGCTTCTGCAAAACTATCGATTGAAATAAAATTCTGTTTCTTAGAAGCTATAAATGGATTAGAGTAAAATATAACGCCATTTTGTTTTGTTGTGATCAATATTGCTTGCATCCTGTCTGTGCAGGCGTAGTATTCTATCATGGTAAACGGATATCCGGTTTATCCGGACAGATTTTGTCGACCTCTGTACATTTTTAGAAACGGCGTGAAAACAATTCTTCTGAACATGATCTCATTCTAATCAAAGATGATAGATGAAAGGTTCGTAGATGAGATCATCGTGGATCTCACTTATTTCGGACTAAAGTAGCACGTATTTATTTCTCTTGCCATTTACCATCTTTTCGATTTCAATGCAGTATTTTTCTTTCATTTTAAATAAAAGCGAGTTTGCCTAATCATTTGTAACCGAAACGTTTTCTTTATAATTTTAAGTTCTATTTTCCTAATATATTTCCGTTCCTGCTTTTATCAACTGGGGCAATCATTTTCCCTGTATCTATCTTACTATATCTATCTATCTATCTATTCTTATTTACATACTCACTTTTTCTCACACATACACACACAAAAACACACACTAACACATACACTAACACACCCATATATATATATATATATATATATATATATATATACTGCATTTATGATAATATATATGGCTACACAGATGTCTCGCTTGTCAAAACTATACGGATGCATAAAAGAAGAATATATTTTAGCCTGACGAGTTCTACGGGGATAAAATGTGAAATTGTCTGGATAGCCTATTTACAACAAAATGTTTTTAACACTCATTACTTAGCTCTATTCAATTGGGCACCGTTGAAGTAAATGCTGAAAATTAATGCATAAAATATAATTAATTCATATAATGTATAATATATAATAATACGTGTTTGTGTAAATGTATGTGTCTGTATTTAGATTTGAGAATTTAGGGAGATTTAAGAGATATCCACGCTAGTAACCTGTAAGTATTCCTCAGTCATATTGTATCTAATTTATTTCTCTTATACGACGCCCCTTTATACACGTATACACATCCATCATTACATAATAGAAGGTTGCATTAAGTGGCAAAAACTTTGTTAGTTTAAAGGCATTTCTACTTAAAATAAATGTAGTAAAATTAAGTAAAATAATTTTATATACTTTCTAATGAAATTCTAGATAATTTAACTATCTAATCTAATTAAATTATATATCTCTCTATAAACATATATACAATGTAATTAGAAAATTTATAGACATAATATATACTAATAACCTAAGGAAAATGAAGTACGCTCTGCTATTTATTGGTCCTCCGATTTATCGGAGTGGGACCTATGTTTCCAGTGGTGTACGTGCGCCCCTTATTCCGGACGACTGCCTGATAACCGTCCATTAGGTTTTCCTTAAATTGTGCCACAAAGTATTTCATTAAATATATGTGCACAGTATAAATTGTTCATGCGAAAATTCTCGTTGGGTTCCCAGGGGCTCCAAAGAGGTCAAAAATGTTCCAAAATGTAAAAAAAAATGACACGTTTTGCCCCATAACTTTCGATCCATCGATTACATTTTTCTGAACCTTGGCCAAAATATGGACCCCATTGTTCTTGTTAAATCCAGTATGGGTGAACCTGGCAAGGACTTTTAGTGCTAAAAACGCTCCTTCTGTGGCTCCTTTTTTTCATATTTCTCAACAAAAACTTGAAATGTCGACTATATAGTGGGGTTTCTCGGTGGTCAACTCAAATACATATGTGCAAAGGCCTAAAACTGCACCATTATCTATTATACACTGGTATTCGGCGTCTCAAAAATGGCCAAAAATGACACTTTTTTCCACAGAGCGTTTGATCCATGCATTAGATTTTCCTGAAACCTGGCCAAAATGTGGAAGCCATTGTTCTTAATATAAATTTAGTATGGGTGACCCTGGCAAAATTCTGGTTCGCACTTCTCTGGGACTTTTAGGGCTAAAAAAAATGCTTTTTTGGAGTTATTTTTTCATATTACTCAAAAACTTGATATGGATGTCTATATAGTGGTGTTCCATGGTGCTGAATTCTAATATGCATGTCTTTAGGTGTGAAACTACATGATATGTTATTTTCACTGGGATTCGACGTTCCCAGGAGCTCCAAATAGGTCACAAATGCCTCCAAATTGAAAAAAAATAACACTTTTCACTCCATAAGTTTTGCCTCATCCATTTGATTTCTCTGAAACTTGGCGAAAATGTGAAGGCAACGTTGGACCTTCGCACTTCTCACATTTATCATTTCTTCACTATTTTTGTGGCTTCATCTTACATGCAGGATCAGAGGAGGACCACACACGCGCGGTGTATTGTCTTTGTATTAAACTTTTTTATATGCTTGTTATTACTATATAAGTATGAAGATTTGTATTACTTTAAAGTTTACATTTGCTTTTGTAGTGTAAACCTTTCATTCCTAATAATTTGATTGATATGTTATCACCTTTCATCCCTAATAATTTGATTGATATGTTATCATATATACATAAATATAATATATACATAAATACTTTAAAATAGTTATTATAACATTTAAGCTGGGGATGTGTCATCCTCCGGATATCATATACTCATCCGTTATTACATACAATCCATCCAAAACGCTTTTTATAAGAAAAAGCTTTCATTGTTTTAAGTGTACTTGTTTAATCTTCCTTGCACTTGTTTCCCCGGTACATTTGTCAGGTAGTTTTGGAAATGTTTTTATGAATCTAATAGCTCATATATACAGATTTGTTCCATTCTACTTCAGTCGAAATTCTCAAAAATCAAGGGACCTCCAATTAGGATAAAAAATTTACGACCTTACGACGTACATAAATATTTGATATTCAATTTCAAATATGTTATATTATACCTAACTTGTAGTGTTTTGTTCTTACTAGATTCAACGGCAAACATTAAGTTAGTCTCGTGTATTATCCATTTTCATTCTGTTACTTGAAATAACATAATTTGAGGGGAAGGCGCATTGTTTCCTGTAAAAACCAGTGTGAGTTAGCTATATTGAAGAGATCTTATTTGAGCCACTGATATTATGCGATTTGAATACTGAGTCAGGCTTTAACCTGTATGAGATATTATTCTCGTGCTAATTTTTTTTTCCTGAAAAAAAAACCACTAAAAAGAGATCTTAGATATCTTGGGATAATGTCTAATAAGCATTCTCTCATACATATATGTGCGTATACATGTGTAGTAAAGACTTAACGTATTTTCAACATTACAAAACTAAACGTGAAAAAATTAATTAATGACAAGCACATACACACATGAACGAACACACACATACACACATACATATACATTATCATATCTAGATTATTTATTAACATATATTTGTCATTCGTTAATCTTATTTTTATTCTGAATCGCTGTCTCCTCTCTAGGTCTCTTTCCTTTTCTGGACAAGCTTCGTTCATTTTGCTTTGTTTTTATTATATCCGCATGTTATTTATTAATATACACCAATTAGTAAATGCGCGTTTTAGAAACTCATTATCTGAATTTCTATTTTCCATTGTTCCTTCTTTACATGCCTTGAAAATGCCAACTTCTTCTATATAAGTATTCAAAATGGCTGCCACTATCTTTGCCGGTTTGTTTTCTTCGTGTTTTTTTTCAGACATTTTAAGCACATTTCTATAACGACCTTTTTCCTTCTCATTCTTTTTACCTCACTTTTAGTCAGCGATGATTTGTATTAATTTTATATAGAAAAGTGGTAACTTGTCTTAACGATGCAATTGTTATAAAACTCAATAAACTAAACTAATTGAAAATTAATGCGTATTCTTACAGAAAAGATTATACAAAATCCTTAAAATTGTTTACCATCAGCAAACAAAATGTCATCGAATTTCAGCACTGTAACTGACATTACATTGATAATGATATTTAAATAGCACAATCCTGTGAATATCAAATATCGTAATACTTTGTTCGTTAATAAAAGTATGATAATTACTAATCTGTAGAATTTATGTTATAAACATTATAATAAGACATACGTTTTACAATGTTATATTTGCATTTCAGTCTCTGTAAGCGGACATAAATATTTTTGCAAACTTTTCTTTTTATTGAATTAATTTACACATTCATTCTAGTATGCAGCATTTACATATTTAAGTTATATATTCATCATTCAAATTCTTCTTACTGACACTATTATTTCCTTGAATAAATTGGTAATCGTTTGAACAAATTAGATATATCAATTTAACAGAAGCCTTTATCACGGCGATGAGTGTATACAAATATATATACCACTTTTAAATTATTAGGACTGCATTTTCCCTCTTAGACACCAAGTTAGAAGGATTCAGCTAATGGTTTCTTCGACTGTTTCTTCGGCGTATTGTCCAATACGTGGGTTACTTATGTTAAAGTGCAAGACGAGACATTTAAAACAAGAATATGCGTTAGGCATCATACGAGAATTGTCAACATTGCCCTCCAATGCAATGCGTAGAAATTATAATTATGCATAATCAGAAATAATAAACAGTATTCTAGATTTTGAAAGATTAACTTTTAATATGAAAGATACAAATGGTAAGAAGTAATTTAAAACATCTAAACGGTTATGGCTTACAGAATTAGTCTATCAGTGTGGATAACGGTTTTCATTCGGGATTCCGAATAGATTGCCGTTGTTGATGTGAGCATTTACGATTCGACAAGATGAACACAGTTTATATCAGAGGTTACCAGTTATTATATAATATTTTTAGAAAAATAATTCAAACCAGATTTTAGAAGTTTTATATTAACACTCCCACGGTAAATGCAAAATTCTAAAATTATATATGAAATCCGTGCGGTGCAAGAATAATGCAGGTCTTTGTACATGAAGAAACGACACCATTTTTGCACCAACCTAATAAATATAGCCAAGAAAAGCTTACTACCTTACATAAAACAATTAACTTTCCTAATACTAAAATATATTCCCTCAAATTTAAGATAATTTACACTAAATAGTGATTATCATTTGACATTTATCTATAGGGCACATGTTCATATATTCCTTCAAAATTCCGTATGGATTCTCACATTCGACAGGAAAGATGCATGTTGTTAGGCGAGAAGATGAAAATTGTCTAAATGATAACTATTTAAAAACTTCTCCTAAAATATGTAAACATTATAGAGTATTATCCCTACACAGAATAAATAGGGTCTTAGTGAGTTTTCATTAAAACGTTACATAATTTGGACCAAGGAAAAAAATCTTTATTGGTAACTTCTTTATCTTTTCCTCATACTCATGATGTAAATAGGTGCAAGAACCGATCAAACAGGATTTTATTAATTGGTTATGACTATACTAGTGTGTATACATGTTTATCTTATATTTCATTTTCAAGTAAATATTGACATAATAGTTTACATTTCACGTATTCGCACTCTAATGGGTTTGTTTGGGTTATAAATTATAAATGGATTGCATGATTCGATAAAAGTGATTTCAGTATAAGGTCAGCATTTCTTTTCCCGATCGAGGACACAAATAAATAATCTGCACGAAGTTTTCTGAGTACGCTTGAGTGCACATATGAAGAAAAAAATAATACAATATTAAACATATATGATCGATTTTATGTCGATGCGGATATTGCGGACAGAAACCGAAAGTTCGCAAGTAAAAACACATCCCGCGCAAGTGCAAAATTTTGCACTACATTGTTGTGCTTCGAAAGCCAATGTTATTGAATTCAACAGATATGATTCAGTAAAAATTAAGTGTAATTCACATCGTTGCTGATAAGTACAAGGCAAGAAATAATAGATGTAATTTGAAGGCTGTGCAATGGCGGCAGCATTTTATAACGGGGGGTCGTTTAGTAGCAATGTGAATGCGAAAGTTAACTAACTCTTATATTTTGATGGATGCACACAGATGCAAGTATATACATATATACATATATATATATATATATATATATATATATATATATATATATATGTATGTATATATATAAAAAAAATTAGTCATTCAGTAAAGTTAAAAAATTCGTTACGTGATATGGTTAAATCTAAAATCAAAAGATTTTTTTATTATTCTATGGTAGACAAAGAATACGTTGGAAATATTATAACTCCATATCCTAGCGGATACTGAGGCATACCTTCTCTTTAGAGCAGAAAATAATTATAAAGGTTTACACCTTATTTTCTAAAGTTAGTGAGACATGGAAAATGACAAATTATTTTTTTAAGTATTTGAATATCATAGAGTAAAGGAAATTAATGAAAACCATAGAGAAACTTACAGCCAAATTGCATGGTAATATCTAAGGGAATGTTTGGATAGCACTGGCGTAATGTGATCCAATCTGTATTTGGAGTATTCCACATGAAATGGTAATAGTCCGAAGTAGGCATTTTCCAGGAGATTTTCATTGTTTATATAATGAGTCCGGTAAATAAATTATGATGCATATAATTTAATATATTTGATATGTTTATATAATTATAGAACATGCGCTTAAAATTTCACTCCAAATATCTTCAAATTGGGAATAATATATATATATATATATATATATATATATATATATATATATATACATATATATATACATATATATATACATATAATTATAATATATATAAAAGATAATATATATAATATTATAATATATGTATGTATATATGTATATATAATATATAATATATAGAATATTACTGTCAATAATATTTTGTAAGACCAATAATCACAGGTTACCATACCAGTTGATTGTTAGATATTCTGAAGTATATATATATATATATATATATATATATATATATATATATATATATATATATATATATATATATATATCGGCTAAATACAGACCTAAAAGCAGAATGAATTTAAAAAATAAAAAATGAAAATAAAGGTTAATTAACCAGGTTTCGTTCCTCACTTATCAAAGCTAGATCGAGAAGAATACGATTTAAATCAAACAAAAAAGTCATGAATATGGCGGGGGTAAAAAAAAAACAAAAAAAAAAGAGAAATAAACGGAGGAAAAATTCATCCTAGAGCACTCGACGCGTTCTAGCTTCTGGAATGGTATGAGAAACCTGACAATTTATCTGGCAGGCACCTTATGCATATGCAAATGGTCATGAAGGATACTTTCTACAGACACTGTACTATTTTGAACTCTTTGGCGAATAGTAATGCGCCGATCATCCAGAATGGCAGCCTTAATATGACGGACAGACGCCTCATTAATGGCAAAAGGGGGCGACCAGGTCTGGGAGCTGTTTCCACAGACTTTCGGCCATGTTTAAATTCACGATTCCAGCGTTTTACAAGGTCATATGATGAGGCGTTATCATCATGTGTCTTTGATTTCATCAAAAGTGTCCTGTGGTGTGCGTCCTTTCAAATACAAAAACCGGATCACTGCTCGACATTCAACAAGCTCGATTACACACCTGATTTTGTTCAAACACCTGTAAAACAGAAACCACAATTAGTTCTGAGCTGTAATTTACCACATAATCCGTAGAGAGATAAATCATTGCACATGCAAAATTTCAGCTACACTAGATCACTGGAAGGCTGTCAGGGGCATTACTTATTGCTCGCCCTCGTATTATGTCCTTTCTACATAAGAAATTCTGCTGTCTCGGCTTCCGTATTCCTGTTTCTTTTGTACCACATCTTTTGATTTGTGGCAAATCACATTGTCAAAGGGGTTCTTAATTGTCTGCCGATTCACGCAGATGGAATTCTGGCCTATCTGCATGCGGACTTGTTCTATAACTTAGTACTAGTCTTGGTAGGAAATCATTGATTTTCCCCTTCTGTTGCAAGCATGTTTTTATTCCCTTTTTACCGTCTAGACCAACCTTTTTGCTATCCCGTTACTCTGAGGTTGGTAGGAAGGGGTCTTGTAAGGTATGTATCCTATTTGTCTTGGCCATTCATGCAAATCAGCATCAGAAAATTCTGGCGCGTTATCCGTCACCAATGTCCTCGGTATGTCGTTTCTCGAAAATATTACTCTTAATATATTTATGGTACTTTTTATCAGGCACTCTCACTACTTCAGCCAAAATCTGAATATGCATCTACTAATATTAATAATAATTTTATCCCGTTAATATAGGCATGATTGATGTATATTCTGCTCCACGGTTCTGCTTCTCTCTGCCACACATGGATTTTGTTTTGCTTGAAATTCTTGAGTTCTGTACATTTCTTGCAACTTTTTAGCGTTTTACAAGGTCATATGATGGGGCATTATCACCATAAGTTTGTTTCATTTCATTAAAAGTCTCCTGTGGTGTGCGTCCTTTCAAATACAAAAACCGGATCACTGCTTGACATTCAACAGGCTCTATTTCACATCTGACTCAGTTCAAACACCTGCAAAACAGAAATCACAATTAGTTCAGAGCTGTAATTTGCCACATAACCCGTATTGAATTAAGTAATTGCACATGCAAAATTTCAACTAGATCAGACACCTGCAAGTAGGTAAGGGGCATAACTTATTGCAAGCCCCTCGTATTTATGTATACACACACACATGTATATATATATATATATATATATATATATATATATATATATATATATATATATATATATATATATATATATACCAATTTTTGCGGGGTACAAAATTTTATTATGGCTATATAAAACTAAGTTTTAGCTTGTGCGAAAATATTCTTTATGTTTGATTGTGAAATTAAAAAATATTAAATATGTAATTTACCAATCTAAAATAAAAAAATGTATTCGAACAGGTTAAAACTTAGTATATATATATATATATATATATATATATATATATATATATATATGTATGTATATAGACATATGTATATATATGTATTCGAACAGGTTACAACTTAGTATATATATGTATATAGACATATGTATATATATAGATGTGTATATATATATGTATATACACGTATGCATATATATGTATGTATATATATATATATGTGTGTGTATTTATATGTATGTATATAAATATATGTGTATACATGAATGCGGGAGATCAGTACTCGCATTAAGCTGGTCTGCAGTTCAACTTGTTGCTGGCTATATTGATCTTGCTTGTTGCTAGATCTCAACATTTTGGAACGAGGGAGAGACTTGACTGGCGTACAAATCGAAGACTGTAACATCATCTGTGTATAGATACTCTCTTAGGCATTTGTCTATTAAAATGGTCCTTTGTCGATAGAAGTCATTTTTGGTCTCATGGACTTTAAGTGTCTGAGGGAGTGGCACTCGTCTTAGAAGACGTTGTAATCATCATCATCATCATCATCATCATCATCATCATCATCATCATCATATATGAATGTATGTATTGTTCACACGCAGGCACGCACATACACACACACACATATATATATATATATATATATATATATATATATATATATAAATTAGGGTAGGTCGATTTTTCAATTTTTTTAAAATTTTAAAAAGAGGTATACACCGAAAGTTGTATATTACTATATTAAGTACTCATACAAAAAATTAGATCAAATGCTTCAGCGGTTTTTTGAGCATTTGGCATCAAAGATCCTAAACAACGAAATACAGAAAATTCTTGTTTTCTGCATAATTTCGCTTGAATTATTGTGTGAAAAAACAAATAATTTTACTATTTACATCACAAAATGTCCTTTTATTATATAAAAATGATATGAATAAAAACAAAATGATAATCTTGAAATTGAAAATCTACCCCCCCGCCATTTTCAGTATTTGTTTTAACTGCCATTTAACATAATGAATTAACCTGTAATATTTGAATAGGTTAAAAATTAATTTACTTTTACAAGTGAAAATATAACATACAAACAAATAAGGATAAACAAACACTATTTTGATAAAGCTTAGTAAATAGAGTCAAACTGCTCTATATATGAGCCTTTCGACAAAAATGACGGTCTCAACTTTTGACTCAATAATTTTCCTATTATTTGTTTATGCCTTGCCTCATAACCATAAACACTCAGTGAAGCTTCTGTTGTTAATTTGACTGCCCGTTCCACACCCTGAGAATGTGAAGGCAAATCTGGCAAATCCACTTTAGTTCCATTTATTAAACAATCACGAAGTTCGGAATCAGAAAATTCCTCCGTCATTGCTGGTTCATAAATTCCACATGAAGTTAAATTTATTAACCCTGTCCAATGAGTAGCATCAAAATTTATAATCGGGATTCTTTTCAATCGTTTCCCGGTTGGTTCTGCATTCCTGAAAGAATATAAAAATTAAATAATTGAATTATTAAAAAATTCTAATCTTCACTGCTTTAATAATTATGATGAAAATAGATAAAATGATTCTATAGATTAAAATAAATAATTAAATCAGTGATATAACTAAATATTTACTTACCTAATGGCCAGAATTCTTTTTAAAGCTTCTTCTCTTACTTCAACTTCCTCAGATTTGAGCATGGAATATAAAAAGTTTTCGGGCAGTAAACAAAATGCATTCCATTGAATGTTTCTTAATGTGATCTTTTGGATTTCACCAGGCTGCTTTTTAATCCTCTGGATCATATTAAAAATGTTCACTTGCTGGTTGTGTAATTTATTATATCTTTTAATTTCAAACCAGCAAGTCGCATACACATTTACAACAAAATTTACAAGACTCTGCAGTTTTGTTGTGAGTCTTTGTGGGTATGTGCCACGAGTCCATAAACACATGAGCCTGATGGCCAAAGTTAACCACCTTGCTTGGTTTAAAGGGCCAATTTTCCAGGAAGCATATCTAGGGTCAACTTGGCCTCTAGAAATGCCTACTGTGTATTCAAACAAAAGTCTTTGATCACAGCTGAGATCATTTATTTGATCAATTTTTACAATTGAATCCAGAGGACTGCTAATGGAGGAAAATGCTATTTGGGGTAAATCATGATAATCATTTGAGCATAATTTCCCCAGGGGGCCACTGAAGGTTGTAGGGCCTTTTGCACAGCCATCTAGGTTTTTAAAAAGGGCTCTGAAGGGCAGTTCATTTTGATGCAAAGAGCAACCAATTGTATGTAGATTTTTTTTTAATTTCTTTTCTAAAATTGATACCAGTCCACCTTCACAACCTGTGTTGGCATTAGTATTATCAACAAGGATGGCCTTTATTGAGCTCTCACTATTGAATTCCTTTAGAACATCCAGCACTTTATCTGCATGAACAGCACCTGTTGCACCAGTTTTAGGTAAAATTCTATGAGTCAGGTAATGACTTTCAGATGGTGTCTCCTTTGTAAAAGTCAAATGCCGTTCGGGGCTCTTAGTTTTTTTCACAGACTTTAGTCCATTTTCATCGACAACTTCTTTATATTTTAACGTGTCCTTATCAAGTCTCCCGTCAACTCCAATACAGATGAGGTTCCCCACACTTTCTTCATGCTTTTGTTGAGCTGTTTCTTTCACTTTGGCTTTTGCTCTGTCAATTTTGCATTTATCAATAATAATATTTTTTATATTAATATTATGTATCAGAAGACCCATAGCCTTCAAATCCAAAAGCAAAGCATTAGCCAGGCTGGCTCCAACATTAGAAGATATGTCCCCTCTGACTAATTCAAGGGCATATCGGGGAAATTTAGTAAGGCTATAAGGCCCTTTTTCATCCGTTTGTGGCTGGAAATATTCTTCTAGTTCTTCACTTGGGAAAGATGGGGAGGAAGGAACAGAAACAGTATCCTGGAGATTTGATGTTGAAGCTGTTGGTGTTGGTAATTTTTTTCTTAATCTTTTTTGTTCCTTTTTACTTTTCTTAATAGCACATTTATCGATGGGACCAAGTTGAAAAGTACCCTTAGGCCCTATTTTGCACCTCTGATCCTTTAAATATTCCCGATCCTCAACTGGAACCTGTAAAATTAGAATATATTTATATTATATTTTAATATAACTAAACAGATTAACATGAAAATATGCATGACAATTAAAGAGGAAAAATTTGTTTAAATATTTAAATAATATTTGGAAAAAAATTTCGATATAAGGTTGACTCAGAAAGACATTTCAAAACAAAAATAGAAAATAACTTTACCTTTTTTTGAAAAGGGCAAGTGCAAATAATGTGCTTACTGCAGCAATTTTCTTTGTTGCATTTTACTCGATAATCTTCACAAGGTAGAACAGGTAATTCGCAACAACAGGATGAAATGTCAAATAATACATCCAGTTTTTCCGTCAAATTTTTCACTTTCGAAGCAGGGAGAGATCTTCGATTTATTTGTTTGGCTTTCTCGAAACATAAGATATTCACCTTCTTTAAAACAGTCAGTTCTGTTAACAGAGGTAAACGTGGATTAACTGCCTTCCATATATCCATTACATCCTTTGTTATTAATTTATTAATAGCAAAATTTGAAAGGTGAGGATAAGTATTCATTAAATAGTAACAATACTGAATAACTTGTCGGTAAATTGGAGGCTCCGTTTTATTTAATGGTGCAGGTGGACCTCCAAATTTCATAACATTTTTACTGCGAGTTGCTGAAATTGCAGATTTCCTGGGCATTTTAAATAAGGCACCTAAAAATAAATGTATTCGAAAAAATTAAAATGCAAAAATATATTAAATAAATTAATAAATTTGAAAGAAATACATTAATCTTAAAAAGTAATGTTTTGTTTACACTTACCTTAAAAGTAGAATTCTTTTGGAGTTCAGCACGTAAAAAAGCTTTTTAATGATTATACACTGACTTTAAAAATATAAACAAATCAGAATATTTAAAAATGTTATATTCTTTAATAGGTAAAGAATGTTATATTCTTTAATAGGTAAAGAATGTTTTTTTGTTTAATTGGAAAAAACAGAGATAATCGTTATAATAAAATGCGTAAAAAAACACTAACTTTAAACATATAAACAAATCCAAATATTGAAAAATGTTATATTCTTTAATAGTTAAAGAATGTTATATTCTTTAATAGGTAAAGAATGTTTTTTTGTTTAATTGGAAAAAAAACAGAGATAATCGTTATAATAAAACGCCTAAAAAAAAAAAAAAAAAAAAAAAAAAAACACGAGACGAAGAACAATTGCCGGGGGAAGTAAACAAGCTTTTTAATGATTAAGCACTAACTTTAAACATATAAACAAATCAAAATATTGAAAAAATGTTATATTCTTTAATAGTTAAAGAATGTTTTTTGTTTAATTGGAAAAAAAACAAGAGATATTCGTTATAATTAAATGCGTAAACAAAGCCACGAGGTGAATAACAATTGCCAAGGGGAAGTAACTTCGACCGGTGAATAGTGTAATATTAACCGTATTAATGAAACGTTATATGTAAATAGATATTTGTATATTAAATTATTATAGTATTTTTATTTCTTTGTAATTTTAATATTTTCATTTAATTTATGAAAAAATTGATATAGTAAACGTAAATATATTTATTATTAAGTGTCTTGTATGATTTCATTTTTTGTTAAAACACGGATTTTATTTAAGCCGCACATATTTCCCTTAACACCGATATTGTGATAAGTATCGCGATTTATTCAGTATTTAAAGTGGAATGCTCAAATAAATATTAAATTTTGAAGAAAAATATTTCTTGTGGTGATTATTGACATTATTTTACAACTTTCTATATGTAGCATTATTGAAACTTCCAAAATCGACCTACCCTAATATATATATATATACATCCAGACTTCATACAGCAGGAAAATTTTATACCAAAGTTTTTGTTGCATTTTAGTAAGCAACATTGATTAAATTATTCTGTTTCGTAAAGTAATTCAACAAAGCGCCGTCATCGGCAGCGATATCAGGTACAAAATCAATTTACAAAATTGCTGAAATTTAAATGTAAATTTATTTAACCCAATTTCATTGTCATCTAAGTTTAATTATATCTGATACAATGAACAGAACATTACTAAATTTTACACACGCACGCACACACACACACACACACACACACACACACATATATATATATATATATATATATATATATATATATATATTAGTGATTGTAGATTTATCTGAATCTGAATGGGAAATTGGACAAATCGAAACTTTGGGGCTATCGGAATCGGTAATGGAATCGGAAAAATTATTGTCTAATTTCCGATTTCAAACCGATTATTTTAAATTGTAAAATAATAAATGAAACAATAACTATTTTTATTAGAAGTTATTATTTTGCAACATAAGACTGAGGAGTGCCACAAAATGCATTATATATCTTATTTACTGATTTAATATTAACTCGCAGAGTTTAATCTATTTCATTTATCGGTCATTTATTGAGAGATACCTTACCTCATCTATTCACTTAAATATCTATGTTCCCTCATCTGAGGGATTTCATATGATTATTAAAAACTTTAAAATGCTATAGGCGGATGGCGTAAATTTCGTTGGCGTCAGCTTTACATTAGGGTGTCTTTATCGGCTTCTTCTGAATACACCTTTTGGGACACAAGGAAATCCGTTGTGTCTGTGGCAGTTGTTATTCCAAGCATATGTTAAAACCCATTACAATATATAGCCTCTCCAAACCTAATTTAATTTGTTTTGATTAGTTTTTATTGTAAGCAAAGTCAATATACTAGAGTTCACTTGCCTATTCAATATCACAGATTTTAAATAGCCGTTCGCACTTATTTGATGAATGGTCATACAGTTTCTATATGAGCCTTCACACTTTAACATAAATGATTTAACATGCTTGGATTTTTTTGTCTGGCGCGTGTTTTGTTTTATCATCTCATTCTTTTAAATATTTCAGGTTTCCTCATGTGTTGTCTTGTTTTGGCATAAGTGAAAATATAGATAAAAATCATGAATTTAGGAAATCTCCTACCGGGAAAACTCGTCCCTTTTTGCTAGGTAAGAAAACTGAATATCGATTGAATACTCATTTTATGACCGGTTTTGAAGGAGATATCGTTTTTAAGAGACTATACCCCTCCATAATATTTAAAAATATATATTTATAAGTGTCCGTTTTCTACTCAACTGGCCAAGTTGCTTGTGGTTTCACTTATATTAAAGCATTTATTCCGTTTAAAAAAAAAGACTACAGACCGCATAATATTTTTTTAATATTCATACTTATTTGCTGTTGTTTTTAAAGGGCAAGATCGATTTTACTAGCTAGATGTTGTTCGTAGTTTTTTTTTTTTTTTAAAGTCTTATTCAGTGGAAAAAAAAGATTATGTATCGGAGTTTTGATAAAATCTTTATTGGTTACTTTTTCTCTGAATGATTGATTTAACAATTTTGAAGTAAAAATAAAATAAACATAAAAATGAGTTAACGAGAGATTTTTAACACACAAAATACCGCCAAAATATTTCGAGTTTTCCGGATACGAGTTTTCGGGGACACTTTTCCCTGAATTCGACACGATTACATCCGAGTGAATGTTGTTTATATTGTTATGGATTCTCATTTATTAGAATAAGTAATATTCCCAAGAATTCTTCATAAGTTTTGGTTTCGATTATAGATATATACTATAGTCATTTATTTTCTTATAAAAAAAATCCCAAAAAATTCTTCACAAGTTTGGAGATTGTTTTAAATTATTGCTGATGGCAAATAAGTCATCTTTTTTTATAAATGATTTTACCAAGAATTCTTCATAAGTTTTTGTTCCGATTTCGATTATAGCTGGTGGATCTCCAGATCCATTTTTATTCTATTTTAATAAATAATTTTATAAAGAATTCTTCATAAATTTTAATTTCGGTTCCTATTATATCTGAAGGAACTGATGCTGATACACCCAAGTCATATGGGTATATATATTTTTTTTATTTTTGAAATCGCAACTTTATATTATATAAAAATCGATAAAACATTAACTCTATAATAGTATATACGAAATCTACTAAAATTAAAATATCATATTTAAGCGTAATTTACGACATGAATACGCCGTGCGTCCCTGCTAGCTTCGATAAATACTTTTGCAGTTTTAACAAGAGTTACAGTTATACCAGAACATCTATATTTACGCCATTAATCCCAACATCAATATATTACATATGAACAAGTCCTCTGTGGGATTTCAACCGGTTCCGTTAGATTTTATTATTTGCGTCTGGTTTTTTTTACAGCAAAGCAACTCAATTTAATATCCCACAACATTTTACAATCAAAATAGAATTTGATTATTCACAGAAGTAAGACACATAATAGTAAACGAAGCCCAAGCCATCTCCATGTTAAAAATCGTGTTGTAAATAGTAACAATATTATTTAGAAATTCATTCGTAACAATGAAAGGGGGCGTTGTTAATATTTTGTTCTTACATCGTTTTCTCCTTATACGTAACGATCGTCGACTATTTTCAAGTAGCATGTTGTACACTAACGACGAGCTGATACAAGCTGATGCTTTGTTTACAATCAAGATAAACATTTTGTTGTCTTCTAGTTTGCAATAAATTACAAGGAAAACATTTGAAAAAAAATATAACCAAGAATTATCTGCGGGTTTATGTAATAATTTCCAAATATAAAAAAGAAAAAAAAAAAAGAAATAACTTCTCGAATTAAATATTTATATGTATTAAAAGAATCGGTATCGGAAATTGAGAACGGAATCGGGAAAAATGTTAGAAGCGTCCCATCACTAATATATATATATATATATATATATATATATATATATATATATATATATATATATATATATATATATATATATATATAACGGTGACGAATTTTTTGTAGCAAGCTTCATAAACCAGCACCAATTCAAGCCAATGCTCTGTCACCAGATATTTAAAATGTATAAGTCCCATATAATATCTAATTTAATTTAGGTTCCTTTCGATATTTTTATATAATTTCATTATCCTTATGCTCTGGCTAATTGTCTGCATTTTTCATGCAATCACTTTTTCATCTGAGAAAATTCATGGCCAGAATCTGCATAGACCAGAATGACATTATCAGTTCACCGATTTTGGACATTGATCAGGTTTGATATGTACCGCGACTATTGACCTTTCCACGTTGTTCATGCAAACAAAATACGATTCACAAGATTCATAAGAAAATAAAGAAAAACTAATCCTGCAGAAGAAAGTGAGGAACCGAATGATTGTTAGCCGTCGGCAGGTAAATACGTTTGGCAGCTCGATAACATTTGTTCTTTGCTATGAAGGCCAATCGATATCAGTAATGTATTGACATCATACACACACGCACATACACGCGCATGCACACACAGACATAGACATATACACACACTACACGTACACACACATCTCTCTCTCTCTATATATATATATATATATATATGTATGTATTCAAGCAAATATTATTAAATGCGACAGAGACTCTTTGCTTGATGATTGTTTTTTTTTTATTTTCCGATTTTCCCTGTAATCTTTTTCGTATCAAAATCAAAAATATTAATAAAACTTCCATGGCTGTTGTTGTCACGAGCACTTTCGATTCGTTCACGAATCATCTTTAAGTGTTGAAGTAAAATGTCGAAGGAGCGAAAATGAAAACTAAAAGTGAAAACTAAAATATACAGCAAACGGTGTTAGGTCATGAGTTTAAATATACAGAGTCGATGAAAAGTCGATTAAAAATATAGGTGTATCAAAAATTCGAGTAGTAAAATCAGCAGGTTTGTGGACATTGTTAACGAAGTCCGTCCACCATTTTAGAACGCAACTGCTTTTCTCGAATGCAATATCATTTATAGTGGGTTGAAAGGTTCTAATATATATATATATATATATATATATATATATATGTGTGTGTGTGTGTGTGTATATATGATATGGAAATGCAGTCTGCTTGAATTATTGTGTGCGTTATTTATAAAAGTGTAAGAAAGCTGTCGCAATGCAAAGTATGGTATGTTGTCGGTATTAAGAAACAAAAGAGAAAAACAAGTGATTTATTTAAATCTCTGTATATTAAGATGTAGACTACTAACTTGTTAAAATTTGATCAATTAATAGAAAAATATGCTCATAGTAATAATGTTGTTTTGAAATATATTATATGCATATGCATAGATATGCAGCTATAGATATATGATGTGTGTATATGTGGGCATGTATGTAGGTTTCTGTCTATGTTTGTGCATCCATCGATGCATTTTGCAGAGTTTATTATCTGCTAGACTAGATTATTAGCACAACAAAATAATAATATTATTAATAAGAAAAAAACAAAATAAAACAAATAATAAACATGTAATACTAGCTTTATAAAAATAATGAAATTAAAATTTAAATACATAACACAGTAATTCGCTTTAATGTATATGAACAATTGTATTATATTTTTGCTGAGATATTTTCTGTGACCTTGTTCATATTGCGAACCCCTGCCATTTGGGAAAAAAAAGATTTTCCTCGAAATATATTATCGAACACTGTCACACACAACGCATCAATGACTGTTTAAGTAGTATTTATTAATCAAAGAAATATTAAATATAAATATGTATACATTATACATAAAGAAGGAGAGATAGATAGATATATATTTTAAAATATATCACTTGTTTTTGTCTTTTTCTCAACACCAAGAAATCATTTACAGTGTGATATCCCTCTAACGTGTATATTTACACACGCATGCATACGCACGCAATCATCCACACACACACACACATATAAGTGAGTTATAAAAATATATATGGAAACTAACTACCTATGTATTAAGCACTGTTGAAGTAAACTTCTAGTTTACGCATAAAATAATACTACCGTATATTAATTTATGTGATTAAATGAAATATTTATATATATATATATATATATATATATATAGCTTCTTTTAATATTGTGCATGAGTGCTAATAATTACTTTTCTTTATCCATTATGTTATTTATTTCTTCGGTGTGCATCAGTAAATTCTACATTAAGAGCTTACGCAATATCCGCAAAAAAGCGTCACCTGTTCAGTACATTTTTATCATGTTAAATATAAAGTAATTCAATTTTGTTAGATAAAACTGTTACTAGTGTTATTGCTATCATTGAAATTATGTTCAATTTTCTTCTCATTATTATCATATTTTCTTAGAATCCCAGTTCCCACACGCAGAAATGCTGTTTAACTGATTAAATAATACGACCCAAACGAAGAAACACGTTTATTACAAAATATAATTATTACAATGTGACTACTGCAATTATTATTATTTTATTATTATTATTATTATTATTATTATTATTATTATTATTATTATTATTATTATTATTATTATTATTATTGTCGTTGTTGTTGTTATTGGCTCACATGGAGCCTTCACACAAGTCATCAAATATCTGATTGAATAACCCATGGTGTTCCCTGGAAGCTGAGTGAGAACAAGTCTCCCCAAACATCCAGCACTCTCCACCTTCCTCGATAGCATTATCAAATAAATTTGCGTTATCGCAACAGCCTCTCACCACCGATTTCTCGTTGGCAGCGGCCATTGGTCTATACTGGAATTTGAGTGGCACTAAGCCTCCCCAAGGTTCAGTTCTCTTCGTGCCTGTCAAGCAGAGGTCTGGTTAGCGCTCTCTCCTCGGCCTTTCCATCCTCCTTGACCCTTCTCGACTTTTTGGTATTGAGGGGCGGTGATGGTACAATAGGAGAGGATGCACAATGCGGATGAAGAACTTGTTGATATGCAGCTTCAGTGTTCTTCATTCCCTGTGACGCTTCTTCCTGTTTTGCTTGTGTAGCAGTTTGTCTGGCTCACGCATGTGGTTCATGTGTATTATTTCCGCATTCAAGGGTTTTCCTTAATATTTCAGCCGTTTTCATTATCGTTAATCGTTGTATCTTTGCAGCCATTCCTCTGATTCCAATTTCTCCCATTCTTTTTTCAATGTTTTTCGGAATTTTTCCTAGTGCTCCTAATATTATAGGTATTAAATTGGTTTTCTTCATCATCCAAATCCCTTTAAGCTCTCTGTCTAGCTTTATATATTTGCTTAGTTTTTCCTTTTCTTTCATGTGCACCCTGTGACAATATGGGACACAAAATCTATGATTTGACAGGATGTTTCTTACTTGTTAATTATTACGACATCTGGTCTCCTTGCTTGAATGGGTTTGGCCGTCTGTACGTCCATGTCACATAGTATTTTTTGGTTCTCGTTTTCAAGTACTGTTGGTGGCTTATGCTTGTATCATTTGTCTGTACGTTCAAAATGCAGTTGTTTAAATAATTCCCAGTGTACTGCCCTCCCCACTTGTGTTACAGAGAGAGAGAGAGAGATATTACAGAGATAGAAAGAGAGAGATATATAGAGAGAGAGATGTGAGTAAACGTGGAGGTAGACACGTTTACCAGAACCGAAGGTCAGCTGACCAGATTACGTATGTGTGACGTGGTCAGGTTGGCTGGATTGGTGAGATTTGATTTGGGCTTTGATGAAGACGGACGGTTTTTCCGTTGTCTCCCCCTCTTAACTGGGGAGGGGGGACGAACGCTGACGTGTGTAGAAGAAGAACCCACACAAGCCGATTTCACTTCCACTTCTGCAGGACCTCTGGGGAAAGTGAAATAAAAACTATAAAACCCATTCATCGTCTTGGAGTGATAAATCTTCGTCAAACAGGTATCAAGCCTCCCTCCAGGATGAGAAATTTCCAGATGGTCCAACATCGAAGAAGCAGAGGTAGGTTCTGAAAATACATGTCACACACACGATTCCCTTTATGATAATCAAACACGCAACTATTTATATTAGAGACAATCATACGCACACGGAATCTTCTTATGTTATATAGAAAACATAAATGGTGCCACCCTCTGTAACACTTGGTCTGAGTTTGTATTCATTTTAGGCCAATTTGCTGCATTCACTTACTATATGGTTTATCGTTTCGTCTCTTTGTCCACAGAGTTTGCATTTGCTGTATTTTTATGTTTTATCGATCTTTGCTTTGATATTGATCGAGTTATCTTGTGTTGTAGTTATTAGGGATTTAGTTTCTCGTCTTACATGTCCTTTTCGCATCCATGCCTAAGTATTTTCGTTGTTCTCATCTATTGTCATTCTTATGATTCTTCCGTGTATTTGTTTCTCTCCCCTTTTTCTTTTCTTGTTTTGTCGTTTGTCCCTCTATTTTCTGTTTTTTTTGGTGTCTCTCGCTGCCATAATTATCCTTTCAGTATTTTGTATTATGTATTTTTCTAGTTCTTTTTTGTGTCGTTCCCACAGTCTTCTATAGAGACCAGTCCTCTCTCGCCGTCTTTCCTTTTCATGTAGAATATTTCAATGTCATCCATTTGGGTGTAGTGTATTGTGTATGGCCATGACTCGTCTTCTGATCGAGCAGTCTCAGTTCTTCTTTTGTCCACCTCACGGACGGTCGAGAGTATCTTAATAATGATACTGCGCATGTAATTATACCTTTTATTAGGTTTCTGCTGTATAATTTCGTTTGTTCTTCTGAGGTATTGCTTTCCAATTCTCTCTTTCATTTCTGTTGCTTTGATGGTGTCCGCTTCCAGAATCTCCAATACTTATAGTCGTCTTGTTCTCCTAGTACCCTCATCTGCGTTTGGTTTGGTAGTTCCATGCCTTCTGTCCTTTCCAGTTTTCCCTTTCTTATAACTAGTAGTGCGCACTTTTCCATTCCGAATTCCATTTGGATATCCTGGCTGAAGATCCTGGTAGTATTAATTAATGTCTCTAGCTTCTTTTCGGTCTTTGCAAAAAGTTTCAAATCGTCCATGTACATCAGGTGGTTTAATTATTCTTCTGTATTAGAGAACTTGTATCCAGCTTGGAACTTTCTCAGAGTACTGGTCAAGGGCATCATGGCTATGATGAGCAGGAATGGTGATAGTGAGTCTACTTGGAAGATGCCTCTTTGTATCTTGATTTCTGTTATGTGTTGTCCATCAGCTGTCAATTCCAGTCTCAATGCTCTCATTACATTTTCCATCGCGTTGATGATCCCGCTTTGTGTTTTAGACATTTTTAGGCATTCTATTATCCATGTTTGATGGATCCTGCCGTACACTTTTTGTAGTCGATCCATGTCATGGCTAAATTCTTACTCCTTCGTTTTACTTCGTTTAGGATCTTTTGATCTATAGATAGCAGATCATGTTTTCTTTTTCCTTTTTCGGCACCCTTTCTGTTCCTCGAGGAGGAGTCCACGATTATTCAGGGAGTGGTAGATTTTTTCCCCTCAGTTGTGCTGTTAGTATTTTTCACATAGTGGGTACCCACGTGATCGGCCCATGGTTACTGTAGGTGGTTCCTTTCTGATCGTTAGGATAACTGTAAATGAATAACTATGCAAATACAGAAACACTAATGACTTCGGAAAGAATATGTTTCATTTTGTACATTATATATATATATATATATATATATATATATATATATATATATATATATATATATACACACGATATTAATAGTATAATATAACTATGGCGTATAAGGTGCACTGAGTTCAAGTTAAGAAACATATTCGGAAACCATACATTTTTCATGTCAAACAACGATACGAGAAAGACATCAATAGCTCTAGCAAATTGGGTAATCGAAATACACAGACGTAACGCTGCCTATAAGTTGAAACGATCAATGAGAAGCAAGAAATTATACACCATGATGTTTTGAAGATGCAAACGTTGCACTTTAGAATATTAACATGCAAAAGTATCAAAGGAAAACTTATTAAATAAAAAGAAAGTACTAGTCAAAAATTGTGTCAATAGAGTCAAATATGCACTCTCTCGCCTAAAGTCAGAATAAATAGTTCAAATTGATAAATACTTTTTATATACTGATATAAAAAAGGAAGTTGAAAGTAGAACACTTTGATAAATTTATGCAAATATAATAATACATGTATAGGTCCACTAGCTTAAATCTCATCAGTAGAAATTAAAAAAAAAACAAGCAATTAATAATTAATTAAATATCATAATTTATATAAATAACCAATCAAATGACTATAAATAATATATCCCTATCAAATATATTATGAAAAAGTCATTAAAATAGTTTATTATGAAACTAATCCATAAATGCAGTCAGATCATGCTATAAAAAACGAAACCACTTATATCGATAATATGATTTTTAATGAGTTAACTCCACGCAAATAATTATCTACAATTGCACGGGGAAAACTACGGTATTTTAAGTAGGTTATGTTTGTTGAAATCTGTGAAATGACAACACGATTCAGATAAGAATAAACTCTGCAATTTTAACTAATTAATACTTCTTCCATGATAAAATATTAATGACTTGTTCGATAATAAGTATTTATTTAATTAAGCTTTGGTTTTTAAATATATTCTTTTGGATCCTAATTAGGAATATACGGCGAATAAACGATACGATATCTCCCCCAAAACAGCCATCTAAAAAATGAAATACAGTTCACATATATACATAATTTGTTTTGTTTGTTCAATTTAAATACACATTCACGACCAGTTAACATTCAATATATAATAGTTATTGTTTCAAAATAAAATAAAATATGTTTATTTAATGTCTGTACCTTAAAACTAAAATGAAATATTTAATGATTTAAACTCATAAGATATTGATGATATGAAAATGTTCCGCATACAATTTTAATAAACACACCATATGATATCTTGTACGTTCTTTATTTCCAATATTACATGGTCATGCTTTCTTTTTTCTGAAAATGCCTAGTGTTTTTGATGGGTATGTGTGAAGAACAATTTTATGCTAATATACAGTGGCGCCAAAAAGAAAGTCGGATCGTGTCGTCTTTTCAAAACGCGCTAAATTACAATAAACTGAATGTAACTATTTAAACAATCTATACCTAATTTGATCCGACTTTTACTTCTCTATAATGTTACATGTTCAATATCCTAGTGTTCATGTCAATTAAAAAATTTAATATAAATCGAGAAGGAAAAAAGGAAAATACTCCGCAGCAAAAATGAGCTTAAATCCAACTTTACATATCTACATTTTAAGCCACAGTGCATCTCTTATCGTAATTATTGTTCTCGCTTATACGAAGTAACATTTAGTCCATATGCGTTGAATGTCAGGAGTTAATTAATTCCCCCATTTATGAGTTATCCAATCGTGAAATCGGCCGCAGATTCAAATGTGATGAGAAAACGGTACAAAAAAAAACTGTGCAAAAGCAGCCATACACCGGCTATGTTCATGATGCCTCAAAATCTGGTCATCCTAGAGTTACTTTTTACAGGAAAGACAATGCTATCAAAGCCTGCGGCCTCAGAAACAGATAAAAAAACGGCTCCCCAAATACAACAATAGTTCAAATTTGTTTAAAAGCGCTATCTTTCTACAGTTAAAAACAGATAAAAGGAATTTAATTTGCGAGATTGTGTTGCAAAATGCAAACCAAGAACAGAAAATGGTATATGGATTCATCAGATGCAATGAAGATTATAACTCTTAATATTGGTCGCAAGTGACTTTTTAACGGCGAAATCAAGGTCAATAGGCTGGGCAGTGGTGGTATGCAATACGCCCATTGAAGGAACGACAAAGAATTTAATCCTAAGTGCACAGTTTCAACGCTGCAAGGCAGTGGTCGTTCAGTTTTATTGTGGGGCGTTATTAGTGCCAATGGTCCAGTGCTTATAGTACGCTTGCAAGTACAGCTATGTGATGACTGAACATTTTCTATCCTACGTTAGCCAGAATTTGGAGAATAACCTATCTTCCTGAAAGATAATTTTCTCATTCACACAGCTGGCAACGTCAAGAGGTTCCATGAAGAGCATACTATTCCGTGTTTGGGTTAGCCTAATAATCTTGCTTGCTTTGAACACGTCAGCATCCCCCACTCCCAGTGAAGGGGAGGGAACAGCTATTAAGCCGTCCGTCTTCTTCAAAGCCCAAATCCAGTCTCACTGATCTAGGCAACCTGACCACGTCACTCATACGTAATCTGGTCAGCTGACCCTCGGTTCTGGTAAACGTGTCTACACTCCACATTTACTCACCTCTCTCTCTCTCTCTCTCTCTTTATCTCTCAAAATCTATTCTGTAACAAATAGACTTGGTTTTAACTCGATACAAACAACTTCCACAACAATAAAACAGATATTAAAAACTACCAAGCACTCTCCCCAAACCCTCACATCCGACGCCGGTATATATTCCATCCCATGTAACAACTGTCAACAAGCGTACATAGGTGAGACACAGCGTAAATTTAAACTAAGACTTTACGAACACAGAAGATATATAAGGAATGATAACGCCCTAAATGCACCCTTTTGCTATTGTGCAGAACACGATTATTCATTTAATTTAGATCATGGCTTTGTTATTGTTATTCTATTATTTATATTGTTTAAAACATTTTGTGACCTGCTCTTTCGCGCGAGGACTAATATATGATGTTACTCTAGTCTTTTTTCTTACAACTTTCCCAGAACTGTGATCATCAACCGTTCTGTCTCCATTGAGATATTCCGAGAACAGTTGTCTCCATCAAAGCAAACACAAACTTTAATAAACCATTATGTACCTCTCGATCGTACTATATATCAATACTCTACGGCTGATTTTGATAACTTCCGAAGATTAGCATGATATATACCTCTGTATTCCATGTTTAAAACAGAACGTGTCCTCCATAGTACCAGACCTGACTGAATGGTTAAATGTCAGTGTAGACCACTTCATACCTAGCCAAAATCCGGCCCAAACTAAACACCAAGACTACTTCACTTCAGAATGTGCCGCTGCCATTGCACACTGAATCACTATTTCCATTGGTATTAACCTTATAACTGTTGTGAAAATACCGCCATTTTGCGGACTATCAGCAACGATTGTAAACTACTAATAAAGAATGCAAGAGATTCGTATGCTTAGTATGTCCACTATTGGATTAGCTGAACAGCGGCTTGGTTCCGACTAGTTTTGGCGAATAACAAACAGGGTCTCGAATAGAAGCGTGTCTTCTATCTGGACTATCATCAACAGACCTGAGTTAACGTCGTTAGCATCTAACAAAGAAATCTCTTTGACAAGAACTCAGCAGTAAATTCTACCTTTTCCATCATTGCTGTTTCTTTAAAAATAAGTTCAATTTCTTTGACTTTAGATATTTAAGTTATACCTTAAAACTTTCTCTGTGTTCCTAAAAGTACAGAATTTTGAAAAATTTGAAAAAAAACTGTCTCATCAAGCCATTTAAGCAATCTATATTAAACTCTTATTGAGGTCCCAATACTAGTCTATGCATTTGGATGTTTTTGTCATCAGCTTCTTTAAAATCACGTAAATTCTGTCAACTTTAGACATTTTACCTAGACCTTTATAGTTAAACCGTTACTAGTATATAAGCGGCCCACCAGATTTGAAAAGAAATGCTATTTTTTATGCATTCAGAGTGGATTTTTTGTTATTGTTTCCAGCCTTCTAATTACGACGGACATGCATTTACAAGTGTGCATATCTATAATCTAACTATCAATATAATCTAATTCATTATAATTTTAGATCTTAATATTTATTCTTATTCAAGACTTTTCTAATTCTACTGTAATATTCCATGAGCAGACTAGGTAAATGATTTGTTAAGTTCTTATGTTTTATATTGAATGGTGAAGGTCAATTAAATTTGCAATGTCTCCAAAAGTTTTTCATACTTTATCTTGTCACGGGTATTCATATTGTCGTGCTAGCTAAAACCATTTTGATAGAATATCAGTTAAGGTTTTTTTTCTTTTTCACAATCTGCACGTCAGTACTTTTGCAGTTTTGTCAATCTAGTACTTGACACATATAGTGTGAATAGTTCCCTTTTAAGTTAATATTAATGTTCTTTCGGAAAGTTTCTAAAGCCCCACTGACAACATAATTCCAGCTTTGATTGTCTATCAATTCAATAATTTTAACGATGCACTGTGTGAATTCTTTATCGCCTCTTTTTGTAAATTTTGAAACTCACGTTCTTCATATTTATTCCGATTTTCTAATTTAGTAACATTATTTCATTACATAAATTAGATAGACAAGGATCCTCTATATTCAAAGCATCAGTAACATTAAGTTAACTATGATTACCGCCGTTTCTATGAAGGCGTACTCGATTTTCATCTATTTTATTTGCTAAAGCTTCATAAATTGAAAGCCTATTTTGTGTTCTGATGTCGAAATATTTTATTTCATCTGCATCTCACTCAAGTATATCAACAGTGTATCAAATGATATCTACTACTCTGCTATTGATAGCATACATTTTTATCGACTATTCAGGTACGATGTAAGAATAAAACTTATTTTTCTGTTGTACTCGTCTCTGATATGGCTTTTCATTTTGTTTTGTTTTTAATCCTATTAGCGTCTAATATTCTCAAGTATTTTTAGCCCCTCTTACTCAAAACCTTTTTCATCATATTTGTTGCAGCGAGTTAAAGACAATCTAGATATATGAGTTTACGTTATTAGATAACAAGAATAAAACATTATGTGATTCTAAATTCATGAATTAATTAATGTATATCTTACCATTCATATTATTATTATTATCATTATTATTTACTTACTTACTAAGTGTTCTCACACGCGTTTACATTATATATTGCTCACTGCCAACAATCGATGTTCCCTGTAGTGTGTGAGAAAAATTATCTCCAGATTTCCAGCACTGTTCAATAACATTTACAAATGAATTTGTATCATCGTTATATCCGCATGCTTATCAGATAAATCAATGTAGCGATAATTTCTCTAAAGGTTAAGTTAGTTTATTACACGCATCGAGCAGAGAGTAAGTTATTGCTCTCTTTCCTCATTTTTCCATCGATCTGATCTCGATCCTTCAACTAGTATGTGTGTGGGTCAGTCAATGCCTACTAAATTTTTGAATGCAGTGATTAATTTGCATTGTTTTGGACAAGTTTACCTGGTTTCATATGAACTTCCTCAGGATTATATTTTACTTCTGTTGAAGTTTCCTCATGGGCAGCTATTTTTTGCAGCCTATCTTAATTAGTTTATGTATTTGAAAGACTTCAGCCGACTTTAATACTGTTATCTGTTATATTTTCACCAATCCGCCTGATTCCAATTTTGGGGTTTATTTTATTGCAGTTTCTAGTTCTTTTACGATTAATTGTGTTGTATTTGTTTTCTTCAAGCTCCACATAACTTCTATATCTTTGCCTACTTTCTTGTATTTTTTCGCTTCTCCGTCTATAGCGTTCGTCATGTGAACTGCTAGCACGGCGAAATCTACGATCTAGCAGGAGTTTGCATACTTGTTTACATATATGGAATCCGATCTTCTTGCTTGAATGCGTTTATGTTTGAACATCCATGGCTCATATAATTCGATGATTTCAGTTTTTCAGATTTGTTACCGATTTTTATATGTATTGTTTGTCTGTGAGTTCAAGATATATTTGCATAGTTAAGAGTTTATCATGTTCTTCGCTTGCTGTAGTGTATGTTTAGGTTCTCTTCGGGCTAGTTGATTGCATTAACATATCATATGAATTATTATGTCTGTATTTACAGTTATATTGTGTCTTGTCCGATTTGATTTGATATAGCTGTTCTTAAATTGTATTATCTTGTGTGGCTATTATTGTGAATTTAGTTTCTAGATTTATGTGTCCTTTTCGATAATATATTCATGTGTTACGTAGGAGCCATCATTTGTTATTTTTTTTTAATCATCCGCGGAGCTATTTCTTGTTGGGTTTTCCTTTCATTCCTCCTAGTGCCTCTCCGCTCCGTTTATTTTATAGCATTTTGGGTACGGTTATTAGCCTTTCTCTGGTTTGCTTCTGTAAATGTTTTATTATGTGTGTGTCTTTCACGTGGTTTCCAATAATAACCAACTCTATTTATCTTCCTTTCCTGTTTTGGTAGTCGATCAATCATTTTTTTATGTAGAGCACTGTGCATAGTAATACTTTTCCAGGTACTCTGTTATTCCCAGTTCTTATTTTGTCCAGGGTACAGAGTATCGTTCTAGTGTTACTGCACATCTTTCTATGCAATTTTTCAGTTGTCACTCTAAAATATACTTTTTTAGTATTCTCCTACTCTTCTTAAACATGTTATTGAAAATTTCTTTTTAATTTCTGTTTAATTGCTGTATCTGCTTTCAGAACGTTTGAATATTTATTTATTGCATGATACGCATAATTTTATGTGCATTAACATTCTTCAACATTTTTGTTTAATTTCGTTTTCTGTATATTGCTTTCGTTCTAAAATCGTATGTATTCAGTATTAATTACAGATAAAATGAAAAAAAAATTTTTTTTTCATTTTGGGTGAATTTACATGAATAAACATTGTTTTTTCTCCTGATTTATTTTCTAATGTCAACCGCATTGTTAACTTCTAATGAGCATTTTCCTTTGTTACCGCTTGATATTCATGCAACATTTAATTGTTCCATCGATAAAACTGCTTTGCTGTCTGAAGCAATTATTTACACAGTCTGCTAAATTTTTTTACACATAACAAATGAGTCATGTTTTATATATTTTTATATTTTTATTCAAAAGTTTATTATATGAACTAATGCACACGTCGTTGTGATTGTTCTAACACATAGTCTTGGTGTAAATATGGAGCGAATGGGTAATATTTCATTTAAATGTATGCAGAATGAAGAACAAGCTCGATGTGCTTCTAAAAAATTCAGATAAATATGTATGAAAATTTAACAATACGTATTAGAAATCAAATAAGTGGTATTCCATAAAGTAATTACGTTTAATTATTTAAAGGAGCTTTTAAAGGAATAATAGTAGGCAGATCTTTACGTTTAAAAATGATAAAAAAAGATTTTGAGTAAATTTAATTAATTGCTATCAAACAGTAACTGAGGAAAACCCCCTAAATTTAAAATTCTTCGTGAACAAATTTCATTTTAATTTGCGTCTGTGTGCATCTATCATTTACCTTCGCTAACTTATTTTAAAACAGAGATGAGGAGTTTACGTGTAGATATATTTTTTTACATTTATTCACTTTCATATAATTGTATACAACAGAGACACATGGGGAAAAGCTTTGCGTATATAGCAATCTTTATTTGTCATCAATTAATGATCATTCTCTAAATTTAATTAATTTTTTTTATTTTAAATGCATTAAAATAAAATATGGTGAAACAACCTTCCATTTAATAATTGCGAATTTGAAAATTTTAAATTATAGCTGTTACAAAAATAAAATTTGATTTCATTAATTTCACTTTTTTATTCGTGAGGTGTTCTAAATGTAATGCCTTCTAGTTTATTTGCGTCGTAACAGATCAAAAGGGAATGTAAATTGTATTGTTATGATGACTCCACTTATACATTCATGTCCTGAAAACTTTATCTCCTTCTTGTAGGTACTGGCCGTGCAGGACTATAATAAAGCAACCTCTGAACATATGTAAGAAACAGATGTGCGTCATTAAAATTCATGGCAAAAATGTGCATTGCGAATTACAGTGACTAAGTAGAAGAATAATATCGGAGCAGAAACGTTAACTCGTTTTAATTGTCCAACTTTCGGCTTCGTAGCTCTAATTTTTTTTAGTTAAAAAAGCTCTACTATTGGTATAACCTTTGTAAATTTGATATTTGTGCGCGTTCACGGCACGACGCTTGATCGTCCATTGATTGTAAACATGTGAATAACATGATCGATTCTAACACCTGTCACTGTGTAAACTATGTAAACTTTGTGGTCTCTGTCACTCTATAAAATAATCCCTCACCTGGGGAAAACAGTGACGATGTTTTATGCTACATTTTATGCGTACAATGATATTTTTCAACCAAACGACTGATCGAAATTCCAAACACGATAAACTAAAAAATAAGTCCAACGAAAAAAGAATATTAGCATTGTGTCAAGAAAATAATCTGTCATACGAGGGGCGTACAATAAGTAATGCCCCTGGCCCACTTCCAGTTGCTTATATACCTGAAGTTTTGCATGTGCAATGATTTATATCTATACGGGTTATGTGGCAAATTACAGCTCAGAACTAATTGCGGTTTCTGTTTTGCAGGTTTTTGAACTGAGTCAGGTGGGAAATGGAGCCTGTTGAATGTCGAACAGTGATCCGGTTTTTGTATTTGAAAGGACACACACCACAGGAGACATTTGATGAAATAAAAGAAACGTATTGTGTCAATGCCTCATCACATGACCTTGTAAAACGCTGGTATCGTGAATTCAAACATGGCCTGAAGTCTGTAGAAAAACCTCCCAGACCTGCCCCCCTTCGGCCATTGATGAGGCATCTGTCCGTCAAGTTGAGGCTGCCATTTTGGAAGATCGGCACATTACTATTCGCCAAATAGCCCAAGATATCATGATTAGTACAGGGTCCGTGGAAACTATCATTCATGACCATTTCCATATGCATAAAGTGTCTGCCAGATAGATTCCCAGGTTGCTCACACCATTCCAGAAGCGAGAACGCGTCGAGTGCTCGAGGATTAATTTGGGGATGTGCCAAGATGATGAAGTTTTTCAAAAGACGGATTACACGGGGTTAAAAGTGCGTCATTACTATGATCCAAAGACCAAAGACCAGTCAATGCAGTAAAAGCACTTGGACTCATGACCTCCAAAGAAGGGAAGTCTGCAGCCCTCCACATTCTTCTGGGACAAAGACGGAGTAACGATGACAGATTTCATGGCAAAGGGTACCACAATTACAGGAGCCTAGTATGCTTCACTTTTGAGGAAATAAAGAGAAGCTATCAAAATCAAGAGGCGGGACAAGATCTGCAAATGACCCCTCCTCCTGCAGGACAACAGTCCGGTCCACAACTCGCATGTCGCCAGTTCAGAAGCACGGGCGTGCGGTTATGAAATCCTCTCCTATCCTCCCTACTCTCCTGACCTTGAACCCTCTGACTTTCACCTATTTCCATCGCTGAAGTTGTTTTTGAAAGGAAAGAGTTTCCCAGATGATGCAGCCTTGATTTCTGAAGTCATGAAGTCATGTCGTGGTTGGAGGACTAACCTGGGGTGGTCTACATAAACGGTCTTTAGTGCTGCATCAAACGATAGGATAAATGCATAACTCTGGGTGGGTCCTATGTAGAGAAAGACTAATAACTGTGCCAAGTTTTTTTGCTCTAATCCGATGGGAAGTCGGTCAGAGGCATTACTTATTGCACGACCCTCGTAGAGGATACAGAATACAACTAGCTGTTTTACCAATCAGTTCGAATATACATAGATACTTGTGCCATTTTAAGAACAGACAATACAGTCAGCCACTTTCAAACGTTAATCTGCTTTATTCAATATATAACACTTTTTTATGAGGATTCTAAAAGATAAGCATAGTTATGCTATATATTTATATTAGCGGAGGTACCCGGCGTTGCCCGGGTGTGATGAGGTGTGGGCTAAAACTTTGTTTTAATCCGTAAAACAAAAACAAAAACAACAGTCAACGTGATGGAAAGATATAAAAAACGAACAAAAAAATGGCAGTAATAACGTTGTTTCAATATTAAAACTCAAAATCAAAAAAAAAAATATATCTGATATCTCGGCTCACACGTGCAATCTTAAGATAACGATGCTGCTACGATAAGGACTGATCTATCATCGCGTGTGCAAAGTTAGGTCGTTGTTTTTATTAAAACGAATTCAAGAAAGAACTTTTTTTCGGATGCGTGTTTAGCTAAATTGTCATAAAGGAACGTTTTTTACTTCCCCTCCTTGTAGAAATGTGTCCAGTTGAGGATGAAGGAATTAATGTTTTAACGAAGTCTACGATATTTTTCACCCGATGCCAATTTCGTGGAAATCCGTCATTTTTGTCGAAAGTTTTCAGCAGACATACAAACACATACATTTAAACAGTTGTTTGCCGTTTTAATTAATATTGATAAGGAGAGAAAATAGCAACACAAAGCAGTTTTGTTCGTCCAATGTATTTCCCCATTCATAGGACGGGTATTCTTCTAGCATATATACGCGAAAGTCGCTCAAAAAATAAAACATCTTATGTATTTACTAAACGACTTAAACATCTACGAAGACAGACGTGATACCAGTAAAAAATCGACCGTCTTTTTCATCTAGAATTTAGTTTTCTACTAAGTCACTAGCATTCTTAATGCAGTTTGTATGGAATTCAATGATGCAGCCATGTTTCTGACGTATTTCTACAACATCAATATCTGCAACAGAGAGATAAAACTTTAAAGTCTCATAAGATTTTCGATTTAATTTCATACGAATAAGATCTTTATTATTCAACAAAGTTGTAGTATTAATAATGCCAGCAACATTATTATATTAACTAAGGTTGTCATTACTGGGATTTTTCTATAAAAATAATTCTTATTAAATTTCCCTGCTATTCTTTCAGTGATTCCGTCGAGAATATATACAATCTTTAAAATTTATATTTTCTTTCTATTATTACTATAATTATTGCAAACGAAGTAATAAATATGTATTCTCCAATAAATAGCATCATCCTTACCATTTCTGTCTTTATTATTGTTGTTGTCGTCAATACCAATGCTATTGTTACCTGGATTAGTATTATAGTCGCTGGCGTGTGTTCGCAGCAGTTGAATGGTACGTATCACAATTGCCAAGCTTGTGCGTGACGTGATGTCTCAAAAGAAAAAGAAAGGTAATTGGGAGAGAAAATTAATGTTAGGACTGAGGTAATGAGTGAAGAATGTCGTGGTATTTGATGAGTGAAGAATGTCGTGGTTTGTGATGCATGAGAAAATTAAAAAAACATGCATAGGAAAATGGGAGAGAATCCATGAGAAAATGCAAAAAAAATGCATAAGAAAATGAGAAAGACTGTATAGGAAAATTAGACAACATTCATAAGAAAATGAGAAAGAATGCATAAGACAATGAGAAAAGAATGGATAAAAACATGAGATAGACATCATCCAAAAATGAAAGAATGCATGAGAAAATGAAGAAAGAATGCATCCAAAGATGAGAAAGAATGCATAAGAAAATAAGAAAGAATGCATTAGATAATGTGAACGAATGTATGAGAAAATGTGAAAGAAAGCATAAAGAATGAGAAAGAAGGCATCAGAAAATGCGAAAGAATGCATAAGAACATACGAAAGAATGCATAAGAAAATGAGAAAGAATGCATGTGAAAACGAGAAAAGAATGCATGAGAAAATTAGAAAGAATGCATAACAACATCAGAAAAAGAAATCAAAAATGTGAAATAATGCATGAGAAAATAAGAAAGAATGCATAAAAAATGAGAAATGGTGCATAAAAAAATGAGAAAGAATGCATAAGAAAATTAGAAAGAATGCATGAGAAAATGGGAATAACTGCTTCAGAAAATGAGGGAGAATATATAATAAAATGCGAAAAAATTCATATAAAAATGAGTAAAAATTATTAAGAAAACGAGAGACAAAAAATGAATGCATAAGAAAATGAAAAAATGCATAAAAATGAGAAAACTGCAAAGGAAAATTAAAAAAAATGCAAAAGAAAATGTGACAGAATGCATACCACAATGAGAAAGAATGCATAAATAAATGAGAAAGAATGTATGAGAAAATGAAACAGAATGCATCAGAGAATTAGTAAGAATGCATAAAAAATTGGAGAACTGCATATGAAAATGAGAAAGAATGCAACCAAGAATGAGAACAAATGTATAGGAAAATTAGAAAGAACGCGTCTGAAGATGAAAAATAACTCATCCAAACATGAGGAGCAATCCATATGAAAATGAAAAATTATGCATCAAGAATTAAAAAGAATGCATCAGAAATTGAGAAAAATTGCATAGGAAAATGAGAAAGAATGCATCAGTAAATAAGAAAGAATGCATAGAATATGAAAAAGAATGCATCAGAAAATAAGAAAAAATGCATCACACATTGAGTAGGAATGTATTAGAAAATGAGAAAGATTACATAAGAACATGAAAAAGTATGCATGAGAAAATGAGGAAGAATGCATAAATATGAGAAAAAAAATATGAAAAAATGAGAAAGAATGCAGGAAAACATAAGAAGGACAGCGTGAGAAAATGAGAAAGAAGGGATAAAAAATGACAAAGAACGCATAAAACATTGAGAAAGTATGCATAACTTTATGAGAAAGAATTCATAAGAAAATGAGAAAGAATGCATAATACATTGAGAAAGAATGCATAAGAAAATGGGAAAGAATGCATAAGAATATGAGTAAGAATGCATTAGAAAATGAGAAAACATGAAAAAAAATGAAAAACTGTACAGGAAAATTAGAAAAAATGCAAAAGAAAATAAGAAAGAATGCACCAGAATATGAGAAAAATGCACATGGCAATCAGAAAGAATGCATAAGAAAATTAGAAAGAATGAATAACAAAAAAATGAGAAAGAATGCATGAAAAATGAGAAATCATCCATTAAAATTAGAAACACTGCAAAAGAAAATGAGACAGAATGCCTCAGAAAATGAGTAAATGCATAACACAATGAGAAAGCATGCATCAATAAATGAGAAAGAATGCATCAATAAATGAGAAAGAATGCATCAATAAATGAGAAAGAACGCATCAGAAAATGAGAAAAATTTATAAAAAATCAGAAAATATGCATAAGAAAATTAGAATTAATGCATAAGAGCATGACAAAAAATGCAAAAAAAATTAGAAAGAATGCATCAGAAAATCAGAAAGAATGCATAAAAAAATGAGAAAAAATGCGGGGGGAAAGGAGAAAGAATGCCTAAAAAATGAGAAAAATGACAAATGAATGCATTAAACATTGAGAAAGAATACATGAGAAAACGTGGAAGAAGGCATCAAACATTCAGAATGAATGCATGAGAAAATTTGAAAAAATGCATAGAAAATGAGAATAATGCATAAGAAAATGAGAAAAATGCATATGACAATAAGCAAGAATAAATAATAAATGAAAAACAATGCATATGACAATTAAAAAGAATGTATGACAAAATAGGAAGGAAGGCATACGATAATATGAAAGAATGCATGAGAAAATTAGTAAGAACGCATAAGAAAATTAGAAACAATGGATCAAAAATGAGAAAATTTCATATAAAAATGAGAAAGAATGCATAAAAAATGAGAAATAATGCAATAAAAAATGGGAAACAATGCCTACGGTAATTAGAGAGAATCAAAATTGGAAAGAATGCATCAAACATTGAGGAAGAATGCATAAGACAATGAGAAAGAATGAATAAGAAAAGGAGAAAGAATGCATAAGAAAATGAGAAAGAATGCATAAGAAAATGAGAAAGAATGCATGAGAAAATGAGAAAGAATGCATCAGAAAATGAGAAAGAATGCATAAGAAAATGAGAAAGTAAGTATAAGAAAATGAGAAAGAATGCATAAGAAAATGAGAAAGAATGCATAAGAACATGAGAAAGTAAGTATGAGAAAATGAGAAAGAATGAATAAGAAAATGAGAAAGAATGCATGAGAAAATGAGAAAGAATGCATAAGAAAATGAGTAAGAATGCATAAGAAAATGAGAAAGTAAGTATAAGAAAATGAGAAAGAATGCATAAGAAAATGAGAAAGAATGCATAAGAACATGAGAAAGAATGCATAAGAAAATGAGAAAGTAAGTATAAGAAAATGAGAAAGAATGCATAAGAAAATAAGAAAGAATGCATAAGAAAATGAGAAAGAAAGCTTAAATAAATGAGAAAGAATGCATAAGAAAATGAGAAAGAATGCATAAGAAACAAAGAAAGAATGCATAAGAAAATGAGAAAGAATTCATAAGAAAATGAGAAAGAATGCAAAAGAAAATGAGAAAGAATGCATAAGAAAATGAGAAAGAATGCATAAGAAAATGAGAAAGAAATCATAAGAAAATGAGAAAGAATGCATAAGAAAATAAAAAAGAATGCATAAGAAAATGAGAAAGAATTCATAAGAAAATGAAAAAGAATGCATAAGAAAATGAGAAAGTAAGTATAAGAAAATGAGAAAGAATTTATAAGAAAATGAGAAAGAATTCATAAGAAAATGAAAAAGAATGCATAAGAAAATGAGAAAGAATGCATGAGAAAATGAGAAAGAATTCATAAGAAAATGAGAAAGAATGCATGAGAAAATGAGAAAGAATGCATAAGAAAATGAGAAAGAATGTATGAGAAAATGAGAAAGAATGCATCAGAAAATGAGACAGAATGCATAAGAAAATGACAAAGAATTCATAAGAAAATGAGAAAGAATGCATAAGAAAATGAAAAAGAATGCATAAGAACATGAGAAAGAATGTATAAGAAAATGAGAAAGAATGCATAAGAAAATGAGAAAGAATGTATGAGAAAATGAGAAAGAATGCATAAGAAAATGAGACAGAATGCATAAGAAAATGACAAAGAATTCATACGAACATGAGAAAGAATGCATAAGAAAAGGAGAAAGAATGCATAAGAACATGAGAAAGAATGTAAAAGAAAATGAGAAAGAATGCATAAGCAAATGATAAAGAATGCATGAGAAAATGAGAAAGAATGCATAAGAAAATGAGAAAGAATGCATAAGAAAATGAAAAAGAATGCATAAGAAAATGAGACAGAATGTATAAGAAAATGAGAAAGAATGCATAAGAAAATGAGAAAGAATGCATAAGAAAATGAGAAAGAAAGCTTAAATAAATGAAAAAGAACACATAAGAAAATTAAAAAGAATGAATAAGAAAATGAGAAAGAATGCATAAGAAAATGAGAAAGAAAGCTTAAATTAATGAGAAAGAATGCATAAGAAAATGAGAAAGAATGCATAAGAAAATGAGATAGAATGCATAAGAAAATAAGAAAGAAAGCTTAAATAAATGAGAAAGAATGCATAAGAAAATGAGAAAACATGCATAAGAAAATGAGAAAGAATGCATAAGAAAATGAGCAAGAAATCTTAAGTAAATGAAAAAGAACACATAAGAAAATGAGAAAGAATGAATAAGAAAATGAGAAAGAATGCATAAGAAAATGAGAAAGAAAGCTTAAATTAATGAGAAAGAATGCATAAGAAAATGAGAAAGAATGCATAAGAAAATGAGAAAGAATGCATAAGAAAATAAGAAAGAAAGCTTAAATAAATGAGAAAGAATGCATAAGAAAATGAGAAAGAATGCATAAGAAAATGAGAAAGAATGCATAAGAAAATGAGAAAGAATGTATAAGAAAATGAGAAAGAATGCATAAGAAAATGAGAAAGAATGCATAACACAATGAGAAAGAATGCATAAGAAAATGAGAAAGAATGCATAAGAAAATGAGAAAGAATGCAAAAAAAAATGAGAAAGAAAGCTTAAATAAATGAGAAAGAATGCACAAGAAAATGAGAAAGAATGCATAAGAAAATGTGAAAGAACACATAAGAAAATGAGAAAGATTGCATAAGAAAATGAGAAAGAATTCAAAAGAAAATGAGAAAGAATGCATAAGAAAATGACGAAGAATGCATAAGATAATGAGAAAGAATGCATAAGACAATGAGAAAGTAAGCTAAAATAAATGAGAAAGAATGCATAAGAAAATGAGGAAGAATGCATGAGAAAATTAGAAAGAATGCATGAGAAAATGAGAAAGAAAGCTTAAATAAATGAGAAAGAATGCATAAGAAAATGAGAAAGACATCTTAAATAAATGAAAAAGAATGCATAAGAAAATGAGAAAGAATGCATAAGAAAATGAGAAAGAATGCATAAGAAAATTAGTAAGAATGCATAAGAAAATGACGAAAAATGCCTAAGAAAATGAGAAAGAAAGCTTAAATAAATGAGAAAGAATGCATAAGAAAATGAGGAAGACTGCATGAGAAAATGAGAAAGAAATCTAAAATAAATGAGACAGAATGAATAAGAAAATGAGAAAGAATGCATAAGAAAATGAGAAAGAATGCATAAGAAAATGAGAAAGAATTCATAAGAAAATGAGAAAGAATGCATAAGAAAATGAGGAAGAATGCATGAGAAAATGAGTAAGAATGCATAAGGAAAGTAGAAAGTATGCAAAAGAAAATGAGAAAGAATGTATAAGAAAATGAGAAAGAACGCATAAGAAAATGAGAAAGAATGCATAAGAACATGAGAAAGAATGCATAAGAAAATGAAAAAGAATGCATAAGAAAATGAGAAAGAATGCATAAGAAAATGAGAAAGAATGCATAAGACAATGAGAGAGAATGCATGAGACGATTAGAAAGAATTCATAAGAAAATAAGAAAGACCGCAAAAGAAAATGAAAAAGAATGCATAAGAAAATGAGCCATAATGTATAAGAAAATGAGAAAGAATGCATAAGAAAATGAGAAAGAATGCATGAGAAAATGAGAAAGAATTCATAAGAAAATGAGAAAGAATGCATAAGAAAATGGAGAAGAATGCATAAGAAAATGAGGAAGAATGTATAAGAAAATGAGAAAGATTGCATAAGAAAATTAGACAGAATGCATAAGAAAATGAGAAAGAATGCATAAGAAAATGAGAAAGAATGCATCAGAAAATGAGAAAGAATGCATAACAAAATGAGAAAGAATGCATGAGAAAATGAGAAAGAATTCATAAGAAAATGAGAAAGAATGCATAAGAAAATGAAAAAGAATATATAAGAAAATTAGACAGAATGTATAAGAAAATGAGAAAGAATGAATCAGAAAATGAGAAAGAATGCATAAGAAAATGTGAAAGAACGCATAAGAAAATTCGAAAGAATGCATAAGAAAATGAGAAAGAATTAAAAAAAAAATGAGAAAGAATGCATAAGAAAATGACTAAGAATGCATAAGATAATGAGAAAGAATGCATAAGACAATGAGAAAGTAAGCTTAAATAAATGAGAAAGAATGCATAAGAAAATGAGGAAGAATGCATGAGAAAATTAGAAAGAATGCATGAGAAAATGAGAAAGAAAGCTTAAATAAATGAGAAAGAATGCATAAGAAAATGAGAAAGACATCTAAAATAAATGAAAAAGAATGCATAAGAAAATGAGAAAGAATGCATAAGAAAATGAGAAAGAATGCATAAGAAAATGAGAAAGAATGCATAAGAAAATCACGAAAAATGCCTAAGAAAATGAGAAAGAAAGCTTAAATAAATGAGAAAGAATGCATAAGAAAATGAGGAAGAATGCATGAGAAAATGAGAAAGAAATCTAAAATAAATGAGACAGAATGAATAAGAAAATGAGAAAGAATGCATAAGAAAATGAGAAAGAATGCATAAGAAAATGAGAAAGAATGCATAAGAAAATGAGAAAGAATTCATTAGAAAATGAGAAAGAATGCATAAGACAATGAGAAAGAAACCTTAAATAAATGAGAAAGAATGCATAAGAAAATGAGAAAGAATGCATAAGACAATGAGAAAAAATTCATACGAAAATGAGAAAGAATGCATAAGAAAATGAGAAAGAATTCATAAGAAAATGAGAAAGAAAGCTTAAATAAATGAGAAAGAATGCATAAGAAAATGAGAAAGAAATCTAATATAAATGAGACAGAATGAATAAGAAAATGAGAAAGAATGCATAAGAAAATGAGAAAGAATGCATAAGAAAATGAGAAAGAATGTATGAGAAAATGAGAAAGAATGCATAAGAAAATGAGACAGAATGCATAAGAAAATGACAAAGAATTCATACGAACATGAGAAAGAATGCATAAGAAAATGAGAAAGAATGCATAAGAACATGAGAAAGAATGTAAAAGAAAATGAGAAAGAATGCATAAGCAAATGATAAAGAATGCATGAGAAAATGAGAAAGAATGCATAAGAAAATGAGAAAGAATGCATAAGAAAATGAAAAAGAATGCATAAGAAAATGAGACAGAATGTATAAGAAAATGAGAAAGAATGCATAAGAAAATGAGAAAGAATGCAAAAGAAAATGAGAAAGAAAGCTTAAATAAATGAAAAAGAACACATAAGAAAATGAGAAAGAATGAATAAGAAAATGAGAAAGAATGCATAAGAAAATGAGAAAGAAAGCTTAAATTAATGAGAAAGAATGCATAAGAAAATGAGAAAGAATGCATAAGAAAATGAGATAGAATGCATAAGAAAATAAGAAAGAAAGCTTAAATAAATGAGAAAGAATGCATAAGAAAATGAGAAAACATGCATAAGAAAATGAGAAAGAATGCATAAGAAAATGAGAAAGAAATCTTAAGTAAATGAAAAAGAACACATAAGAAAATGAGAAAGAATGAATAAGAAAATGAGAAAGAATGCATAAGAAAATGAGAAAGAAAGCTTAAATTAATGAGAAAGAATGCATAAGAAAATGAGAAAGAATGCATAAGAAAATGAGAAAGAATGCATAAGAAAATAAGAAAGAAAGCTTAAATAAATGAGAAAGAATGCATAAGAAAATGAGAAAGAATGCATAAGAAAATGAGAAAGAATGCATAAGAAAATGAGAAAGAATGTATAAGAAAATGAGAAAGAATGCATAAGAAAATGAGAAAGAATGCATAACACAATGAGAAAGAATGCATAAGAAAATGAGAAAGAATGCATAAGAAAATGAGAAAGAATGCAAAAAAAAATGAGAAAGAAAGCTTAAATAAATGAGAAAGAATGCACAAGAAAATGAGAAAGAATGCATAAGAAAATGTGAAAGAACACATAAGAAAATGAGAAAGATTGCATAAGAAAATGAGAAAGAATTCAAAAGAAAATGAGAAAGAATGCATAAGAAAATGACGAAGAATGCATAAGATAATGAGAAAGAATGCATAAGACAATGAGAAAGTAAGCTAAAATAAATGAGAAAGAATGCATAAGAAAATGAGGAAGAATGCATGAGAAAATTAGAAAGAATGCATGAGAAAATGAGAAAGAAAGCTTAAATAAATGAGAAAGAATGCATAAGAAAATGAGAAAGACATCTTAAATAAATGAAAAAGAATGCATAAGAAAATGAGAAAGAATGCATAAGAAAATGAGAAAGAATGCATAAGAAAATTAGAAAGAATGCATAAGAAAATGACGAAAAATGCCTAAGAAAATGAGAAAGAAAGCTTAAATAAATGAGAAAGAATGCATAAGAAAATGAGGAAGACTGCATGAGAAAATGAGAAAGAAATCTAAAATAAATGAGACAGAATGAATAAGAAAATGAGAAAGAATGCATAAGAAAATGAGAAAGAATGCATAAGAAAATGAGAAAGAATTCATAAGAAAATGAGAAAGAATGCATAAGAAAATGAGGAAGAATGCATGAGAAAATGAGTAAGAATGCATAAGGAAAGTAGAAAGTATGCAAAAGAAAATGAGAAAGAATGTATAAGAAAATGAGAAAGAACGCATAAGAAAATGAGAAAGAATGCATAAGAACATGAGAAAGAATGCATAAGAAAATGAAAAAGAATGCATAAGAAAATGAGAAAGAATGCATAAGAAAATGAGAAAGAATGCATAAGACAATGAGAGAGAATGCATGAGACGATTAGAATGAATTCATAAGAAAACAAGAAAGACCGCAAAAGAAAATGAAAAATAATGCATAAGAAAATGAGCCAGAATGTATAAGAAAATGAGAAAGAATGCATAAGAAAATGAGAAAGAATGCATGAGAAAATGAGAAAGAATTCATAAGAAAATGAGAAAGAATGCATAAGAAAATGGAGAAGAATGCATAAGAAAATGAGGAAGAATGTATAAGAAAATGAGAAAGATTGCATAAGAAAATTAGACAGAATGCATAAGAAAATGAGAAAGAATGCATAAGAAAATGAGAAAGAATGCATCAGAAAATGAGAAAGAATGCATAACAAAATGAGAAAGAATGCATGAGAAAATGAGAAAGAATTCATAAGAAAATGAGAAAGAATGCATAAGAAAATGAAAAAGAATATATAAGAAAATTAGACAGAATGTATAAGAAAATGAGAAAGAATGAATCAGAAAATGAGAAAGAATGCATAAGAAAATGTGAAAGAACGCATAAGAAAATGCGAAAGAATGCATAAGAAAATGAGAAAGAATTCAAAAGAAAATGAGAAAGAATGCATAAGAAAATGACGAAGAATGCATAAGATAATGAGAAAGAATGCATAAGACAATGAGAAAGTAAGCTTAAATAAATGAGAAAGAATGCATAAGAAAATGAGGAAGAATGCATGAGAAAATTAGAAAGAATGCATGAGAAAATGAGAAAGAAAGCTTAAATAAATGAGAAAGAATGCATAAGAAAATGAGAAAGACATCTAAAATAAATGAAAAAGAATGCATAAGAAAATGAGAAAGAATGCATAAGAAAATGAGAAAGAATGCATAAGAAAATGAGAAAGAATGCATAAGAAAATGACGAAAAATGCCTAAGAAAATGAGAAAGAAAGCTTAAATAAATGAGAAAGAATGCATAAGAAAATGAGGAAGAATGCATGAGAAAATGAGAAAGAAATCTAAAATAAATGAGACAGAATGAATAAGAAAATGAGAAAGAATGCATGAGAAAATGAGAAAGAATGCATAAGAAAATGAGAAAGAATGCATAAGAAAATGAGAAAGAATTCATTAGAAAATGAGAAAGAATGCATAAGACAATGAGAAAGAAACCTTTAATAAATGAGAAAGAATGCATAAGAAAATGAGAAAGAATGCATAAGACAATGAGAAAAAATTCATACGAAAATGAGAAAGAATGCATAAGAAAATGAGAAAGAATTCATAAGAAAATGAGAAAGAAAGCTTAAATAAATGAGAAAGAATGCATAAGAAAATGAGAAAGAAATCTAATATAAATGAGACAGAATGAATAAGAAAATGAGAAAGAATGCATAAGAAAATGAGAAAGAATGCATCAGAAAATGAGAAAGAATTCATAAGAAAATGAGAAAGAATTTATAAGAAAATGAGAAAGAATGCATAAGAAAATGAGAAAGAATGTATAAGAAAATGAGAAAGAATGCATAAGAAAATGAGAAAGAATTCATAAGAAAATGAGAAAGAAAGCTTAAATAAATGAGAAAGAATGCATAAGAAAATGAGAAAGAAAGCTTAAATAAATGAGAAAGAATGAATAAGAAAATGAGAAAAGAATGCATAAGAAAATGAGAAAGAATGCATAAGAAAATGAGAAAGAATGCATAAGAAAATGAGAAAGAATTCATAAGAAAATGAGAAAGAATGCATAAGAAAATGAGAAAGAATGCATAACCAAATGAGAAAAATGCATACTAAAATGAGAAAGAATTCATAAGAAAATGAGAAAGAATGCATAAGAAAATGAGAAAGAATTCATAAGAAAATGAGAAAGAATGCATAATAAAATGAGAAAGAATGCATAAGAAAATGGGAAAGAATGCATGAGAAAATGAGAAAGAATTCATAAGAAAATGAGAAAGAATGCATGAGAAAATGAGAAAGAATGCAACCAAGAATGAGAACAAATGTATAGGAAAATTAGAAAGAACGCGTCTGAAGATGAAAAATAACTCATCCAAACATGAGGAGCAATCCATATGAAAATGAAAAAGTATGCATCAAGAATTAAAAAGAATGCTATAGAAATTGAGAAAAATTGCATAGGAAAATGAGAAAGAATGCATCAGTAAATAAGAAAGAATGCATAGAATATGAAAAAGAATGCATCAGAAAATAAGAAAAAATGCATTACACATTGAGTAGGAATGTATTAGAAAATGAGAAAGATTACATAAGAACATGAAAAAGTATGCATGAGAAAATGAGGAAGAATGCATAAATATGAGAAAAAAAATTATGAAAAAATGAGAAAGAATGCAGGAAAACATAAGAATGACAGCGTAAGAAAATAAGAAAGAAGGGATAAAAAATGACAAAGAACGCATCAAACATTGAGAAAGTATGCATAACTTTATGAGAAAGAATTCATAAGAAAATGAGAAAGAATGCATCAGAAAATGAGAAAGAATGCATCAAACATTGAGAAAGAATGCATAAGAAAATGGGAAAGAATGCATAAGAATATGAGTAAGAATGCATTAGAAAATGAGAAAACATGAAAAAAAATGAAAAACTGTACAGGAAAATTAGAAAAAATGCAAAAGAAAATAAGAAAGAATGCACCAGAATATGAGAAAAATGCACATGGCAATCAGAAAGAATGTATAAGAAAATTAGAAAGAATGAATAACAAAAAAATGAGAAAGAATGCATGAAAAATGAGAAATCATCCATTAAAATTAGAAACACTGCAAAAGAAAATGAGACAGAATGCCTCAGAAAATGAGTAAATGCATAACACAATGAGAAAGCATGCATCAATAAATGAGAAAGAATGCATCAATAAATGAGAAAGAATGCATCAATAAATGAGAAAGAACGCATCAGAAAATGAGAAAAATTTATAAAAACTCAGAAAATATGCATAAGAAAATTAGAATTAATGCATAAGAGCATGACAAAAAATGCAAAAAAAATTAGAAAGAATGCATCAGAAAATCAGAAAGAATGCATAAAAAAATGAGAAAAAATGCGGGGGGAAGGGAGAAAGAATGCCTAAAAAATGAGAACAATGACAACGAATGCATTAAACATTGAGAAAGAATACATGAGAAAACGTGGAAGAAGGCATCAAACATTCAGAATGAATGCATGAGAAAATTTGAAAAAATGCATAGAAAATGAGAATAATGCATAAGAAAATGAGAAAAATGCATATGACAATAAGCAAGAATAAATAATAAATGAAAAACAATGCATATGACAATTAAAAAGAATGTATGACAAAATAGGAAGGAAGGCATACGATAATATGAAAGAATGCATGAGAAAATTAGTAAGAACGCATAAGAAAATTAGAAACAATGGATAAAAAATGAGAAAATTTCATATAAAAATGAGAAAGAATGCATAAAAAATGAGAAATAATGCAATAAAAAATGGAAAACAATGCCTACGGTAATTAGAAAGAATCAAAATTAGAAAGAATGCATCAAACATTGAGGAAGAATGCATAAGACAATGAGAAAGAATGAATAAGAAAAGGAGAAAGAATGCATAAGAAAATGAGAAAGAATGCATGAGAAAATGAGAAAGAATGCATGAGAAAATGAGAAAGAATGCATAAGAAAATAAGAAAGAATGCATAAGAAAATGAGAAAGTAAGTATAAGAAAATGAGAAAGAATGCACAAGAAAAGGAGAAAGAATGCATAAGAACATGAGAAAGTAAGTATAAGAAAATGAGAAAGAATGCATAAGAAAATGAGAAAGAATGCATGAGAAAATGAGAAAGAATGCATAAGAAAATGAGAAAGAATGCATAAGAAAATGAGAAAGTAAGTATAAGAAAATGAGAAAGAATGCATAAGAAAAGGAGAAAGAATGCATAAGAACATGAGAAAGAATGCATAAGAAAATGAGAAAGTAAGTATAAGAAAATGAGAAAGAATGCATAAGAAAATAAGAAAGAATGCATAAGAAAATGAGAAAGAAAGCTTAAATAAATGAGAAAGAGTGCATAAGAAAATGAGAAAGAATGCATAAGAAACAAAGAAAGAATGCATAAGAAAATGAGAAAGCATTCATAAGAAAATGAGAAAGTATGCAATAGAAAATGAGAAAGAATGCATAAGAAAATGAGAAAGAATGCATAAGAAAATGAGAAAGAAATCATAAGAAAATTAGAAAGAATGCATAAGAAAATAAAAAAGAATGCATAAGAAAATGAGAAAGAATTCATAAGAAAATGAAAAAGAATACATAAGAAAATGAGAAAGTAAGTATAAGAAAATGAGAAAGAATTTATAAGAAAATGAGAAAGAATTCATAAGAAAATGAAAAAGAATGCATAAGAAAATGAGAAAGAATGCATGAGAAAATGAGAAAGACTTCATAAGAAAATGAGAAAGAATGCATGAGAAAATGAGAAAGAATGCATAAGAAAATGAGAAAGAATGTATGAGAAAATGAGAAAGAATGCATCAGAAAATGAGACAGAATGCATAAGAAAATGAGAAAGAATTCATAAGAAAATGAGAAAGAATGCATAAGAAAATGAAAAAGAATGTATAAGAAAATGAGAAAGAATGTATAAGAAAATGAGAAAGAATGCATAAGAAAATGAGAAAGAATGTATGAGAAAATGAGAAAGAATGCATAAGAAAATGAGACAGAATGCATAAGAAAATGACAAAGAATTCATAAGAACATGAGAAAGAATGCATAAGAAAATGAAAAAGAATGCATAAGAACATGAGAAAGAATGTATTAGAAAATGAGAAAGAATGCATAAGCAAATGATAAAGAATGCATGAGAAAATGAGAAAGAATGCATAAGAAAATGAGAAAGAATGCATAAGAAAATGAAAAAGAATGCATAAGAAAATGAGACAGAATGTATAAGAAAATGAGAAAGAATGCATAAGAAAATGAGAAAGAATGCATAAGAAAATGAGAAAGAAAGCTTAAATAAATGAAAAAGAACACATAAGAAAATGAGAAAGAATGAATAAGAAAATGAGAAAGAATGCATAAGAAAATGAGAAAGAAAGCTTAAATTAATGAGAAAGAATGCATAAGAAAATGAGAAAGAATGCATAAGAAAATGAGAAAGAATGCATAAGAAAATAAGAAAGAAAGCTTAAATAAATGAGAAAGAATGCATAAGAAAATGAGAAAGAATGCATAAGAAAATGAGAAAGAATGCATAAGAAAATGAGAAAGAAATCTAAAGTAAATGAAAAAGAACACATAAGAAAATGAGAAAGAATGAATAAGAAAATGAGAAAGAATGCATAAGAAAATGAGAAAGAAAGCTTAAATTAATGAGAAAGAATGCATAAGAAAATGAGAAAGAATGCATAAGAAAATGAGAAAGAATGCATAAGAAAATAAGAAAGAAAGCTTAAATAAATGAGAAAGAATGCATAAGAAAATGAGAAAGAATGCATAAGAAAATGAGAAAGAATGCATAAGATAATGAGAAAGAAATCTTAAGTAAATGAAAAAGAACACATAAGAAAATGAGAAAGAATGAATAAGAAAATGAGACAGAATGTATAAGAAAATGAGAAAGAATGCATAAGAAAATGAGAAAGAATGCATAAGAAAATGAGAAAGAAATCTCAAGTAAATGAAAAAGAACACATAAGAAAATGAGAAAGAATGAATAAGAAAATGAGAAAGAATGCATAAGACAATGAGAAAGAATGAATAAGAAAATGAGAAAGAATGCATAAGAAAATGAGAAAGAATGAATAAGAAAATGAGAAAGAATGAATAAGAAAATGAGAAAGAATGCATAAGAAAATGAGAAAGAAAGCTTAAATTAATGAGAAAGAATGCATAAGAAAATGAGAAAGAATGCCTAAGAAAATGAGAAAGAATGCATAAGAAAATAAGAAAGAAAGCTTAAATAAATGAGAAAGAATGCATAAGAAAATGAGAAAGAATGCATAAGAAAATGAGAAAGAATGCATAAGAAAATGAGAAAGAAATCTTAAGTAAATGAAAAAGAACACATAAGAAAATGAGAAAGAATGAATAAGAAAATGAGAAAGAATGCATAAGAAAATGAGAAAGAAAGCTTAAATTAATGAGAAAGAATGCATAAGAAAATGAGAAAGAATGCATAAGAAAATGAGAAAGAATGCATAAGAAAATAAGAAAGAAAGCTTAAATAAATGAGAAAGAATGCATAAGACAATGAGAGAGAATGCATAAGAAAATGAGAAAGAATGCATAAGAAAATGAGAAAGAAATCTTAAGTAAATGAAAAAGAACTCATAAGAAAATGAGAAAGAATGAATAAGAAAATGAGAAAGAATGCATAAGAAAATGAGAAAGAAAGCTTAAATTAATGAGAAAGAATGCATAAGAAAATGAGAAAGAATGCATAAGAAAATGAGAAAGAATGCATAAGAAAATAAGAAAGAAAGCTTAAATAAATGAGAAAGAATGCATAAGAAAATGAGAAAGAATGCATAAGAAAATAAGAAAGAATGCATAAGAAAATGAGAAAGAATGTATAAGAAAATGAGAAAGAATGCATAAGAAAATGAGAAAGAATGCATAACACAATGAGAAAGAATGCATAATAAAATGAGAAAGAATGCATAAGAAAATGAGAAAGAATGCAAAAAAATGAGAAAGAAAGCTTAAATAAATGAGAAAGAATGCACAAGAAAATGAGAAAGAATGCATAAGAAAATGTGAAAGAACGCATAAGAAAATGAGAAAGAATTCATAAGAAAATGAGAAAGAATTCAAAAGAAAATGAGAAAGAATGCATAAGAAAATGACGAAGAATGCATAAGATAATGAGAAAGAATGCATAAGACAATGAGAATGTAAGCTTAAATAAATGAGAAAGAATGCATAAGAAAATGAGGAAGAATGCATGAGAAAATTAGAAAGAATGCATGAGAAAATGAGAAAGAAAGCTTAAATAAATGAGAAAGAATGCATAAGAAAATGAGAAAGGCATCTTAAATAAATGAAAAAGTATGCATAAGAAAATGAGAAAGAATGCATAAGAAAATGAGAAAGAATGCATAAGAAAATGAGAAAGAATGCATAAGAAAATGACGGAAAATGCCTAAGAAAATGAGAAAGAAAGCTTAAATAAATGAGAAAGAATGCATAAGAAAATGAGGAAGAATTCATGAGAAAATGAGAAAGAAATCTAAAATAAATGAGACAGAATGAATAAGAAAATGAGAAAGAATGCATAAGAAAATGAGAAAGAATGCATAAGAAAATGAGAAAGAATTCATAAGAAAATGAGAAAAATTCATAAGAAAATGAGGAAGAATGCATGAGAAAATGAGTAAGAATGCATAAGGAAAGTAGAAAGAATGCATAAGAAAATGAGAAAGAATGTATAAGAACATGAGAAAGAACGCATAAGAAAATGAGAAAGAATGCATAAGAACATGAGAAAGAATGCATAAGAAAATGAAAAAGAATGCATAAGAAAATGAGAAAGAATGCATAAGAAAATGAGAAAGAATGCATAAGACAATGAGAGAGAATGCATGAGACGATTAGAAAGAATTCATAAGAAAATGAGAAAGACCGCAAAAGAAAATGAAAAAGAATGCATAAGAAAATGAGCCAGAATGTATAAGAAAATGAGAAAGAATGCATAAGAAAATGAGAAAGAATGCATGAGAAAATGAGAAAGACTTCATAAGAAAATGAGAAAGAATGCATAAGAAAATGGAGAAGAATGCATAAGAAAATGAGGAAGAATGTATAAGAAAATGAGAAAGAATGCATAAGAAAATTAGACAGAATGCATAAGAAAATGAGAAAGAATGCATAAGAAAATGAGAAAGAATGCATCAGAAAATGAGAAAGAATGCATAACAATATGAGAAAGAATGCATGAGAAAATGAGAAAGAATTCATAAGAAAATGAGAAAGAATCCATAAGAAAATGAAAAAGAATGCATAAGAAAATTAGAGAGAATGTATAAGAAAATGAGAAATAATGAATAAGAAAATGAGAAAGAATGCATAAGAAAATGAGAAAGAATGCATAAGAAAATAAGAAAGAAAGCTTAAATACATGAGAAAGTACGCATAAGAAAATTAGACAGAATGTATAAGAAAATGAGAAAGAATGAATAAGAAAATTAGAAAGAATGCATAAGAAAATGAGAAAGAATGCATAAGAAAATGAGAAAGAAAGCTTAAATAAATGAGAAAGATTGCACAAGAAAATGAGAAAGAATGCATAAGAAAATGTGAAAGAACGCATAAGAAAATGAGAAACAATGCATAAGAAAATGAGAAAGAATTCAAAAGAAAATGAGAAAGAATGCATAAGAAAATGACGAAGAATGCATAAGATAATGAGAAAGAATGCATAAGACAATGAGAAAGTAAGCTTAAATAAATGAGAAAGAATGCATAAGAAAATGAGGAAGAATGCATGAGAAAATTAGAAAGAATGCATGAGAAAATGAGAAAGAAAGCTTTAATAAATGAGAAAGAATGCATAAGAAAATGAGAAAGACATCTTAAATAAATGAAAAAGAATGCATAAGAAAATGAGAAAGAATGCATAAGAAAATGAGAAAGAATGCATAAGAAAATGAGAAAGAATGCATAAGAAAATGAGAAAGAATGCATAAGAAAATGACGAAAAATGCCTAAGAAAATGAGAAAGAAAGCTTAAATAAATGAGAAAGAATGCATAAGAAAATGAGGAAGAATGCATGAGAAAATGAAAAAGAAATCTAAAATAAATGAGACAGAATTAATAAGAAAATGAGAAAGAATGCATTAGAAAATGAGAAAGAATGCATAAGAAAATGAGAAAGAATTCATAAGAAAATGAGAAAAATTCATAAGAAAATGAGGAAGAATGCATGAGAAAATGAGTAAGAATGCATAAGGAAAGTAGAAAGAATGCATAAGAAAATGAGAAAGAATGTATAAGAAAATGAGAAAGAACGCATAAGAAAATGAGAAAGAATGCATAAGAACATGAGAAAGAATGCATAAGAAAATGAAAAAGAATGCATAAGAAAATGAGAAAGAATGCAAAAGAAAATGAGAAAGAATGCATAAGACAATGAGAGAGAATGCATGAGACGATTAGAAAGAATTCATAAGAAAATGAGAAAGACCGCAAAAGAAAATGAAAAAGAATGCATAAGAAAATGAGCCAGAATGTATAAGAAAATGGGAAAGAATGCATAAGAAAATGAGAAAGAATGCATGAGAAAATGAGAAAGAATTCATAAGAAAATGAGAAAGAATGCATAAGAAAATGGAGAAGAATGCATAAGAAAATGAGAAAGAATGTATAAGAAAATGAGAAAGAATGCATAAGAAAATTAGACAGAATGCATAAGAAAATGAGAAAGAATGCATAAGACAATGAGAAAGAATGCATAAGAAAATGAGAAAAAATGCATAAGAAAATGAGAAAGAATGCATGAGAAAATGAGAAAGAATTCATAAGAAAATGAGAAAGAATGCATAAGAAAATGAAAAAGAATGCATAAGAAAATTAGACAGAATGTATAAGAAACTGAGAAAGAATGAATAAGAAAATGAGAAAGAATGCATAAGAAAATGAGAAAGAATGCATAAGAAAATAAGAAAGAAAGCTTAAATAAATGAGAAAGAACGCATAAGAAAATGAGAAAGAATGCATAAGAAAATGAGAAAGAAAGCTTAAATAAATGAGAAAGAATGCATAAGAAAATGAGAAAGAATGCATGAGAAAATGAGAAAGAAATCTAAAATAAATGAGACAGAATGAATAAGAAAATGAGAAAGAATGCATAAGAAAATGAGAAAGAATGCATAAGAAAATGAGAAAGAATTCATAAGAAAATGAGAAAAATTCATAAGAAAATGAGGAAGAATGCATGAGAAAATGAGTAAGAATGCATAAGGAAAGTAGAAAGAATGCATAAGAAAATGAGAAAGAATGTATAAGAAAATGAGAAAGAACGCATAAGAAAATGAGAAAGAATGCATAAGAACATGAGAAAGAATGCATAAGAAAATGAAAAAGAATGCATGAGAAAATGAGAAAGAATGCAAAAGAAAATGAGAAAGAATGCATAAGACAATGAGAGAGAATGCATGAGACGATTAGAAATAATTCATAAGAAAATGAGAAAGACCGCAAAAGAAAATGAAAAAGAATGCATAAGAAAATGAGCCAGAATGTATAAGAAAATGGGAAAGAATGCATAAGAAAATGAGAAAGAATGCATGAGAAAATGAGAAAGAATTCATAAGAAAATGAGAAAGAATGCATAAGAAAATGGAGAAGAATGCATAAGAAAATGAGAAAGAATGTATAAGAAAATGAGAAAGAACGCATAAGAAAATTAGACAGAATGCATAAGAAAATGAGAAAGAATGCATAAGAAAATGAGAAAGAATGTATAAGAAAATGAGAAAGAATGCATAACAAAATGAGAAAGAATGCATGAGAAAATGAGAAAGAATTCATAAGAAAATGAGAAAGAATGCATAAGAAAATGAAAAAGAATGCATAAGAAAATTAGACAGAATGTATAAGAAAATGAGAAAGAATGCATAAGAAAATGAGAAAGAATGCATAAGAAAATGAGAAAGAATGCATAAGAAAATAAGAAAGAAAGCTTAAATAAATGAGAAAGGACGCATAAGAAAATGAGAAAGAATGCATAAGAAAATGAGAAAGAAAGCTTAAATAAATGAGAAAGAATGCATAAGAAAATGAGAAAGAATGCATGAGAAAATGAGAAAGAATGCATAAGAAAATGAGAAAGAATGTATAAGAAAATGAGAAAGAATGCATAAGAAAATGAGAAAGAATGTATGAGAAAATGAGAAAGAATGCATAAGAAAATGAGAACAAATGCATTACAAAATGAGAAAAAATGCATAAGAAAATGAGAAAGAATGCATAAGAAAATGAGAAAGAATGCAAAAAAATGAGAAAGAAAGCTTAAATAAATGACAAAGGATGCATAAGTAAATGAGAAAGAATGCATAAGAAAATGTGAAAGAATGCAGAAGAAAATGAGAAAGAATGCATAAGAAAATGAGAAAGAATTCAAAAGAAAATGAGAAAGAATGCATAAGAAAATGACGAAGAATGCATAAGAAAATGAGAAAGAACGCATAAGACAATGAGAAAGAAAGCTTAAATAAATGAGAAAGAATGCATAAGAAAATGAGAAAAAAGACATAAGAAAATGACGAAAAATGCATAAGAAAGTGAGAAAGAATGTATAAGAAAATGAGAAAAAATGTATGAGAAAATGAGAAAGAATGCATGAGAAAATTAGAAAGAATGCATGAGAAAATGAGAAAGAAAGCTTAAATAAATTAGAAAGAATGCATAAGAAAATGAGAAAGAAATCTTAAATAAATGAGAAAGAATGCATAAGAACATGAGAAAGAATGCATAAGAAAATGAGAAAAAAGACATAAGAAAATGACGAAAAATGCATAAGAAAGTGAGAAAGAATGTATAAGAAAATAAGAAAGACAGCTTAAATAAATGAGAAAGAATGCATAAGAAAATGAGAAAGAATGCATAAGAAAATGACGGAAAATGCATAAGAAAATGAGAAAGAATGTATAAGAAAATGAGAAAGAAAGCTTAAATAAATGAGAAAGAATGCATAAGTTAATGAGGACGAATGCATGAGAAAATAAGAAAGAATGCATAAGAAAATGAGAAAGAAAGCTTAAATAAATGAGAAAGAATGAATAAATAAATGAGAACGAATGCATAAGAAAATGAGGAAGAATGCATAAGAAAATGAGAAAGAAAGCTTAAATAAATGAGAAAGAATGAATAAATAAATGAGAACGAATGCATAAGAAAATGAGAAAGAATGCATAAGAAAATAAGAAAGAAAGCTTAAATAAATGAGAAAGAATTAATAAATAAATGAGAACGAATGCATAAGAAAATGAGAAAGAATGCATAAGAAAATAAGAAAGAAAGCTTAAATAAATGAGAAAGAATGAATAAATAAATGAGAACGAATGCATAAGAAAATGAGGAAGAATGCATAAGAAAATGAGAAAGAAAGCTTAAATAAATGAGAAAGAATGAATAAATAAATGAGAACGAATGCATAAGAAAATGAGAAAGAATGCATAAAAAATAAGAAAGAAAGCTTAAATAAATGAGAAAGAATGAATAAATAAATGAGAACGAATGCATAAGAAAATGAGGAAGAATGCATAAGAAAATGAGAAAGAAAGCTTAAATAAATGAGAAAGAATGAATAAATAAATGAGAACGAATGCATAAGAAAATGAGAAAGAATGCATAAGAAAATAAGAAAGAATTCATAAGAAAATGAGAAAGAAAGCTTAAATAAATGAGAAAGAATGCATAAGAAAATGAGAAAGAAATCTAATATAAATGAGACAGAATGAATAAGAAAATGAGAAAGAATGCATAAGAAAATGAGAAAGAATGCATAAGAAAATGAGAAAGAATGCATAAGAAAATGAGAAAGAATTCATAAGAAAATGAGAAAGAATTCATAAGAAAATGAGAAAGAATGCATAAGAAAATGAGAAAGAATGTATAAGAAAATGAGAAAGAATGCATAAGAAAATGAGAAAGAAAGCTTAAATAAATGAGAAAGAATGAATAAGAAAATGAGAAAAGAATGCATAAGAAAATGAGAAAGAATGCATAAGGAAATGAGAAAGAATGCATAAGAAAATGAGAAAGAATTCATAAGAAAATGAGAAAGAATGCATAAGAAAATGAGAAAGAATGCATGACCAAATGAGAAAAATGCATACTAAAATGGGAAAGAATGCATAAGAAAATGAGGAAGAATGCATAAGAAAATGAGAAAGAATGTATACGAAAATGAGAAAGAATTCAAAAGAAAATGAGAAAGAATGCATTAGAAAATGAGAAAGAATGTATGAGAAAATGAGAAAGAAAGCTTAAATAAATGAGAAAGAATGCATAATAAAATGAGGAAGAATGCATAAGAAAATGAGAAAGAATGCATGAGATAATTAGAAAGAATGCATAAGACAATGAGGAAGAATGCATGACAAAATGAGAAAGAATGCATGAGAAAATTAGAAAGAATGCATAAGAAAATGAGGAAGAATGCATGAGAAAATGAGAAAGAATGCATGAGAAAATGAGAAAGAATGTATAAGAAAATGAGAAAGAATGCATAAGAAAATGAGAAAAATGCATTAGAAAATGAGGAAGAATTCATAAGAAAATGAGGAAGAATGCATTAGAAAATGAGAAAGAATGCATGAGAAAATAAGGAAGAATGTATAAGAAAATGAGAAAGAATTCATAAGAAAATGAGAAAAATGCATTAGAAAATGAGGAAGAATTCATAAGAAAATGAGGAAGAATGCATTAGAAAATGAGAAAGAATTCATAAGAAAATAAGGAAGAATGTATAAGAAAATGAGAAAGAAAGTTTAAATAAATGAGAAAGAATGCATAACAAAATGAGAAAAATGCATAAAAAATGAGAACATTTCATATAAAAATGAGAAAGAATGCAATAAAAAAAGTGGAACAATGCATACGACAATTAGAGAGAATCAAAATTAGAAAGAATGCATCAAACAATTAAAAAATATTCATAAGAAAACGAGTAACAATGCATGAGAAAATGAGAAAGAAAGCATGAGAAAATGAAAAAAATGCATCAATAAATGAGAAAGACTACATAAGAAAATGAGAAAGAATGGATACAAAATGAAAAAGAATGCATAGCAAAATTAGAGAGAATGCATGGGAGAATAAGAAACAATGAATATGGCAATTAGAAAGAATGTATAAGAAAATGAGAAATAATGCATCAGAAAATGTGAAAAAATGCATAAGAAAATGAGAAAGAATGCATAAGAAAATGAGAAAGAATGCATAAGAAAATGAGAAAGAATGCATAAATTATTAGAAGGAATCCATATGAAAATGAGAAAGTAAGTATAAGAAAATGAGAAAGAATGCATCAGAAAATGAGAAAGAATGCATAAGAAAATGAGAAAGAATGCATAAATTATTAGAAGGAATCCATATGAAAATGAGAAAGTAAGTATAAGAAAATGAGAAAGAATGCATCAGAACATGAGAAGGAATCCATATGAAAATAAGAAAGAATGCATAAGAAAATGAGAAAGAATTCATAAGAAATTGACAAAGAATGCATAAGAAAATGAGAAAGAATGCGGAAAAAATGAGAAAGAATGTAAAAGAAAATGAGAAAGACTGTATATGAAAAGGAGGAAGAATGCATAAGAAAATGAGGAAGAATTCATAAGGAAATGAGGAAGGATGCATAAGAAAATGTGAAAGAATGCGAAAGAAAATGAGAAAGACTGGATAGGAAAACGAGGAAGAATGCATAAGAAAATGAGAAAGAATGCATGAGAAAATGGGAAAGAATGCATAAGAAAATGAGAAAGAATGCATGAGATAATGGGAAAGAATGCATAAGAAAATGAGAAAGAATGCATAAGAAAATGGGAAAGAATGCATAGGAAAATGCGAAAGAATGCATAAGAAAATGAGAAAGAAAGTATAAGAAAATGAGAAAGAATGCATAAGAAAATGAGAAAGAATGCATGAGATAATGGGAAAGAATGCATAAGAAAATGAGAAAGAATGCATAAGAAAATGGGAAAGAATGCATAGGAAAATGCGAAAGAATGCATAAGAAAATGAGAAAGAATGCATTATTAAAATATATATCCAGGAGTTTTGAGAAGATTTATTACTTTCAATATCCAATATCGAGTATTCAAACTTATAATTGGTTGGATTAAAAATATTCTCCTTACTAAGTTATCTTAAATAAGCACAATAAAAGCATTACGCTATGATGATTACAACTATATTTAAAACATGATGATGGTTGAAAAACCGACACAGATATTGGTGAATTATATTTAAACTTTCAATTTCAATCATCAAAATTATTGCCCGACTTTGCATACAGTGGATTCTTTTTAATCTGGTATCCGAATTACCGAAACTGAATGTAATGAAAAAATACCAAAGCCGCATTATAAATTATGTGTGGGAATGCAACGAGATTTTGATTTTCAATTCGCAGAGATCGCATTTCAATTCCATTCTTTAATTATTTAGGTTCATTTTTGGAATGATATGAAATGTTTGTTTGTGTGAGCATCACTCCTAATAACTGGATGCGGAAACACCGAGTAACCTGATTTGATTATGAGTTTCCATCTAGCTCGCAAAAACCTAGCGTCATGGCAGCGATCCATCAATTCTCATTGATCACAAGATCTCCATTTTGAACAAAATTGCCGCTCGTTCCGTTCACTTTCAATTTTTTTGTCGCCTGAATTCAAAATGACCGTTTTAATGGCCGTCATGAATAATCTTTTTAATGAAATGCTCTGTTTTGTTATTCTATGGTCATTTTTTTTTCAATATTTATCGATTTTCCCAATTTTTATCCAATGAAAATAATTGACATAAGAAGGCATTAAAGGATTTCTTTTTAAAAAAGTATTTGAAAAAACGACAATTTATTTCCATTCTGCTTCAATTTCCCAAGTCAGGTGTTCATTTAACCTTCTGGATCACTGATTCGATGTACTAAGTTATAGCATGTTCTATTTCATATTGTTTTACAATCATTTTTTAAAAACAAAAAAAAACGAACACAATTTTACGATGTGTCAACAAATTATCCTTTTTACAATGGCGATTATATTTTAAAAATAAATATGACAGGTCAAAAACAATTATATTTGAACATAGCATGAATGATTAACAAAAACGTCATTTTCTGCGTTAATAAAATTACACAACAATTATTTCAAACGTATGACAGTCGACGCATTACACTAAAACAATAATGATATTCCAACATTAAGTGGGGCATACGAAGAAAATTATATAGATGTATATTTTGCGAGGCAAACATTCGTTCTAATATCGTGAGGGCTTGTCCTGAATAAATAAAGGCACAAAAGTAAAAATAATAATAGATCGACTGATGTTACGTTGGTGAACATGTTTTAATGTTCGTTTTGTATTTGTTGATTATTAATGAGAATGATAGAAAAGTATTAATGTCTGTTAATATGCTTAAAAGTATTAACATTTGTTAAGTTGTGTATGCTTTAATAAATATCCTCTTACTTGAGAATACTCTTTTCGGACACGAATAACAAATATGTAAAAATGCAGTATATGCTATGTATTTTTGACAATCGTAGCTTTAGTATTAAGCAATGAAACACTACTTGCATTCACGAAACATTAAACTATGTCTCGAAAACTTTTAAATTTCATATTTGCATTGCCCATTAATGAACGCCTTAACGAAGCGTGTAGGTCGGAAGAAAACGCAGTTTTTATTAACCCAAAGAAACATACTCTCGATGAATAATATTTGGACTAGTGAAATGACGTTAGTCGATTTTAAAGTATGACAAACTTTCTATCCATTGTAAGAAAACTGAAAAAATGTAGCAAAGATGGAAATTTATTATCGGTTAATCTAGAGCAGCATTTGTTATTACAGATGTACCTGAATTCGAACTATTAATACGTTTACTATACACTTTAATGCTATTATCTATTATGATATAAAATGGAAGTTTGTGGATGTATGTGTGTAAGTTCATTTCCTTAACGACTCGAAAACGGCTTGGCTAATTCTTATGAAATTTTACACAAAGGTGCTCAATGTTACTGGCAGTATTCTTTGTTAGATTTTGAATGTCCTCGAAAATTATCCATGATCGATAATCGAAATAAGACGACGAGAAAAGGAACATGCGATTTATAACACTTTACACAGTCTAATATCGCAAGTGCATCGGTAGGTGTATCAGAAATTTGGAAGAATTTTTGACACCCCTGACAGAAAACTGCGAATAAAATGTAAAAAAGAAAAAAAACTCGTAAGTTTTCTTTTTAAAGTGGCTTCTTTATTTTCTGTATGGAATATACTTCCAAAATAAACTAATAAATTTGTTTAAAAAATAATATTTCTATTATTTTTTATTTTAAAAAGCAGTGTTTACAAAATGTTTACAAAATGCCGGCGTGCCGTCATGCAGCCATTTTTTACGTAATGAAATTAACTGAATTTTACGAGTAAAAATGTTTTAATTCTTAAACTTTAAAATGCGATCCAAATTTTTCTATTGGTTCAATCTTTACAATATTTGTAGGATCAATGTGAAATTGTATGCTCTTTCCAATAAACCAAATATAATATTTTAGACAAACGTTTTATTTTCAAATTTACCCCCCACCCCATTTTGAAATGTCTATTAAAATTTTAATAATTAATTTATGTACCGAAGTTTTATATATCACAAATTGATGCCAAAAGATCAATAAAGAAAATATTCTAATTTAAAACAAAAAAAGAATAGTTTTGGGGGGAAATTTACATGTAAAGTCCAAAGTGTAATACCTTTGTTTTTTCAAACCACGTTGATTTTTTTAATGAAATCTCGCATTATGCTTATATCCTCAAGTAAATACCGGATGCTGACGGATTTTTTTCTATTTCATTAAATGTTTTCTTTTTTTAGATATTTAAAAAAAATCAGTCGATAAATAAGTATTAAAATATAACAATCAAAAAATCGTGTATTTCATTAAGAGAATTTTTAAAAATCGGTGAACTGATTTTTTGTTTTAGGAATAAACTTATAAGTGAATGTGCGTTTCTTTTTAACTACGGAGTACGAAAAATACTAATTTTGGTTGACACACGCAATAAAAAAGAGACATTATTTATGTCCCTTTGACGAATCCATATTTGATAAATTTCATATTAGCAGGAGGATCTCTTTTAAGCTTCGCGCAAAGTACTTTACGAAAATGCGATTTTCTACTACCGTCGCTTTAAAAAATCCTTGTATCAAAAAATACATGGAATTTAAAATATAAATATGGATAAATTCTTAACAATGAAGAATGGAACTACCAATTTTACAGTATTTTTTAAGTAAGTGATTTTTTGGCATTTATATATATACATATATTTATAAGCAAGTCAAAATATGTTGATTTTCTTTATATTTTTTAAAGGTTGCATAATTTGTTATTTAACCTGTTATTTTTTTAAACATTTGGTCTTTGCTCCTTTAATTGAAAAAAGTTAGGGTTTGAATTACATTTTTCAAGTAGTTATAAGCTTCGAAAAATAGTAAGTTGAATTTTTAAAGTGCTGATCATCATTTTTAATGACCACTTTCTGATACACCTAGTGTATCTGACAAGTTTGATTACCACACAAGCGGAACAAACCGACGTATGAAATCAACAAGCGTTACTGATATTACAAGGGGCATCTGAAATGAGTGTTTCTGTTCAAATTGAAACGTGATATTTGCCATTTTCATTTCAAACCAAAATCCAATCTATTATCACCGCTCAACAGTAAGTTTTTTTTTATGACAGGTGCGTTCGAAATAAACGTGTCTGTTTAGAGCACAAATCAAGTTTAATACTTGACTTTTGTATTTAAAACTTTTCAACAATCTCTACCTTTTCGACGATGGTCGACTACCAAATGTATAACGTCCTGTGTCAGAAAATACGCTATCCGACATACAGATACCTCTCCGTTATGTTGCCAAGCTTATCAAACACTTTGATTCCAGTGAAGCAACAGGCCCCAACGGCATTTTAATCATAGTGATAAAAAAGCTCCAACCAGAACTAGCTCTCATACTTACAAAGCTGTTTAAGCATTTCTACCCACGAGCCTGGAAAACTTCATCAGTATGCCCCGTATTTAAATATACTTTAGATCGACCATCAGCCTCTCAATACACACCAATCAGTCTCATGTGTGTTATGAGTAAATCATACGTGATAAATAGTCAACCCCTCTCAGCAAAAATAATTTACACAGTGACATGTTGTATAATTTCCATACTTGTAGACTACAACTAATGTGGTAACTGTAATATATCACAAGATTAGGGCTTTGTTTCTAGAGTAATAGCTCTTGACATACCCAAGGCGTTTGATAGATTATGGCATAAAGGTATACTTGAAAGAATTTCCAGTTATAGAAAAGCTGAAAATGTCCTCCTAATTATTAAATCCTTCTACTCTGATAGTTTTATAAAAGTATTCCTCGATGAGTAGAAATCATTTTACGTTTTTACGCTGGCGTCCCTCAGTGTTCAATCTTGGGCCCAACTCTCTTTTTGATCTTCATAAACGATCTCATAAACCTTATTTATAGATTAATTTAGATCTTTATTACAGATGATACCACAATCTAGGCAACACTTCAAAAGCCAACAATGGCAAAGACCACCTAATTCTCTATGATCTTAAGCACGAAGTGCAATGGAGAAAAATGTGGCTGATTAAGTGTAATGCAGCTAAAACCAAGCTTCTTTTATTTTATCATAATAGCTTTGTTCTCCAACTAGCCCGAATTAAAATGAGTGTCTCTCGGTTTAGAGAAGCATCACGTATTGACAATCTTCTCTAATTGATATTCACTCTTGGTCTGAAATAGAACATATATATATATATATCAACTCTCTTGCCGAGATCGCTGGAAAAATAGTGGATTATTTTTACTGATACAGTAGCTTCGATGCGTTTTGCTTTTCTAAGCAACCCCTTTTTCTGCAGAAGAGACGTTGCGAGCCTAGCTCTGCTCCTTCGTTATTTTCGTAGCAAGTGTTTGACTGGGCTCCAATCTATGTTCTTTTCTCTTGCAAAACTTTCACAAAAAACACCTGATTAGCTATAAACACTAGGAAGAACTTTCCCCACTTCGTATGTCTGCTTAAATCAAAACGCAGACTCTATGAACAAAGTTTTTTTCCTAGAACTGCCTGCATTGTAGGAGCCTGATCTATTTGCCTGCTTCTCGCTTGATTACATTATGGTCGCCTTCAAGTACAATGTAAACAAGTTTTTGTTGCGCCATCTCCTATAATAATCAAAAATTCTACCCAATCTACAATATTAACTACCAGGTTTAGTTCACTAAATGTTATGTTCGAATGACCTACGACCCTCAATAAGTAGTGACTCTCTTTTACAAAAACACTTTAATTCAAGCCATTATATTGAAGAATAATTTTATAGAATCAAGAGTAGGTTTTCTGTAATGCAACGTAAACTTCAATGTACTTTTAACTAACTTATAGCAAAGGTGATTTCAACAGTTTCGATGACAATAAAAATATGCGAGTGTAAAATTTTAATTGATCATAATTCAATTCTGGGTAACGTCAGCTCACCCTATCAATGTAATATATTGCAATGCCTATTTTAGAGAGAAGGTGCGTAATATCTCTTTTTCCTGTCATGAATAAGTATGGAGACAATGTAATACTTATTCTGATATCAGGATGACATCGTCCCAAGCACTATCTCGTGCTTTAGGGGGGAGGGCGTGTGTAGTACATATGCTATTGTTATTAGACACTCATGACTTGGATTAGGATTTTTTGTAAGAATTATTGTCGTTTATTCGATGAAGAAAATAATCTTTAGAGCTCAGCCTTCACCTTTGCAAATTATGATATACTTAGTATCTGATCTGTTTCCATAAGTATACTCCAGATATAATTTATACGTCTACGAAACTGTGTAGTGTCTTGTTTCATCATAATTGCAGACCCCTATTTTGTGAGATTAGTGTAATACATATTTATTTGTCGTGCTTACCTTCGTTATTATTTGACAGAAAATTTTAGACTACATGCGCAATGTCTAATTACAAGGAGATGAAACCTTTACTATATTAGCTTAAATTCCTTTCTAAAACTATTAAATACTTTCACTTATAGAGCGACTATAGTCTTTAGTTTCGATGTTAGGTGGTGTGCGAAAGCTGGTTTATACAGGAGACTTTAAAACTGTAAGTAAAATATAATGATGCGAAAAAGAAACATTTAAACCAGTAAAAATCTAGTAAATCAGTAAGGAAAAATAAAAACAAAATTGATAAAAAATAAAGTGGTACAAAAACCAAAAATAAAATTAAAGCAAAAAGACGATTTGTTGGTTGTTTTTGTTTTACGGCATATCAACCCTTTGCAGGTTATTTAATGCCGACTCCAAAGATTTTGAAGAAAAATTTTTTAATAGAATATATTCGTTGTTTTCAAGTCGGTTTCTATTTAATCCATAGTTGGAACCCTAACAGGTACTACCACTCCGGGTCGGAGTGGACCTGGGAGCAATGGCCATTAAAGGGTGGCTTCACACTCCCCAAAGCCCGCAAGCTTGGTACTCACCACTTCATATAGTTTAAGGTCATATCCAGGACCGTAAAAATATCAACCGAATAATTTGCAACAATATAATACATTCGGTGTTTTTATTAAAAACAAAACAAAGTTTACTTTCAATTTCAACGTTTGGTCATTAAATGTGTATTTTATTCAGTTTGTTATTAAAGTGACGTCGACGGACCGGTTTCCATTACATCACATGAGTTACGAAGCTCAGTATATCTTAATATAAGTAAGCGCTGTATATCATCTATGATTGGAGTATAGTAACAACTCAAGACCGCATGCGAATTTCTTATTTTCTTAAACCTCTTTCCTCGCATATTTTTTCGGCTTGCTTATGCTGAATACTTACCGGATAATCTTAAATAATGTTAATTCAATATTCAATTCTAAACTTTTAATATAAAAATATTTCGTGTAATTTCATGAGAGATACATTCTTCGATAAACAATCAAGCCTGTTACTATTTAGTTACACCCCCAGAGAGTGAGAGATAAAGTAAAAATGTTGGATTTTTATATGAGGAACATTTGGATTCAGAGAAAATTTTTTAAAAACCTCTTAATGATTGTTGTTTTCTGACCGAGTTCAAACAAGATATAATTCTCCGAATACATCATATGTTCTAGCATCTAGTTTGTCCTATTGCATATTTGAATAATATGTTCATCTATTAATGTACAGATTACATTACAGTGTATATTTTTCATTGGTTTATTATTTTAATAACTTCAAATATTTCAGGATGTTATTACTATTAGTAGAGTTATTTTTTAATTATATGTCTTTTAAATTATTACTAGTAATGCTTCTAATACAAGTTTTCGTATTTTATTGATATGTTCAAGTATAGATGTGCTCTCAACATAAATCTTCAGTTTGGACAGAGGACAAGAATGTTGAGTAGTCAATTTGTTAATTAATCCAAAAATATTGGTAAGTACTCGATCTGACGAGAAATATGGAGATTACATAAACCAGTTCGTTGTAGAAGTGAAGACTGTTTTTCGGAAGTTAAAATTATTAAGAAAATTGAATTAATAGACAGAAACGTCTATTTTAATTAAGAAAAAAAATCCTACCTAAATATATATATATTTATGCACGCATATATATATATATATATATATATATATATATATATATATATATATATATATATATATAAACTGTGTGAATTGCTTTACCGCAGACTACTATATTATCAATATTTCACTTAATATACGTCACACGAATATTAAAATTGTATAATTAAATGACTTTTTCAAGGTTAGATATTTCCCCAAATTTTATTCAAATCCATGCGATATTCACGAAGTTATTACATTAACTTATCAAGTAATTTATACTGTTCATCGCTTTATTGCAGGTCTTTTAAAATGTCAAAAGGGGGATATTAATGGTTATCGAAAAGGAAAGGATTGCTGCTGGACTCGCAGAAGGATTGTTCATCAATGAATTAGCTATAGAGCTGGAAAAGGGATCCAGGAAAATTGGCTCCATTCGTGAACAACCCAACACCAAATCCAAAAAGTATAAGGGCACCAGGAGAAACCTTTCACATCGGAAAAATTAGTAGGGAAGTATTTTGACATTTTTGCTAGAGCTGAAATCGCTCCAAGATCCAGACAGGTCCGATGTAATGTGTTGACTGAGATTGCAAGAAACATCAATACTATTCCAAGGCCTCCATTGAGCAAACAATACAGGGAAAAACGAAAGACTTGGACACAGAATTACATGAACATGGATTTCCAACGTGTTCCATTTACAGATGAGACCCATGCTACTCTTGACGGTCAGGATGGATGGGCCAAAATTTAGTACTCGAAAAGAACTTCAACCCCTTACAGAGTTCATTTCCAACGAAGACCTGGAGTCATTATTTTTTTGGCGGGAGTCATTAGAAATTAGTTGGTTGAAACATTCCGAGTTCCAGAGACTAACCAGCAATGCGTACACGACCTTTTTAAATAGTCATTTGTCACCAGGGCTAGATGACCTACCTTTGTCAGGTTGATTGCAGATGATTTTATGCATTATAATGCAGCATCCCATTCTGCTATGGCGACTGCAGCCTTCCTTGAATCTATGGGCTTCTTTGGAGAAATTCTCATGACTTGACCCCCGTGTTGTCCAGACTTTAACCCCATTGAATAAATCTGGTTAATATTTAAAAGAGGAATTCATGAGAGAAGAGAGCAATTTACTTCCAAAGATGGCTTGTGGAGAACATAGTTTATATTGAGACCAAACAATTGACTTCCCTGGGGGACAAAACGTTGTTGGAAGTTATAAATAAATGGTGGATATGTCGATAAATAATTCATTTATTTGAGGCTTAGGACCTAAGACATTTTTTTTTCTCATTATACTTTGACAGAGAAATATAATCAAAATAAACTTTGCATGGTAAGACATTGTATTTTTACCCTATGTTACGGATTTGTTCCTAGTGTTGGTGTATCGGAATATCAATAAAAAGAGAAAAAAAGATAATTTGAAAAGAAAAACAATTTTTTTATTAAAAAAGAAAAAGAAAAACAAAATCAAAAATAGTAACGAAAAACGAATGTCTAACAAGCTGATTATAATCGATTGTGTAAGGAAAATACTTCTGTTTTCTAGTAATTTCCCTTTTCATAGAAGTCAATGTGTTATAGTAATATTTGTTTTTATCGTTAGCCATGAATGCTTCTGAGCAAATATGATTCAGAAAAATCTATATTTACCAGTTTTTGATGAACTAGAGTTGTCTCTGTATCTAGTTAGGTTAATCTGTTATTTTAACGACTCGAGTAGTTTTGTCTTTTCCTTGGGTCGGAGTTATAATAGGCAGTCGCCTCTCATTGCACCCACGCGTGGTGTTATAACTCTGGTTAGAAATAACGATCGTTTGCTATCTATACCTATCGCTACAGAAGGTTCGGGAACAAAACGGTTTAGAATAGTTTTTTTTCCATCTTTTAAAAATCTCCAGAGACGCAAAAACCGTTTTACATTCAAATTCTGAAGCTATGCATTTATATTATTTTATATAAACTTTTATAGTTTTCCCATTAAATTAAATATTTTATTATTTTCATTATTATTATAAAATATGTTACATATTTTTATTTTGTTAAAATTAGTATTATTATTAATAATTATTTTTATTAAATTTTATTTTTATTATGTATTATTATTTGGATAATTAACATTATCTTTTGTTTAATAAATATAATAATGATTTATTCATATCGTAAGAGGAATATGTATTATCCATGACACCCTAAAACTACATTTTAAAAGACACGCAATAAAGCGACGGACAGTGGAAATTCCAGGAATAAAAGTCATAACATCGTGAATATAGAATAAATTGAAATAAAATTTTGGAAAATAACTGACCTTAAAGCAGTCGGTTGATGATATGATTTTCATGTTCTTGTGACGTATATTTAGTGAAATATTGATATTTTACTAATCTGCAAGAGAGCGATTGGCGCAGTTTATTTATATATATATATATATATAATTATATATAAATATATATATATATTCATTTATATTTATGTACTTATATTATCATTAATCTAACAATTCATCCATACACACACACACACACACACACACACACATATATATCGAAAGATATGGTTGCGTATTATGTGGCTTTAAAAAAGTAATGATACTTGAGAAACCATATTATTCATTCGGGTAGATAAATAATAAATCATTTATCTTATAGAAAAAAAATCGCTGCAACGTTATTGGCTTTAACATTTTTGATTCAAATAAAGTAAAATGTTTCCCATGTGTCATGACGTTTCTATTAACACTAGAAGAGTTTACCGGCGTTGCCCGGGTGGACAAGGAAAAGATTTGGTAGGGAGGCAGGCTCGACCCGAAGCCTTGAGCCGAATAGCCTAACAACTTACCACGACGCTAAGCATGTGGTTGTCTAGGTCAAACATGACCCCAGAGTAGTAGAGAAAATTAAATCACAGCGCGGAATTTGTAACATAACAAAAAGTTCAGACGACCTTGTTTGGTAGACAGTACATAACATGTTGTAAGATTCATTCCCCTCCCCGGAATGCCCCCCAAAGCCTTTGACGGACATACAAAAAAAGGCACCCACCGACACAAACACACACATTTTTGCTTTTATATTATAGATAACACGAATGTATATGTGGCAGAATTCATGACATTTTAAAAAACCGTGAATAAAATATCACTGGAACTTTATTCACAGGAGATTTATATCGCAAACAGAAAAGATGATTACTTAAAAATTCGAAAATTTGTTTATTCCCAAAGATAAATAAATAATTTATTTTAGATAAAAACCACACAAATGTAGCCATTTGGCTTTCTACTTTCTATAATTTTTTACAAAGGAGTCACCACTGATCAAGGCCCAGACACTACTCGAGGATATGTGTTAATTATTGTACAGTAGCCGATGAGGCAATACCGTAGTAATGGTTATTAGTGGAAAATTTGTAAAGTGTATTACTAAAGTGACGGCTCATGAAAAACGTGTTTACGATTTAATTGAAAACAACTATATGTAGTCAGCTGGAAAGCATTGAAAGGAAAGAGGGTTCCACAGGCGTGCAGTTCATGCAATCTACGTTTAGGTTTTGGCACAGATAAAGAGTGGGGAGAATTATTGATAGTGGTTCCAGTTAGATGATGTTTTTCGTAGAAGTTTGGCGAGGGAGACCATACATTGAAACTCAAATGCCATGAAAATTATGTCTCGCAACGTCTCCACAGTTGCAAGAGACAGGAAACGGCATCCCTCACTACCCTTAAATTTTGAAAATTGTCAAGCCAGAATATGTGCTACTTTCAGCTCCTGCCCAGATATAGCAACAGTACTCCATCCTTGACTATTATACAAGTAGAGAATGGTATCAGCAGTGAGATATATACTGGATTCCACCATTTCCCCATCAATCTTGACAACGGATTTTATGTACGTGCATCATTTCAGATCAGGAGTAAAGTTCAGACACAGAAGCTTATCAAAACAGGAAGCCTCCCCAAGACGAAGACGTGTGCCTAAACCTAAACGTAGATTCTATGGACAAAGTTTCTTAATTAGAACTGCACGCCTGTGGAACTGTTTTCCGTTTGCCTGTTATTCAGCTGACTAAAATACGGTTGTCTTAAAGTACTACGTAATCAAATTCTTGATTAGCCGTTCCACTAAAGTTAACAAATTTACCGAATTTCCATTTCTAACGATTATTATATTGTCCAATAGACTGATGTACACACTTTAACCCTTATCCTCGAATAGTCTATGGGTCTTGATAAGTGGTGATCCCTATGTAAATAAACATATATTGCATGTTACTAAAGAGGTTATTTTTGCTGAAGCGATTGACTATTTCTCTAACACAGTTTCTAGCAACTTACTTATTACGCACTGGTGATTAATTGTCTATAATGTGAGGGAGATGAGCGATCACTTGAATTCCTAAATACGGGGAATACTGAGGAGATTTTTCAGAGTGTTGGGAAGCAATTCTCTTTAAAAAAAAAGCAGTAAAACTGCTTTGCAGGTATGGGAGCTAGTTCTGGTTTGAATTTTTCAGTACTAAAATTGGAATGCTGTTACAAAATAGATACGGTCAATATATATACCTTGTCTTGCCTCTATTATGCTCATCCTATACATAACCGTTTATTTTGTTCATTGTTATCTTTATTATGCATATATTAAATCTTGTGCAAGAAACCCCCATTATCCCATTACGCTTATTTATACTACTATCTTTATGCGTTAATATCTTTCCGACTCAATGATACATAGGTTACATTTTCTCTATTATGAGTGTATTTAAATAAAATTATCTATTTCATGTATGTTTTCTTTATGTTTTCATGATTCTTTACGTATAATGATAATGATATTTTTAACTAACCTACATGTTTTTATTGCAGCCATATATTTGTTATATCTGAATTTTTAAAGTACTTTTGTATAAACAATATATATTGCGCACTACTTACCTACTATATATATATATATATATATATATATATATATATATATATATATATATATATATATATATATATAATATAATATAAACTTTTGTTGAAAATTCAAAGACTCACATTTTCTTTTTATAACCTCCGTTTATTTCCAGGATTTTTTCCATTACAGCTGTTTCATTGATGAGTAAGCAATTTTACGATTTATGTTTCCATAAAAATATCCTGTCTTCATCAACTTCTTCAGATTTTTATCCATTAGATTTTTACAACAAAAGGTATATTTTAACATGCTGAACATCGTATTTGGGTAAAAGGTTTTCCAAAGCCACGCCTCCTAACTTCCTCCATCTTTTGGGGTTGTGTGAAGATAGTTTTTCGTTTAAACTTGTAGTTTCATGCTTTCCCCTTTCTCAGTTATCATATAATTATATATAATTTAAATTTTATATTTATGCGTGTTTATTTTAATAGTCTTTTTTTACTTGGTGTTTGAATTCGCATTATTACCCGATCCTTCTGTTTAAAGGGAGGTCACACTAATGGTATCATTTTTTTTATATCTAGGATTACCTCCCTTGCATCTTTTTCTTTCCTTATGTTATACGTTTCGTTTTTACTATTTTTCCCTAATCTGCTCTAATTCGTGAAATTAAATATCTGTTGATCTGTTGTGGATTACATCTAGTCGTTTCTTTAATAATGTTTCTTTTGATATAAATATATGGTAATATTGTGACCTTGGAACGTGTGACCTTACAAGTCCTTGACCCCTGATCGCGGCCCAGTTATGATCTGCACCCTGGTCGGTACAGTTATAATATGTCGACTGGGCAACCAGGTCTGCCAACCGTTAGTACGTCGCGTAACCCAGTGAGTTTTTCGTTAAGGCGTTGGGGATTCTTCTCGGATGTTCGGTCCTCAAGGCCTGTTCTCCGTGGATCGTCTAGTTATTCTGGGTGTTCGTTGACGGATACGGTGTCACAAATGGCAAATAAAGAAATATACACATATAGGGTTCAACGCACATCAGCAACAAAACTCCGGAAGTTGGTTAATATAATATATATTTCGGAAATTCATAAAAGAAGTATTTACAGCATATACATATAGTTGACAATTAATTCAAGCAAGCAGTTAGTTCTACAACTGAGCTTCTGTTGTTGAAATCCCTGATCGGTATCGCGGACTTTGCGTAATTCTCGTTAAGTGATCGACACGTTATAAGCGTTGAGTTATCAGGCAACAAGCGAGGGGGAGAGAGAGAGAGAGGAGAGGTGATTCTGCCGAGACTTAGCTCTCTTTGACTCTGATTCCGGACTCTCTCTCTTCTTCTCTTTTGTTCTGACTTACTCTCTGATTTTTCATTTCTTTTATAATACAATTATGGAATGATGACGACACCCATGTTCGTCATCGACCAATCAAATTGCTTGATTATGATTCGACGGGGCCTTTTCTCATTGGTTGATTATACTTCGACAGGGCCCTTTTTCATTGGTCCATTTCCAAAATTGGATTGACTCCTCCTTTAATTAACGCCCAACTTACACGTTGTATTATGTAACTCCTCCCTGGCTTACTAATGGATTTTTTTCCATATCCAGGAAAATTATTTTTCCTTTGACTTAAAGCAAATCACGCGATTTTATTTGTTTTAAAATTAACTATTGATCTCATTTTTCACTTTGATAATTCAAAGGAATTATAGTTTATCTTTGAATTAAGTTCTGGTTGTCGGCCATTCCATTATATCAGACATTTTGTTTACGTCAAAAGACCAAGAATGAATTTGTCGCTTTGAACTTATCGGACAACGCATTTTCCCATCCGAGCAAAAGTATTTCATAACTTCAATTTTCGTTCGACCTGATTCACCAAATGACAATTCTCGATACGTCATATTATTGTTTTGAAATTTCGGACAATTGATTTTTTTCTATTCTTTGTTCTAAAACATAATGCCGAGTCACTGCGTGTGTTTCTCTCAGATCAAAAACAACCCGACTTTTCAGCTTGTCAAATTCACAGATCAACTTGGCTCATAGTTTTGCGAATTGCAGGTGTAAAATCCCCAACCCTCCGGCTACTGCACAACTATGATTTCGGCCATTGTAGATCAAACGCCTATGTATTTTGGCTAAAATATTTTATGCATTCTTTTTCGCTTTTGAAATCTAGTATGTGATTTAACCTCTCGCTACAAAGGCACTCTTGCCGCCGCCATCTCAACAACAGACTAAGCTAAGAATTTATTCACAAAAAAAAATTAATAATAATTTTTATTCCTTCAACCCGATCATCGTCCGGGAACAAAAAAATACTTTTAACCACAAGAACGTAACATCAAACCTACAGGTCGGATGTGGCCTCTCTTTAGTAATACAATATTCTAATGCACATAGGTTGCATCTTTTCGATTTGCTAGGTTTATATTTTCCCCTTTGTCAATTATTGACCATCTTAATTTATATTCAGTTCTTTTTTTCCTTTAATTCCTTAATCCATACTGCTAGAGTGGTTGAGTTTTTCTTTGTTTTTTTTCGGTTGTTTTCTTTATTACTATTGGTTCTGTTTCTATTTTCGTTATAGTAATTGTAATTGTCACTATTGTTATGATCCTTTCTACTGTTGTTTTCATGTTTGTCCACATTGTTGTTGTCGTCGTTATTTGTGGTGTTCTTTTCTTTCTCAGTTTCATTTTTAAACGATGCTAGGTGTTTACAATATCTGTCCTTAAAGCAAGTTCTGCTGTTCCCCAGATAAACTTTAGTTTCATTATTTGTTATAATTTTACATTTGTATACTATGTTTGTAAGTTAAAGAGTTCACCCCATTGGACATTCATTAGGGTCCCGGCAATTTTTCCTTGTATGCCTTTATATACGAAATGAACTATATGAAAAGATTCCAGTACTAAAAGGAGGACTATACCGGGATGATGCATTATTCTACTTGAACTCAACAAATAGGCTATTTGAAAAAAACAAACAAAATATTAAACAATGCTTTAGTAAACTGAATCTAGATATAACAATTGACCCAAACCATAAATGTGTAAACTTCTTAGACATAACCCGGAAGCTAAACAACAACTCCTATGAACCCTAACATACACCCAACAAAACGCTATTCTACATAGATCACAAGTCCAACCATCCAAAAAGTATAAAAAAGCACTTATACCTAGCATCTCAAAGAGAATATCCAAAATATAACTAAATGAAGAAATATTTCTATAAAAACAAGGACTATTATAACCAAGCCGTAGTTATATCAGGATATAAAGAACAAATTAAATTTGTTAAGGAAACTCAAAACAATAACATAGGTACAGAAAGAACAATAAACAATGCAAATGTAATATCTTACAACATGTCGATGAGGAAATATTAAAAAGGAAAAAAAGAGCAAAAACAAAGGAAAAAAGAAAACCTACAATAAACACAAAAATGAAAAATGAAAAGATAGACCATAATAAAACTGAAAGAGTAGTTAAAAACAAAAATAGAAAGAAGAGCCAGACGTGGTGTAATTCACCGTTCAGCCGCCATATAAAAAACATTCCAAGAGAATTTTACCAAATTATAGACAAAAATTTCCCACAAGATAGTAAACTAAGTAAGATGATTAATAAAAACACTGTAAAGCTATCCTTCTCAACGTCTGCTAACTTAAGGAATACCACAATAGGCTCAAATGAGACAAAATTAAACAAATTTTTGAAAAAAAGAGATATAGCAGAAAATGAATCTAACAATGTAAAAGACTGTAACTGCCGGGACTCTAATTAATGTCTAATGGGGGGACATAAACGTAGCAACTCGAAAAGATGCAACCTATGCTTATTAGAATATTACCATATATCAATATCAAAGGAAAAATTATTAAACAAACGACTAGATGTAATCCAGCGTGTTTGAACAGAAACAGATATTGAATTTCACGAACTAGAGCAGATTAGGAAAGAAATAGTAAAAACGAAACGTATAACATAAGGAAAGAAAAAGATGCAAGGGAGGTAATCCTAGATATAAAAAAATGATACCATGAGAGTGATCTCCCTTTAAACAGAAGGATCGGGTAATAATGCGAATTCAAACACCAAGCAAAAAAAAGAATATTAAAATAAACACGCATAAATATAAAAATAAGATTATATACAATTATATGATAATTGAGAAAGGCGAAGTACGAAACTACAGGTTAAAACGGAAAACTATCTTCACATAACACCAAAAGATCGAGGAAGTGAGGAGGCATAGCTTTGGAAAACTTTTTACCCAAATACGATGTTCAGCATGTTTAAATATACCTTTTGTTGTAAAAACCTAATGGATAAACACCTGAAGAAGTAGATGGGGACATGATATTTTTATGGAAACATAAATCGTAAAATTGCTTACTCATCAATGAAATAGCTGTAATGGAAAAATCCTGGAAATAAACGGAGGTTATAAAAAGAAAACGCGAGTCTTTTAATTTTCAACAAAATTTTACACTATATCTGCTCTGCAACTATTTAATAAGTTCATTGAGCTTAATTCAAAATTAACGGTGACTTGTTTTTAAAATGACAATCTAGACCCGTTAAACGAAAGCGAAAACGTTATACATTGAAAGTAACGACATTTCAAAAACAAACTTTAATATATATATATATATATATATATATATATGGATATATATACACATATATATATTTAATTATAAATTATGCATAATTATCGTTATGCCTAGAGACACTATTGTGTCATACTTTCGCAGTCATCAGTGTAGAAGGTGACGATTGCCGCCGGTCAACGTTTCGAACCCCGTCACGACGCCCTCTTTAACTATTAGCAAAAACGTTACTCGTAAATTACCGTTAACCGCTACGAAAAATCAATATAAATGTAACATTTATGAAGCCAAATACAGACGTGACGTTATTAAGAAAATATATAGTGATCGAGTGCCTAGAAGTCGCGATCTCGAACAAGGCTTTTTCACCCCAAAACAATGCTCAACATTTAAATAAATAATTCTTAAAAGAGCACAGTAATTAAAAATTACAAATAATTATTTTTAAATCTACGGACACAAGTTATTCATGAGTTCGTAATAATTAGCGCATGAAGTGAAGATTGACGCTGATCGAAGGATTCGAACCCCTCCAGGACACAATCTTTGACTTCATTAGAAAGGAAGGTTACCCCTGCCATATCGTCAATCGCCACAAATTTCAAAATTAATTTTACATTTATAAAGAAAAATAGAGGTATAACGTTATTGCCGAGCGATCTTTTTAATTTCAGCAGGCATATATTATATAGAATAGCGCCCAGAAATTGGTTGGCGGCCATATTTTCTCAAGGGCTTTCTATTGGGCATACAATTATCGTTAGGAGCAATTGTTGTTGTCTTCTTTTCATATTCTTTTCCTTTGAGGCTTTGTGTGTATATATATATATATATATATATATATATATATATATATATATATATATATATATCTTAATTGGCTATAAAAGGTGGGTGCAGGAGTGTAAGGGTTAGTTATTTTTATTTTATTTTCTGTCTCGATTTTCCTATTTATAGTTTATTAATTTAGTTTTATGTTAGTTATTAAAGACAGTTAGTATATTTGTCCCGGTGTAAAATGAGATCCGGTTTAAAAAGGGGTGTATTTTTTTATAAGTACAGCTTCTAGAAATTTTAGTCATCGTGTGCAATTGTTAATGAGATGTTAGATTCTGTTTTATGGCTCTATTTTCAGCTAAGTGATAAGTTAGTCGTCGAGAGAGTGTTGTTGTTGGCCAATGTATGCGTTGTATGAGTTTTTAGAGTGGGTTCGGAGACATTCTTCGAAGTGGCAAATAAATTCATACACTGCAGTAGTTAGGTTTAGTGTGGTGTTAGTATTGTTATTGTTTTTAATCATTAAATTGCAACTTTTAAATTTAGTATAATATATCATTAGATTAATCTTTTTGTTTTAGTCAGTGGGTTTGATGTATCTTTTAGGTGTGTTATTATTTTTTTGCATTTTTTTCATCTGTTTTTTTTGTGGTTTTCATCTGTATATATATATACATATTTACATATATATATACATGCATACATACACACACACACATATGTATATATATATATATATATATATATATATATATATATATATTAGGCACCGCCAAAAATGGCCGCAAAATCAAGTTGTTATTGTTTTTTAAAACGAAATTACATTTATTAAAATCCATTATTTCTGAGTAACTTTTTTTTTCCAGAAAGATAAAACCCTGAATTTTATCATATAGAAAACAGAATAATGTAAAACTTTTTCTACTATTTTAATTCAATTTTAAATGTTAAATTTTCCCAAAAAGTTAACAATTGACATTTTTTGTCTTGCACAAAAAACGTACTTAAATATTAAAAAAAAGGGTTTTTGAAATAATTAATTAATTTATTTATTGTCTAACTAAGATTTAGGATGATTTTCTAAGAGAATATGCAAAAATATTATAATATAAGTACCTGAATTTCAAATAATTCCACTTATTCATATAGGTAACCAGATATTTCGCATCGTCGTAGAGTTCAGATCGACTCTGTTTACGTTTTCTTTTGATGGGAAGAAAACTATGGAAGACCAAACAGGCCAAAAAAACTTATTTTTCAGTGACGAAAATTTCAATGTATTATTAAGCTGAGGCTGGCCAGTACCAGATGGGTGACCATTTGTATGAGTTTGGTTTTTAATGTGTATGTGTGTGGGGGCCAGGCTCCCCAAAATGGGGGGGGGGGCAATTTAAAGCAGAATAAAAAAAAATTATTTCAGCGCGTTTGGTCCACCGTAGTCGAAAGGCGGCAAACGTTTTCAAACGAGATCGATAAAAATGATGCTATTTTTAACACAAAGGGCACAATATTTATCGAATTTTTTTTTGGTATCGATTATTCAAAGCATGCCCTGTTTAATAATGGTCATGCATTATTCGGCTCGCTAAAAAAAAATTGTTAATTTATTTATCAAAAATTTTGAAATGGCTTTTTTCGTATAAATATTAAAAAATTTTTTTTTTTGTTTTGCTTAACTTAAATTAATTATTTTACTTAACATATTCACCGAATTTCACACTTCAAAACTCAAAAGCGGGATAATTAAACACAATCGAAGTTCTGATATTCAGACGTCAAAATAAGGTATGCAAACGAATTTTTTTTTTTTTTTTTTAATTTATAATTCTGTCCCTTACAACAACACAATATGTTTTATTCAGTTTCAGATGATTATTTTAAGCATATTTGTTCCCACTTCAAAACAAGGGGGGGATTTGTAAGCAAAAAAATATATATATATAAATATCGTTTATGAAAAATAAGTACACTGTTATAAAGTTCATTCTTCTCCTAATAATCGCTGAAAATTTCGTATTGATCGGATAATTACCTGATTTTTGGTAGATTTTTAAAAAGACGGTCCGTCAAAAAGTACTGACCTGCCCCCCCCCCAGTTTTGGCGGTGCCTAATATATATATATATATATATATATATATATATATATATATATATAAGCGTAAGGGTTATTGATTATCTCCGTTATATTACAAGGTGTTTAATACCAAAGCGACAAAGATTTTTCACCTCTCTTTACTTATGGACTACGCATTTTATTATCAATACCATCAGCGTAGCGCGACATTTGCATATAATCATGTATTCCTATCGAACACGATGTAAATATATTTTTATCACTTTCACTTTTTTGATGGTTGGTAATTTTATCGGCTGTCTGCTTGATTTAATGTTCGATCTGGAGTGATATAATAAATTAGTGTTGATTGAACCGGCGTATCTCGATATTCGACGCCATGTCACTGTCTTTTAATAGATTGTCGGGTCGGTATCTTCACTAGTTAGTGAGATCATGAGTGGCGTCAGTCGTTATTTGGAACTTCCGTTGTGGTCAGCATGTGTCTCGCCGTTTGGTTTGTTATCAAAAATATAACTTAATTATTGCCTACCTCTACTCAATTTAAAGAACAGGTTCATATTTGTTACATATCGTGATTAAGAAATTTTTTATCCTCTTTTTCCTTTTAATATATATATATATATATATATATATATATATATATATATATGCGTGTGTATATATATATATGCGTGTATATATATATGCATATATATATGCGTGTATATATATACATATATATATGCGTGTATATATATACATATATATATGCGTGTATATATATACATATATATATGCGTGTATATATATACATATATATATATATATATATATATATATTTCAGATACAGACAGAACTCGTTAACAAAGACTTCTATTTCTTGATTTTGCTCTTGTGTTCGTCCCAGATTGCAGCGGGATCTTATAGATTACTAGCCTGTCTGTATTGGCAAGATTACGAGTTTAGTCAACAGATAGGCGGGTACTACTGAGATCATTGTGTAAAGCAGCTTACCATCTCATATCGAACTTACTTTTGGTCATCTCCAAATTGGGCAAATTTTTAACCTAATTTCACAAATATGCTATCGTCGTCGCGCAGCACATGTCGAAACAAGTAATATTCTACAGGTACACATAATCCTTGCCTGTTAATTTCTCATAACATTTTCTAGTACTATTACCTCATGCTTTCTCTAGCATCGTGTGAAAAACTACTGTTTTCTATATTATGTTTGATTAACGATTTTAATTTTGTTACACCTGGCGTTCATAAATAGTGACACAATAGAAAAAAAGTAAACTATAATAACTGGTAAAAATTGAGAAAGCTACGAGAAAGAAAACATTGATAACTGTGATTTTAATTAAATTACAAGTCGACATGAACCTATCGAGAAAAGTTACCCGTTAAATTTCTGAGTCTAATTCGGTTTACATATATAAGTAAGTAATATATAATAAGTAAGAGGCACGTTATTTTTATATAAGGCGGCTGGAATCCGTTAAATTTTTTTTTAAACAAAAACAAAAAATACAAGGAGTGTACATTGTACAGATCCGCCCTAAACTTTTTGTATCTGTGTGTGTTAACAGCCTTAAAAATATCAGCAAATAATAATTAAGCGATTAAGCCAACCCCCAATATTTCCTCCTGTATCAGAAAACACACTATGTGATATACAAATATCTGTATGTGTCAACAGCCTTAAAAATATCAGCAAATAATAATTAACTGATTAAGCCAACCCCCAATATTTCCTCCTGTATCAGAAAACACACTATGTGATATACAAATATCTGTATGTGTCAACAGCCTTAAAAATATCAGCAAATAATAATTAAGCGATTAAGCCAACCCCCAATATTTCCTCCTGTATCAGAAAACACACTATGTGATATACAAATATCTGTATGTGTCAACAGCCTTAAAAATATCAGCAAATAATAATTAACTGATTAAGCCAACCCCCAATATTTCCTCCTGTATCAGAAAACACACTATGTGATATACAAATATCTGTATGTGTCAACAGCCTTAAAAATATCAGCAAATAATAATTAAGCGATTAAGCCAACCCCCAATATTTCCTCCTGTATCAGAAAACACACTATGTGATATACAAATATCTGTATGTGTCAACAGCCTTAAAAATATCAGCAAATAATAATTAACTGATTAAGCCAACCCCCAATATTTCCTCCTGTATCAGAAAACACACTATGTGATATACAAATATCTGTATGTGTCAACAGCCTAAAAAATATCAGCAAATAATAATTAACTGATTAAGCCAACCCCCAATATTTCCTCCTGTATCAGAAAACACACTATGTGATATACAAATATCTGTATGTGTCAACAGCCTAAAAAATATCAGCAAATAATAATTAACTGATTAAGCCAACCCCCAATATTTCCTCCTGTATCAGAAAACACACTATGTGATATACAAATATCGGTATGTGTCAACAGCCTTAAAAATATCAGCAAATAATAATTAACCGATTAAGCCAACCCCCAATATTTCCTCCTGTATCAGAAAACACACTATGTGATATACAAATATCTGTATGTGTCAACAGCCTTAAAAATATCAGCAAATAATAATTAACCGATTAAGCAAACCCCCAATATTTCCCCCTGTATCAGAAAACACACTATGTGATATACAAATATCTGTATGTGTCAACAGCCTTAAAAATATCAGCAAATAATAATTAACCGATTAAGCAAACCCCCAATATTTCCTCCTGTATCAGAAAACACACTATGTGATATACAAACATCTGTATGTGTCAACAGCCTTAAAAATATCAGCAAATAATAATTAACTGATTAAGCCAACCCCCAATATTTCCTCCTGTATCAGAAAACACACTATGTGATATACAAATATCTGTATGTGTCAACAGCCTTAAAAATATCAGCAAATAATAATTAACCGATTAAGCCAACCCCCAATATTTCCTCCTGTATCAGAAAACACACTATGTGATATACAAATATCTGTATGTGTCAACAGCCTAAAAAATATCAGCAAATAATAATTAACCGATTAAGCCAACCCCCAATATTTCCTCCTGTATCAGAAAACACACTATGTGATATACAAATATCTGTATGTGTCAACAGCCTTAAAAATATCAGCAAATAATAATTAACCGATTAAGCCAACCCCCAATATTTCCTCCTGTATCAGAAAACACACTATGTGATATACAAACATCTGTATGTGTCAACAGCCTTAAAAATATCAGCAAATAATAATTAACTGATTAAGCCAACCCCCAATATTTCCTCCTGTATCAGAAAACACACTATGTGATATACAAATATCTGTATGTGTCAACAGCCTTAAAAATATCAGCAAATAATAATTAACTGATTAAGCCAACCCCCAATATTTCCTCCTGTATCAGAAAACACACTATGTGATATACAAATATCTGTATGTGTCAACAGCCTTAAAAATATCAGCAAATAATAATTAACTAATTAAGCCAACCCCCAATATTTCCTCCTGTATCAGAAAACACACTATGTGATATACAAATATCTGTATGTGTCAACAGCCTTAAAAATATCAGCAAATAATAATTAACCGATTAAGCCAACCCCCAATATTTCCTCCTGTATCAGAAAACACACTATGTGATATACAAACATCTGTATGTGTCAACAGCCTTAAAAATATCAGCAAATAATAATTAACTGATTAAGCCAACCCCCAATATTTCCTCCTGTATCAGAAAACACACTATGTGATATACAAATATCTGTATGTGTCAACAGCCTTAAAAATATCAGCAAATAATAATTAACCGATTAAGCAAACCCCCAATATTTCCTCCTGTATCAGAAAACACACTATGTGATATACAAATATCTGTATGTGTCAACAGCCTTAAAAATATCAGCAAATAATAATTAACTGATTAAGCCAACCCCCAATATTTCCTCCTGTATCAGAAAACACACTATGTGATATACAAATATCTGTATGTGTCAACAGCCTTAAAAATATCAGCAAATAATAATTAACTGATTAAGCCAACCCCCAATATTTCCTCCTGTATCAGAAAACACACTATGTGATATACAAATATATGTATGTGATGTTGCCAAGCTAATCAAATACCTTGATTCCAGTAAAGCAACCGGCCCTGACGGTATTCCAATCATAGTACTAAAAAAACTTCCACCAGAACTAGCACCCATACTTACAAAACTGTTTAAACGTTGTCTTAAGGAAAATTGCTTCCCATAACCCTGGAAATCTCATAAGTATGCGCTGTATTTAAGAATTCAGGTGATCGTTCATCTCCCTCTCAGAAAAGGGCAATAAGTCTCCTGTGCGTTATGAGTAAGTTGCTGGAATCTGTGTTAAATAGAGAAGTAATCAACCATCTCAGCAAAAATAACCTCCTTGGTGACATACAATATGGTTTCCGTTCTGCTAGATCGACAGCAGATGTGCTTACAGTTATATTTCATAGGATTAGCGAATCTCTCGACAGAGGAAACCTTTCTATGGCAATTGCTCTTGACATATCAAAGGCCTTTGATAGGGTATGGCATAAAGGTTTACTTCACAAGATCTCCAGCTATGGTATAGCTGGAAATGTCTTCTCAATTATTAAATCATTTCTCTCTGATAGGCTCATAAGAGTAGTAGTTGGTGGGAAAAAATCAGAAGCTCACAGTATAAATGCTGGAATCCCTTAGGGGTCGATCCTGGGTCACACTTTTTTCCTGATCTACATTAATGATCTTCTAAATTACACCCTTACATCATTCGTAGATATTTTTGCTGACGACACTACCATCTATGGTAGCACATCTAAGACAGTAAACGACTAAGTTCTCTCCGATTCTCTTTCCTCTGATCTTGATCACGTTGTACAATGGAGAAAAGACTGGCTGGTTACTTTTAATGAATCTAAAACTTAGCTTCTATCTTTACATCATCAACGTTCTGATCCCCATCTGGCATCAATTAAAATGAATAGCTCTCGTCTTGGGGAGGCCTCAAGTTTTGACAGGCTTCTGGGCTTGACCTTTACTCCTGATCTTAAATGGAATACGTACACCAAATCTGTTGCCAAGGCCGCTGGAAAAATGGTCGGATCCTTCTATCGACCCAGTAGATATCTCATTGCTGATGCAATTCTCTATCTATATAAGAGCCAGATACGTCCAAGGATGGAATACTGTTGTCACATATGGGCAGGAGCTGCTAGAAAAGACTTGTCCTGCCTTGATATGGTTAAAAATAGACTTCGTGGTCTGGTGGGAGATGTCCTTTTCTCTTCGCTGCAACCTCTATCTCACAGAAGAGATGTTGCGAGTTTGTCTCTGCTTTATCGTTATTTTCATGGAAAGTGTTCGACTGAGCTTCAATCTATGGTCTCCCCTCGCCAAACTTTCACAAGAAACACTAGACTAGCTGAAAACATTATCAATAATTTTCCCCACTCTCTATCTGTGCCTAAACCTAAACATAGATTCCATGATCAAAGCTTCTTTCTTAGAACTGCACGCATGTGGAATTGTCTTCTGTTTTCCTGCTTTCCAGCTGTCTATAATATGGTTGTCTTCAAGTCCAACGTGAACAAGTTTCTGATGAGCCGTTCCGCTTAAGTTAACAAATTTACCGAACTTCCATTACTATCGATTACTATATTGTCGTTTTGACTCCTCTACACTCTTTAACCCTTATCCTTGAGTGGCCGATCGGCCTTGATAAGTGGTGACGCCTATGTAAAAAAAATAATATGAGACCTTTTCAAAGCAAATCTTTTAAGAAAAAATGAAACGTCATCCCACACCCACGTTTTGAAATGTTTCTACGTATTTTAAAAATGTTTAGAACTTATGACACCACCGCCATCTGATATCCCCTTTCCGACCCCAACTCGCCACCACAACTGAAAAAATGCTTACATACTCGCTTCGTCGCCAAGAAGTGAGGTCTCATTTTACGTTAAATTTATAAAGGAGATAATACCCAACGCTAAAATCTTAATTTTAATTATTTAAAATAAATTCCATTTTTTTATATTATCTTTAGAAACCGTCAAAACGTATTAGCCAAAAAAAGTAGATTTTGATTTCTTTTTAGGGGTTACACTGGGTTAGCTCGTAAAGAAAACATTTTTTTAATGTGTAAATTAATCAAGTGTTTTTTTTTTAAACTAAAAAAAACATACTTGTTTGTTTATTTTTATTTGGAAACAATACTGACTTGTAATGAAAAATACAAATATAATAATCTTAAATAAATATTTTTGGAGAGAAAAAAACGTAGGTTTTTAATCAAGTTCTTGTTTTAATCATAGACAAGTTGTGTAAAGAAAATATTTTTTTAAATATGTAGCTGCACGTGAAAAATCAGGCTCCTCATATGTTTCCTTTTTCTCTATTTTTATACTATTTCTGCGGATTATTGGGCACTAAGCTACAAGATTACAAAAAGATTAAAATACTCAATATTTTAAGGTTTAGAAGAGGGTCCCGTTTTTACCTACAATGTTCTATTAAGTCGATCCCCCATTTCAGAACCGATTTAAAGCCTAGATCTGATGTTCGCTCAATAAACCTGCCATTATTATTATTGCGTTTTCTTATTTTTGCGACTTTTCACTTTGAGAAAATTTCGGTCTCCCCACCATCGCTATTTTTTAGTCTGCCCGTTGGCCCTTAAAGGGTAAGATGAATAAGGTTCAAAATAGAAAGTGTCTTTGAGATTATATTGTCGTTTCTTGTGGGTATAATGAGAAAATAAAATCCAGGAAGGCTCCAGAGCACTCTTGTAAGCACTGCTTAACATTAAGGAGGCCGTACTTACAGCACTACAAAAAACAATTTTCTAACCTTCTCTTTGAAGAGAAAATATTTTTTAAGTAAGGCCTGAAAAAATAAATTTTCAGAATCCACAGAAGCGCTACAAAAAGCAGTGAATATGGTTATAAATATGATTATAAATGTGATTATATATTGTAAATTTATATTTAAATCCGTTTTTTAGATATCAACAGGGTAAGGTTCCTTTTTATTTGTAACAAAAACACGTTAATATAAGTTAAAACAAAAATATATTATTGGTCTTGTGTTGACTTTAAATAGCAGCAGTGGCATTTAATATCAGATTTAAGACACAGCGGTAATGAAATAGGTAAGTAGACGAATTTTTTGAAGCCGGAAATCGCAAACACGATGGACGGTTTAAACGCCCAAGCAAGCAAGCTGATCTGAGTTTTATAATTTTATAGATAGATATAGCAAGCCTAGGTTGAATAAAAATATACAGGTAATATCCATAAAAAATATGTCATGTCCCTGACGTTGCGTTCATTTCGCTGTAGACATTGCAGAGAACGTAACGTTTTTTTTGTTGTTATTGTTGTAATATGTGTTTTTAGACAAACTTGAAAATAAGTTGATAGATGCTTTTCTTCATGTCAGGCTGAGGCATCGTTCTGTTCAGTCGTAGACTACCATTATTAGTTTTACTTTCACTCTCAGAAGAGGTGAGTTTATTGTTAATCCCTTTGCGCGCTCCTATTAGAAAAACTTAGCGGGCTGCCCAGGCATTTGCAAAAGGTGAACCAGAGAAGATAATAACGATACACGCAGACACATTGTTGTCTTAAAGGAAAAACTAAATGGCGCTATTTATTGTGAAATATATTCACAATTATGCACTTATATTCAATATCGTCTGTCGCCAAAGTAACGGATAGAATGGTGGGAGATATCTTCTTGTTATCGAAAGTCTATAAATACATTCGACCTTTACTGTTTGGAACATTTACTCGCGATGACGAGGTCTTTGGCTGACCTTTCAACAATGAAGTCTATACTTCGTTTATCAGTTTATCGTAGTAAGCACAGATACGAGAATAGAAACATTATTGGATGAATTGTAAAATTCTGCAGATTTTTATATGGGTTTTCTTTTATTTTAGATGTACTTTTTTAATGGTGTGTGAAGACATTTAATGTTACTTCTATTCATTTATATATATATACCAATTGTGTTCTTGTTTAGAATAATCCCAAGAGGATATGTAAACAATAAGACTCTACTTGTTTGAATCCGTAGTGTAAATTATGAAAACTCCACAGTTGCATTATTACTTTATATTGCTTCTATTTTTGAACAACGTGGAACAATAATATTGTAGGAGCCATTCCAATCTTGAGAGTGAAGTAGCTCCTACAATATTATGGTTACACGTTGGTCAAAAAGAAAGATACTTTGCAGGGTGTTCTGGTTAACATAGTTTCAGAGTGTATCCGGTTAGAGGAATTTATCTTTATAACGTTTCTAAGTGTTTGTAACATTCTCAATTGTCAGTGCGAACAAATATCAACCAACAAATATTGTATAATCATTTGATAGATTTGGAATTACATTGCCATCGTCGTTCAAAGGTCAACAAAGTGCATTTTAATTCCAGTTAAGTTCTGTGCATCAGCTTCATCAGAGTAAGTTTTTTAATAAAGGTTTGGCATTTCACATGCAGCGATTAGAAACCCCTATATGTTTTACAGTAACAAACAGTGAAAAGTGCGTACGAATATTAATTAGCCTTAATGGTTTATGCAAATTACTGTTCTCATATTGAATATTATTCTCACACAATTTCGGTCCGTGTTTCCTCTAGCTTTTTCAAGTGCATTTTACTTTGATTTCCTATTTTTTTTCTTTTTGAACTCAAGTATTTGTACTGAATTTAAAACATAAGATTTTATTAAAACAACCGGACTAAATTTCTCTGGTTTCTTCAACGTGAACGACTCTTACAGAAGTATGATGCATATTATCTTTATCGTCTGTATTCAGCATTAATCGTGAAACTCTCAAAAGATTGATTAGTACTGAGCACTTCATAAGTTATATCACGGGCGAAATATTAGTAAAAGAGATGTAATTACAAAAATAATTGAAACTATCAATCTTAATAATAATAATTTTCAAATATCATATTATTTCTTAAATGGTCTTGATGGAGGTATATTTATTACAATAGTTAATTAATTTTCGGATTTCAAATAGTGGCAGCAGTCAAGTGGTAACTGGTGTAAACTTCGACGCGCGAGGTTTAAACCCTATTCCTACCATAGCGCAACTCTGAATCTCTGCAATCGACATGCCTTTTATCAAAAGTTCAATTGTAAGAAGAAAACTTGAACTATGGAAAGGTTATCGTCGCTGATATTCCAAAGGAGCTAAACAATCGTTTCCATCGCTGATTAGATACATTAAGCGATGAGGTTTCCCTAGAATATTCTTGATTTATAAAATATAACTATACAGTGGACCTGTTTCACTGTTTATCTTCTCTCTCACACATATATATATATATATATATAAATATATATACTCATATATATGCGTGTGTATATATATGTATATATATTATTATTATTATTATTATTATTATTATTATTATTATTATTATTATTTATTAATTTTAACGGAGACACTTTGCTTTATGATTCTTTTATTTTAAGTTTTAAATTTTCTGTATAATCTTTTTTTTATCAAAATCAAAAATTTTAATAAAAGTTCCATAGTTGTCGCTATCACGAGCGCTTTAGGGTGGTCCTTGGACCGACCCTAAGTGAATTCTGCATGCTGATTTAGAGAAGAAGATATTAAATATAATATAACGCCTCCTATATATGTACGCTATATGGACGACATTCTTATTTTAGCTGATAATAATGAAACGATATACCAACTAGAGAACCTAGTTAAAAAAAAAATTAGCCTTAAATTTACAGTACAGTTTACTAATAATAATAAAATTTAATTTCTTGATGTCTTTATTGACACGCCTAATAATACGTTTAACACCTGTGTATATAAAAACAACGAACATAAACTCCAGCCGTCTGAACTTTAAAAGTGAGTGCCTACAAAAGTACAAAAAAGCCATGATAAAAAATGTATTAAACTTCGCCAAAATGATATCATCCACAAGAAGCACTACTCATTGAAATAAAAACATTAAACAAGTACTCATCAATATTCATTTTCTTACTTACATTGTTGATGAACAAATTCGACGAATGCTAAAATCGTTTACAAACCCTAATAATAATATTATCTAGCACAGCAATGCAAACTCCATTAATATATTTTATCAAAATCAAATGACACCTACCTTAAATGATGGAAGAAAATGCGATTAAAAATATCGTACGTCGGTACTTGACGCCTATTGACAGTAACTCAAAATTTAAATTCATTGTTTACTACAAGACGTTTAGAACACAAAATCTTTTAGTTGGAAACAACTCATCACCGGCTATAAAACCGCTGGCACAATCAATGTAGTGTATAGATTCAAATGCTCTATGGGAGAATGTAACTGAAAATAATACATATATTGGTCATACAACGACAACGTTGTCCCGGCGAATAACCATGCATCTAAATAATACTAGTTCTATATATACACATTTGATACAGTAACATAGCTGCCCCCTCCAATCATAGAAAGGTCCTCGTTGAAAACAGAAAAATTGTTCAACATGAAAATAATATTTAAATATTAAAAAATCTTGAAGCGTCATATTATTGCATTCGAGAAAAGAGTAATGTTATAAAATGTCTTGCGTAGTACATAATGGATGGACTTCGTTACTAGTGTTCGCGAACTTGCGAATTTTTAATCGAACTATATTTTTAATCGACTTTTCATCGACTATATATATTGTTCGTTGTTTTGTTTGTTTACAAACAGGCACTGTAAGAGTGGCGGTGGATTTTTACTTAAATAGACATTCCGACGAGTTATTTGCGGGCGTTCCTTCTGTGGTGGAGTGGGAGAACTGCAGCCTGTCAACACGACGGGTCTAGGTTCAATCTTTGGCTTGGAAGAGATGCTAGTCTAGCGGCACTGATGAGTTGTGATACAACGAAACACGACTGTATGTCGATGACTGCATATATATATATATATATATATATATATATATATATATATATATATATATATATATATTTAAACTGATCACCTAAGGCCGTTTACTGCATATTTTAAGTTTCACTTTTAATACGTATTTCCGCTCCTTCGCACTTTTACTTCAACACTTGAAGATGATCCGTGGACAAATTGAAAGCGCTCGTGAGAGCAAGAGCTATGGAACTTTTATCAATATGTTTTATTTTGATGCAAAAAGAGTATACGGAAAATCGAAATATTAAAAAAGAATCATAAAGAAAAGTTTCTCCGTTGTATTTAATAATATTTGCTTGAATATATATATATATATATATATATATATATATATATATATGAGTGTGTGTATGTGTGTGTGCATATATGTAGTCATCCAGGTACAGTTATGTTTCGTTGTATCACAACTTATCAGTTCGACTAGACTAGCACCCTTCCCAAGCCAACGATTTAACCTTGAACCATCGCGTTGACAGTCGGCAGTTCTACTCATCCTCTCAGGGGAGGGGTGCCCGTAAATAAATTCCACAAATGCCCATTTTAAGCAAACATTCGTCCAATACTCATATAGTGCTCAAGCCGCTAGTGTACAAAAACAAAGCAGAAAGCCTCGCATTTTTCAGCCAATAAAAAAGCGATGAGATTATTTACTACAGTACTCTACCAAAAGAAGGGAGGTTAATTCATAAATGTATATATATATATATATATATATATATATATATATATATATATATATAATTCTTGGTTCATTAGTTATCAATAAAACGATATTTCTACATTACCAATTTAATATAAATTTTCAGAAAATCTATCTTTAGAGTCGAGGAATGTTTTTATGTTATTAAAATAAATTAATATTGTAAATATGCAAATTATAAACTTAATAAAAATAAAAATATTTGCCTTAAGTCGATTCTGCGTGACTGCCTGGTTTTTACTTCCGGTAGGTTGCCATTTAGTTGTACGAATAGCCTCGAATACTGTTGGCTTGACACCGGTATAAACAGAAGTTTGTTTATATTTACGTGGTTATTGAAAATGTGATATGTGATTTAATTAAAATTAACCACGTTATTTACAAATTAAACAAAGAGAAATAATGTGAGATGATGTTTTAAATTGATTAAATGTTTTTATTTCATAATTTAAAAATAAAAACATTAAACGATATAAATAAAATGTTTTTTTTCTCGAAAAGAAATAATGAAAGATGAAGAATTCTCGTGGATATGCAGGAACAAGGAAGCAGTGTTTCCGCGCATTTTTTTTTTTACCGTAAATTGTTTGGGGTAAAGTTTTTTGTTTTTATCAAGGAAACTTTATTAACAAAATTGAAATACACATTTTATTTTATAGAAGTAATTTTTAGCCATTATTTCTTCACCCATTCTTACCATGGGGAGGGGGATTGTGTTTTGTAACTATTCTGTGCTTTCAACTAACAATTTATTAAAAACAACAAAAGGTAAATTTTCCTATTAGGTCCACCGCCACAATTCTGAACATAGGTAGGTTGGTTGTGTTTATTCCTAAAGCCGCTCTTAACATGGGAAGAATGGTGGTGTTTATTCCAAAAGCCGTTTTTAACAATGGGAGATAAGGGGTGTTTATTCCGAAAGCCGTCCTTAATATGGGGAGGTTGGAGTGTTTAGTCATGGCCGCCAGTGAAGTATAGTGCATATTCCAGGTCTTTATATCTCGAAAACAACTTGCCTCTGACAATTTTAATGAGAATTTCTAATTCAGCATAAGCGAAAACTTTTAAAAGTAGTCATTTTAAAGAAAATTGTGAATGTGGACCTGGTGTATTAAAAATACAAAAAAAAAAAAGAAATTTAAATTTAACTTGGAAAAATATTTTTAAATAGCGCGGTACTAAAATATAAAATACTTTTTATATTTTTTATTATATAAAAAAAAGACAGAAAAATACTCCCTTCGGGTTTGTACTGGCACAAAGATTTGAAAAAACTTGTCACTAAAAACAAATTTATAACAAGTAAATGCTTTCAAAGGCAAGATAAGTCGCTTTTCTACCGAACTGGATAATTTTTAGTGTTTTTATTGGGTTTGTATTTGTAGTGTCAAGAATCGTATATCTCTCTCTATGTATATATTTATATATATTAATATATATATCAATAATATAAAGCCGAATGTCTGTATGTGTGTGACTGATCAAAAAAGGGCCCTATATGGTTGCGTATTTTAAAAAAACTGATTACATATAATGATAGATGTATCGAGACACAGGAATGGTTATGTTTGATCTGGCAGAACGGTGGTTCATTAAAATTGGGAGTCTGCGTTCGCGCCTGGTCCACAAAGTATGGAAATAAAAAATTGAAAAATTAACAAAAAAACGTTTACAAATGTTGTTATATAGATGTACATAAGAATACTTTGATAAGTATGTTTTAACTTAAATAGGGATGGCATAATAAACTTGCGGGGTCTGCGTACGCGTCTGGCCTTCATAGAATGGAAATAAGGGCAGACTTTAATAAAGACTTTTCATATATATCTGCGTAAGTAAACTTTGATAATTATATTTCAGTTTGAAGAAATATGGTATAATAAAATTATGGGATGTTCGTTGGCACCTGACCTCCATAGAATGGAAATACATCACAAAGTTTAACAAGGTTTTTTTAATATAGATCCACAGAATATTGTGATAAGTGTTTCAGTGTGAACAGGTATGGTATGATACATAATATGGTTTATCTATTTTATTTTTACTTTTATAATAATTTGCTTTGGTTTTGATACCCCAAAATTCGAAGCTATCTCTTTACAACCCTTCCTTTTAATAACCTATCATACTTTCATAAATGAATCCAATTTCTGTAGGCTGTTTTTGAACCCAGTCAACGACGGGTACTTTTGCTAGTATATATATATATTTATATATATATATATATATGTGTGTGTGTGTGTGTGTATATATATATATGTGTGTGTAATGCTCCCTATGATATACAATCTGGCATTAACGTATAAAGCGACGCTCTTTGTGTAAAAAAAAAAATCGAGCAGAGGAAATTGGCCGATGTCAAATCATCGTTTATTCATTACCCATACAGCAGCATCTGTTATATAGCGTAATGGTGAGAAGCCTTGATTGTCATTTGAGCGGTCGGGTTTCGATCCTGGCTTGAGGCAGTTGCATGTCTATCCGCATTGATAAATATATATATGTATATTTGTAAATATATGTATATATGAATATATATTTTTAATAAAAATAAAGGGATTTAGTGATTACCTGAGATACGCAATGGTAAACTTCAAACTAATAACAGTATTTATATATAGAAATTTTAATCCCAACCGAATTAACAAAGCTCAATACGCAATAAAGAGTAGATCTTATAAATACACACACACATATATATACATATATATATATATATATCAATATATATAATATATATAGAGATATATATATGAATAAATATATATATAAATGTAGTTAAAATATATGTGTATATAAATATATGTATGCCTTATAAAGATATATATATATATATATATATATATATGTATATGTATAGACATTAATTGTTTTTAAGTATTCCAAGAACAATGAAACCATTACTCTTGTCTATCTTTCATTCTATATATTAACATATATATATATACATATATATATATCGAGAGAGAGAGAGTGAGAGAGAGAAAGAGGGAGAGAGAGACAGACAGACAGGCATACAGACAGACAGGCAGAGACAGTGGCATAAATAAAGAGACTTGCAGCCATCCTATGATTTGAAATTAGGGAATACATTTTAAGGTTGATTAAAACTCGTTGTTTAGAGAACAATTCAAAAGACATCCGGTGTTTTGTAGAAAATACCCTGATTAAAACGGTTTCATTTTGTTTAGCGATGAAAAAATAGTAACGGAAATTTAAAATATATAACTTCTAATGGTGTTAAATATTTTCTATAAAAATTTGTTAATCCACTCGTTTATATTTACAGACATCATATCTATTTAGACACAACTGTCTTATTCTTAGAAAAGTAAATTCCCAACCGGAGCAATGTATACGCCAATTACGTTTTTTAGAAGATTTAAAGTAAAATGTAATACTGCTTAATATTATGTGTAATTTAAAAAAAAAATTAATAAATTGTTCTAAAGGACATTGATTCTACAATATTCCTCAACTTTAAATGTAAACTCTTCTTAAGAGGCATTTTAAATTAGGTAATATTTATTAATCTGTACTCTAATAAATATGGATAAAAATGTATGCAAATTAAGAACATTTTAATTCTCATAAAAAATCTACCATCTGCAACTTAATGTGAAGACATATTTTTTCAAGTCACAATTACCACTGCAACGCAACTTTTTTGTTGAATTATAGATGAATCAATTGTCAACGAGTTAAAGTGTGAATGCATATTAGCTGTAGTGTGTCGCTGTTTTTCATGAATACCGTTTGTTATATATATATATATATATATATATATATATATATATATATGTACATGCATGTATATATACATACATGTATATATACATATATACATATATATACATGTATATATACATACATGTATATATATACATACATGTATATATACATACATGTATATATATACATAGATATACATATATACATACATATATATACATACATATATATATATATATGCATATATATTTAAAAGTTTTCAAAGATTAAATCATTAACAAAGCAAAAATAATCAAGATAAGAAAAGCTCAACATCATTAAGAGGGGCAAACAATAATATTAAAATAGGAGAAGGTTATATATAACTTTATATCATCAGAACAATAAGCTAAAGTTTATTTTTTAAACTGTTCAGGCCCAAGCATTTCGAAGCTAAATGATTTACATGAAAAGGGCTAGAATTGTACTAAATGCAAATGTAGAACAACTGTCTTAATGACTGTTAGATATAAAATATAAATGAAGGAAAATGATTAAATGTTAATAATTAAATCAAAAGTAGGTACATCATATAAGGGCTAATATAAGGAATTGTATATATGTAGGTAATAGTACAAAAATAAATATGCTGCCACACACACAAACACACACACGCACACACACACACACACACACACACACACACACATATATATATATATATATATATATATATATATATATATATATATATATATATGGGGGACAAAATTTTCATTTTCATTATTTTTTCTGTCAATTTATGGGAAATATCAAGTTCAGAAATATAAACAGCTTACTGCAATTCAAGTTCTGCCCTTGGTTTGAATTCTTGAGAACGTATACGATTTGTCTGGTTGTCACATGGCAATCTTTTTTCGATTATCGATTGCATTGAACACTCGGCTAGAGCAAGTGGCAACGGTTACTGCAAAATAACGTTTCGAAAATGTAAGATATTATCATGACGAGAGAATAAAGATTATACTACTAGATAAATAGTATAGGTAACAGGTGATTGGACACCCTCCTCTACATTGTAAGGTAATGCATGCTCGAAAATGTAGGACATAACCTACATTCTAAAAACAAAGATCGGCCTATGATAACAGAAGAGATATGTCATAACTCCATCCTTCAAAATATGATAGTTTGGAGGATTAATTATTCCCCTCAAAATGGCAGAACTTTTAGAAAGATTGTCCTATTGACAATGCCGATTAAAAATGCAACAATAATAGATTAAATTTGTTATTTTTGTCATTAATTTAAAAATGCTAAGTCATGGAAGCATTATTCGTAGGATTCTTTGGTTTTTGGTTTGAGATTAAATGTAGATTTTATTCGCATCAATTCAGCGACACCGGAAGTTTAGCAATCGTGTGCAACAAAAGTGTTTCATTTGTTTTAATCTACTTTAGTCGAAGTTCTCAGAAATCAAAGGGTCCATTTCCTGGGATTTGTTCGGCAGTACAGCAGATGAACACATACAGACAATTGTGCAATAAATATTAAAACATGATAAATGAAACGATCATTTCGTATTTGGTGTGACAGTGATGTAAGTTTTTGATGTTATTATAGTCATTTATAAACAATTAAATAGCAATAACGTGATTAATAAAATGCATTGATTAGTGTTCTAATAAAAAATATTTATTATGGTAGTATTGTAAATATGTGTTTAATGTATATTATCTGAGAAAATATCAAACTCGAATGAAGTGCTAATTCCTCCATATTGTGTACTCATGAATAGGAAGGAGTAAAAGCCAAACTTAAACGACGTTAAAATCCAGGTTACTCGAAAAATGTTACTCAGAAGACGGAAAAAACAATAAACTCTTTGTACATAAAAAAGCAAATGGTATAATCTCTAAACGATATGTTCTCAATTATGTAGTGAAGTTTTTTTGGTATTATTTTTGTGAATCAGATGCAGGTTAATCTATCAGTTTATATGCTATTTAAGTCTGAGCCTAAAAAGCCGGACAAGACAACTTGATAACCCACTCATCATTACAAAACATTTCATTTGCTTACAGCACCGAGACAAGATTAACTCATTCGCGCAAGCAAGTGCAATTAAAATTAATTTGTTTTCCTGGCTAAGTCCGTCCACTTGTTCGCTCTCTGAAATCAGTTTAGCTGACTGTCGACAAGATCTCGCCTGGAGTCTTGTTCATTGCCGAGATTTAACGATAACAATATCATCTCATCGAGTGTGAACACTTTAAAGATGCATTTCAAGGCGCCGGTAATGGAGCTGGTAATATGATGAAAGGCAAATTGGGCCTGTGGGTAAATGTGTTTCCAATGTGTAAACAGATCTGCAACTTTCAAATGTGGGCGTGCCTTCTCGTGTTTACGATGTTCCATTGTTGTCATTTTACTAAACAGTATAAACTAGACTAGTCGCAGTGAATTTGCCTGGCTTATGAAATACGGTCGTGTCAACAAGAGAAGAAATCTTTCAAAACCTTCGTCTTTGTTTACACAAATGATATTGATTACAATGTAAAAATGCACTTCCTTAGTTGCTGATGGCACTAAAATATTCAAGCCATTAATAAAAGAGGATGATATGAAAATACCTCAGGTAAAATTACAAAATTTTACTTCTGATAAATTCTATTCGATGACGACTAAATGCAAAATAATACAACATGAACATAACAACTGTCGTCAAATATAATTACGTTTAGGAATAGGTTAACGGAAAAATATCTTGTGCATTTGGTCGGATATATGCGTACATGTAAGAAAATAGGACAATACGAAATAATATATTCATGAAAAACCGTCATAACTTATTAGAACATGTTGCAGAAAATGCAAGACAAGTTAAGCTTACACTTATTGCTATTTCTATGTCAGGAATTACGTTATAAACAGTATTTTCAATTATCGTGTTGTCTGATCGAGTTGAATACAAAAAATGATTGTATTTATATACTTCGAATAATAGACAAAATATTTGCATTTATTCATTAAGATATGAATATAAAATTGTATTGATGCATCTAAATATAATTTGGTCCTTTTAGTATATATTTAATCTTAGAATTGTTGAAGGATTTAGTTTTGCAGTGGAACTTCTCTATATCCTCTGTTTTATGGTAAATTAATCGTGTATAATTATTGAATGATGCAATACGTAAAACATTAAATTACTAAAAATGAACGCTTTTTAAAAGTATTTATATTTTAAAATGAACGTTACCAAGTTACGTATGATTATCTTATACTATAAATAATTTTATCCATGTCAATAAAATAACACACAACACAGTAAACAAAGCGAATTTCTAAATGGTATAATTATTTTGATCCTATATATATATATATATATATATATATATATATATATATAATTATTTGCATATAAATACGTTTTCAAGCCATTACACGAAAAAAAAACAATTAAAAAATAATATTTATGATATATTTCGGCGAGGAAACTCGCCCTTGTAAAAATTCCTTTCTTTTCTTCTCACGCATCCTGATAGTACTTTAAGGCAGGACACGGCTGTTCAGTTGTTATTAACGGTTTGTTTTGTTTTATAGTCCAGAAATGCACATGATGCGTGCTAAAAGAATAATCAATTGGTTTCCTGTTTCAAAGCTATAATAAGAAATCAAATAATAAAGGTATATAAAAATATGTTTTGTATCCACCCAACGCAAAAAAAAACAATAAAAAATAAGGTTTATCGATATATTTAGGCGAATAAACTCACCCATGTCCAGATTCGTATTTTTCTTCTTATGTCTCCTGATGGTGATTGTAGGTGGGAGAAAACATGTTTGTTTTTGTTAACGGTGTGTGCTAAAAGAAAAAGTGTGGCGGTTTCCTGTTTGAAAACGTCGGTAAATAGGACATCAAACGCGTATATAAAATAAAGCCATCTAATGCAAATAAATAATAATAATAATAATAATAATAATAATAATAATAATTATAATAATAAAATTAATAATAATAATAATAATAATAATAATAATAATAATAATAATAATAATAATGTTTATCGAAATATTTCGGCGAAGAGACTCGCCCTTCTATAGATTCGTTTTTTTTAATTCTTACGCATAAGGATGGTTATTTAAGGCTCGATAAGTGCGTTTAGTTGTTGTTAACTTGTTTTTATTGTCCAGAAATGCATGTAGCATGTGTTAAATATCAAATATTTTCCCTATCCACTACGTGTAGCTATATCTCAAAGCAAAGTACACGAATAAAGTGTCTTGACTAGAACTACTCAGGAGTGAAATTCCGTTTCGCTGGCCAATTTTAAATTTGTTGGTTTCCTCTTTGAAAGCGTTGGTAAATAGGAAACTAAATAGAACACGTATATAAAATACGTTTTCACGCCATCCAACGCAAAAAATAATAATTTAAAAATAATGTTATATTTCGGCGAACAAACTCACCCTGTCAAGATCCATTTCTTTATGATGGTACTTTTAAGCGGGACACGTCCGTTTAGTTGGTGTTAACGGTTTTTATATGGTTCAGAAATGTACATTGCATGTGCTAAAGGAAAATGTGTTGGTTTCCTGTTTGAAAGCATGGGTAAATAGAAAATCAAATAGCAATAATATTCATGAAAATATAACATATTCATACCGTCAGTAAAATTGTCTGATTTACTAATATTGAAGCGGACTAAACCGATGTTTTGAGGGAGTTGTGTTACAGGTCATTACTGTAGCGACAGGTGAAGTATTAGTCACTGCCGAGGTTTAGCATATTTGTATAATTATATATATGCATATTTATCATTGTATTCAATTCTATATCAGCATTATAATAAACTTATTCGTTAAAATAGTAAAACGTAGAAAGATAAGGAACTAAAAAGAAAGCACAAAAATAAACAATTAATATATTTATAGTAAATATAAAACTTAATGAGTTTTAAAATAGCAGAAAACACAGGGCATTTCCCAAACATAATTTGAAGATAACTTTTGCTAATGAATAAATAAGAAGTAACGAATAAAATATAAATAAAAATAGAATGCGAAGTTTAAATATATATATTTGAATATCTTATTTTCTCTATATATACATATCTGGAAAGCATATTTATATATATATATATATATATATATATATATATACATATATATTATGCATACATATAAACACACAAACACACACATTATATATATATATATATATATATATATATATTATAACATTTATAAAAATATAATTACCGAACTTCCTATGGGATCCACTTGTTCAGGTCTATTAACTACCGCATACACAAATATACATATACATATATATATATATATATATATATATATATATATATATATATATATATACATACATGTATAGATATATAGATATATATAAAAATATATATATTCGAATAGATTCGAGCGAATAGCTCTCAATAGCCACTCAGTCGTATTGTTATTAAGATATGTCGCCGAAGTTCGAATCCTAATATCATCATGTAAGAATTCTATCGATTATAATTTGCCACCTGAAAAAATGTATATAACCACATATATGAAACCCATACACATAATATTATTAGACAAGAAAACCCACATCATTTTTCGAACTTTTTAAGATCTCAAAAAATACTGACAGATCCATCCAATTAGCCACTTGCGGCAGTGGGAAACCTTAAAAATCTTTGCATAAAAATTATGTTCTATTTTACGCAAAGAAACTAATAACAGACGGGTTATCTGTTATAATATGGCATACACTACAATATCGACATCAAATCATCTAGGTAATAGCAATACTTTAACACGCCTCTCTTAATCGAAAATAAAATAATATCAAAAAATACTTGGAAGGATAAACGAAAATATATAAGCAAATAAAACAAACCACAAATAAATATTATTAAATATATCTGTTTACATAGATGTGTGTATGTATCGGCACAAATAGGTGTTGCTCTAATTTTTACACTTATGCTGTTTCGATACCACTAAAGGTGTTTTTTTATCCTGCAACCTCTTTCTCACAAGATAAGTAGCGAGTCTGTGGCTCAATCTGTGGTGCCCGCAATTGCCAAACTTTCACAAAAAACACTCGCTTAGCTACAACTAATATCAAATGTGTCCCTTACACATTACGTGCACTTAAATCTTAATGCAGATTCCACGAACAAGGCTTCTTTGCTAGAAACAACCACTTGTGGAATTCCGTTTCGCTGGTTTACTTTCAGATACTAAAATATGATTTCTTCAAGTTAAATATAAAAAAAGTTCTTATCGAACCATTAAATAATAAAATTATACCTAAATTTTAACACTAACGATTACTACGCTTAAGTCCCGGTGACCACCGTATATTCAGTAACCACTTTTCTCGAATAGCCATTAGAACTTGATAAAGCGTTTCTTTGGGACCAGCGGTGGCTAATATCTTCGTGTGTTTTCATAAACAAAATCGATAGTCTCGTTTATATAAACTAGACATTTACTTTCGTAATGTTGATGACACCTTTTGTTTATTTGACAACGAGACGAAGGCGGCTGATTTATTTTGTGCCCCTCAATAACATTCATCCAACCCTTAAGTTTACAGTAAGTAGACAAAAAAACAAATTCTACTCTTCCGTTTTTAGATGTTCTTGTTTCGAAGACGTCCTCAGGTTTTCTTACTTCTGTTTATCGTAAACCAATATTTACCGGTTTCTATACACGTTGGGACTCTTTTTGCCCTATAAATCAAAATTTAAATTTAATTAAAACTTTAGCACCTAGGGCCTTAATTATTTGTTCTAAAGTTAATCTGGATGACGAGCTTAAATTCATTACGAAGACCCTTTGTAACAATGGCTGCCACTTAGATATTATTGAAACTACTATTAATTAAAGTTTCCAATTGTTTTCTCTAGAGCGACACTTTTATCGCTGCACCCTGTAATCATGTAGTTATATTTTACTTTCTTGATCCAAATCTGTTTGTCATTTGACTGACTTCACCGTTTTTGCAATTCATTCATCTTATTTGGTTTGTTTGATTCAGTTTTGAACTATTTTATATGAGGATTATTTTAATTTAATTATTCGGACTAATGTTCTCATCTTGGATCTTGACAGTGGTTAAAACTCATAATAATAAAATGTTTAGTCTAAAAATGCCCTTAAAAATGCCCTTACTTATCGCTTAATTTTACTTTTTTTTAATGCAAAAATGTACAAAAGAAATCGCAAGAAGCCTTACATATTGACAAGTATAATAGAAATTAAATAGGTAAACAATTCAACACACTTATTTAATGTAGCTTATTGATGTTCTGTGCACTTTCGTCAACCTTGGCTGGGGACTATCAGTGACCGTTTTACTAAGCAAATGTCTCTATCTGTACAACGGAGTTATGTTGCATCGAATCTGTATAACTATTCACTTTTTATTTTGTAATGACTGATATAGGTTTAATATTTTGTTATTGATAGACACAGTCCATTTCATTGCAGCTGTCTTAAATTCAGTATTACTTTCTATTCCAAGGATTATATCTTTTTTTTTACATAGGCGTCACCACTTATCAAGGCCGATAGGCCACTAAAGGATAAGGGTTAAAGAGTGTACAGTAGTCAAAAGGACAATATAGCAATCGATAGTAATGGAAGTTCGGTAAATTTGTTAACTTAAGTGGAACGACTCATCAGAAACTTGTTCGCGGTGAACTTGAAGACAACAATATTATAGACAGCTGGAAAGCAGGAAAACGGAAAACAATTCCACAGGTGTGCAGTTATAAGAAAGAAGCTTTGATCATGGAATCTATGTTTAGGTTTAGGCACAGATAAAGAGTGGGGAAAATTATTGATAATGTTTTCAGCTAGTCGAGTGTTTCTTGTGAAAGTTTGGCGAGGGGAGACCATAGATTGAAGCTCAGTCGAACACTTTCCATGAAAATAACGATAAAGCAGAGACAAACTTGTAACATCTCTTCTGTGAGATAGAGGTTGCAGCGAAGAGAAAAGGACATCTCCCACCAGGCCTCGAAGTCTATGTTGAACCCTATCAAGGCAGGACAAGTCTTTTCTGGCAGCTCCTGCCCATATATGGCAACAGTATTACATCCTTGGACTATCTGGCTCTTATATAGATAGAGAATTGCATCAGCAGTGAGATATCTACTGGATCGATAGAAGGATCCGACCATTTTTCTAGCGGCCTTGGCAACAGATTTGGTGTACGTATTCCATTTAAGATCAGGAGTAAAGATCAAGCCCAGAAGCCTGTCAAAACTTGAGGCCACCTCAAGACGAGAGCCATTCATTTTAATTGATGTCAGATGGGGATCAGAACGTTGATGATGTAAAGATAGAAGCTTGGTTTTAGATGCATTAAAAGTAACCAGCCACTCCTTTCCCCATTGTACAACGTGATCAAGATCAGAGGAGAGAGAATCGGACAGAACTTGGTCGTTTACTGTCTTAGATGTGCTACCATAGATGGTAGTGTCGTCAGCAAAAATGTCTACGAATGATGTAAGGATGTGATTTGGAAGATCATTAATATAGATCAGGAAAAGAGTTGGGCCCAGGATGGACCACTGAGGGACTCCAGCATTTATACTGTGAGCTTCTGATTTTTGCCCATAAACTACTACTCTTATGAGCCTATCAGAGAGAAATGATTTAATAATTGAGAAGACATTTCCAGCTATACCATAGCTGGTGATCTTGTGAAGTAAACCTTTATGCCATACCCTATCAAAGGCCTTTGATATGTAAAGAGCAAAGCCCTACAAAGGTTGCCCCTGTCGAGAGATTCGCTAATCCTATGAGATATAACTGTAAGCACATATGCTGTAGATCTCGCAGAACGGAAACCATATTGTGTGTCACTAAGAAGGTTAATTTTGCTGAGATGGTTGATTACTTCTCTATTTAACACAGATTCCAGCAACTTACTCATGACGCACAGGAGACTAAGTATTTATTAATATTTTCATAAGGATAATTTCTCACACAGTAAGACGCGTACTGCAATTATTTTCTCAATTTTAAATCATACTTAAGGCCGTTATATTTGTTTTATTTTTCTTGTTCTACTGTATTAAGATCATAGTCTTTTAGAGTGATTACATCAATTGTGAGCGTAGATGTCTTAGAGTAGTTCCATATTTTACCCTGTTTGGTTTGATGGCTTTGTCTTTTATGTATATGCTTACAATACGGTTTGCATTCAGACATTAGGTATTCATTTGTTTATACACCAGCCATTTTTAATCAATTTCTGAGAAAGCCTTGATCTTGTCCGACTATACTAATTTCTCCTGACTATATTGAAATAATGCATTGCATGTGTATTTATAAAATAAATGGGTAAGCAATATTAGTTTCAAAAGAATTTTTACTAAGTGGTGGTTTTTAGATTTTTTATGCAATAAAATTGATACAAAGAATACAAAGAAGAAAATTCGTAAGAAATAATAAATGGCTTTTTTTCTGTTACGCCATGATAATATGTTTAATGTTTAATAAACTCCTTCAAAAAATGTTTATTGACGTATTTATATGTAACTAGTTTTCTTTAACACACGCACATACACATACACACACACACACATATATATATGTATGTATGTGTGTGTGTATGTGAAAGAGAAAAAATTAAATGTATCCAAATAAATACATGTAACCAACAAAATTACAGTCTCGCTTGAGTATAATGGGAAAATCACGTCAAAGAAATTTCATTAAAAACGGATCGTTTATCAATATTTATGAAAAAGTTACATTTTACTTTCTCCTTTCTCCTTTCTAACCTACTTTATAACACCTTATTTCTTTCTCTATCTCTCTCTCTCTTTCTCTTCATCTCTCTCTTTCTCTCTCTCTTTCTATCCTTCTGTCTTACGATTATATTTTTTCAGATCTTCGTGATTGAACTGCATCTTCGATTAAATCTCACTTATATATTTATTTGCTAACACTATCACCAAAGACTCATATTATCTGCCTCTTTCGTCCAATTTTCTCTTTATTCTATTTTAGGTCCTTTCCTTTTTAAGAATAAGATATAAAGTGACGGAAGTGACAGCAGCAGGCACCATACGTAACAATAGTATTGCATAACATCATACAGTGGTTAAGTGTGATGATGATTTACAGTAAATTACTTGTTTATTTTTTCTTTGGCCTCCCTTTCTCTCTCTCTCTCTCTCTCTCTCTCTATATATATATATATATATATATATATATATATATATAATTTTCTCTTTCCCTATATAATAATTCAGTATTTCTCGCTTACCTCAATCGGCCTTTCTCTTTATATTTCTCTCGCTCATTCTCCAGAATTTTAATTTGTTTACTTAAATCGTGCTTGGATTCAATTAATCGAGCCTTTTACTTCAAATACATATGCAATAATATAGCCACTGCCTAGTGTTTGTTTAGAAAAACTATTTATTTTAAGTCAAAGAGTCAGATGTTTATCTTACGTAGTCAAATAATCCGAAATCAAATGAACACACACAACTATCAATTTTGATTATATATTTTTATTTTAGATTTGAATTTATAACAAAGAAAGAATTGGAAATTATATTTGTGGTGCATTTCTTGGAGTCACCACTCTACTGGACGGCAACTTCAACGGATACTTTATGTGTCTATGAGTCCTAATGATAGAGAATAGACCAAGTCTTGTTGATCAGCTCTGTTGTTCGTATTAAATCAGCAGCAATGTTTTTTGTGAATGCTAAAGCACAATTATATCAAGTAACTTACAGAGGTCTCACTAGTTGTGTCCAATATTATAGTGAAATCTAAGCATCCCAATGGTTTTATCAAGCCGGCTTATCGTAAATGTTTTACAAGTTTCCAATTATTTTTTGTTGCGTTCGAAAGATTAAAGCAAAAAAAAAACTCTGAAAGTAAAACTCGTTACATTGAAAAATGTTTTTCCGTCAGCTACGAAAATCGAAAATTCAGCAAAATTTGAAAGGTGAATAAATCATTTGTAAAAATCCCCTAAAAGATAAATATTTGTTTTCTGGAACAATTTCAAAGATAATCACAAAGCTCTTGAGTTTCTGAATTTTGGAAACGAAGTGCATAATTAATCCCTCAAACCGAGTTTAATTAGAAGAAAATGCCATCGCTTGATCAAGACAAAGTAGTAAGGCGCAGAATTTCTATGAAAACCTAAAATATGAACAAATTTCATTTTTAAATTTATAGATAAACTAGATAACCCATGACGCGTTAAGTCAGTATGTTATATAAGCTATGGAATTAATGTATTATCGTGATACTTGTGACGTAAAGAAAATAGTTTTTTTGTGACACAACATAAATATTTCTATGAAAGTACATTAAAACGAAAACATAATATAGATAGATTTCTATGAGTCATTCTGTTTATGATCGTCTATTTTTGAAAAAAAAACTTACAGCCATTGAATTATAAGTAGCTGCCATACTTATAGGTAAATATGCACTGAACAGATACCATAATACTGAAAGTTAAATTCAAATTTTGAAGTATCTTTTAATTTAAACGCAAAAAAAAAACAATTAGGACGTTGAAAATGTACGCAGTAAATCAATACGTTTTAGTGTCACGCTGATTATTTATTTGTAACGCAATTTAAAAAAAACATATTTTCGGGATTATGTATTTATGTTGGTAGTGTAGAAGAAAATGTAGGAATGTTTTAAAAAAAGGTATTAAAAATGGAGAATAATTTTTTTAAACTGGAAGGCGGTGGGTAAATCGCCGTTGTAAAATGCTCTTATGGTTGCCAACGAGTTATAGTAGATTTATTTGTAAGAAAATAGCGTTAAAATAACTAAACATAGTACGGAAATGAACGATGTAAACAAAGCAGAAAGTATTAAGAATTGTTTATTTGCATAATTTAAACGCGAAAAAAAAATTGGGACGCTGAAAACGTACACTTTATAACAGTACGTTTTATTGTCGCGTTGATTATTTAGTATAATATATATCGTATATATGAAACAGGTCGATGATTATAGGTATTATGTGTCATCACGTTTTTCGTTTGCTTCCCATATCTTGAAGTATTTTATTCAATAAATGTAAGATATTCGCTTTTCTAAAGACGCCTGTTTGTTCGAACGAAACCGATCCAGCAATTTGTGTTTATTTGTTTAGGCTATTATGAGGTTATGTTGATATACGCATGCGCAACCGGATGTCGCAAACATTATGTTGGGTCACAATACCCGTTACAAGGTCTTTTGAGTTTTATCATTATATAGATTTATACATTAATATCATTCATTTTTGTATTTTCGAAGATTTTAAGAATATGCATTAATTTAAGCAATTCTATTCTGTTGTAATATAAAGAAATATATTGTCTATATAAATAAAACAGTAGATGCATGTGTGTATATCTGTGATTCTGTGTTAAAATATTTAACTGATAAACTCTCAAATTACTAAAAACATTCCACTAAAATTTACCGAAAATAGTAATCATACGTTAAGTATGGTTCATAGCGAGTACGAGTTTTGTTCGGATGGATAAATAACACAAACAGGAACATGCCGACATATTGGAATATTTAATTACAATATTTTTTTTTTTACTTTTGACATGATGACTTGTTATAATTGTGAACATGTTTTATAGAAAAATTAAATTAAAGTAAACTTGTGTTTAGAGCGTTAAACAATCAAGGTAACCACTGATTATACTGACAATTTATTCATAAAAAAACTAATGCAATCATTTATTAATAATTAAATAAAATGCGGCGGGATAGATGCTAATCCAGTTTGTTGTTTGTTATACAATTTGCCCATCAGAAAATTTCCAAATTAACCGTTAAAAATATTTTTCTCATATAATATTCAAGAGAAAATTGGTTCTGTAAAAATAAATACTAATTTTTTTATGAATTAAAACATATTCAATGTATTTTCGACTGAGAAATTTATTGTCAACCTTTTAACAAACATTAAAATATAAATTGCCTGATTTCCAGATTTCTGTTTCATATTTTTAGATGAACGGAGGGGCAACGATTTTGAGTATCAGGCATTTAATTTAAACGTACCTAGGCTTAATTATTGTTGTATACCCGTGTTAGAGGTCTCAAATTAAAGAAGCCACATGCACTGTAAACTGTATAAATATAATATGCATTTATCATAAAGAATACATGTGTCACTAAATTGGTATGAGAGGAACGTGTTCGTAGTATGCGATTAAACATGGTATGTCTCCATTTTGTCTCTGAAACCAGTGATATTTATAGACCTAGTGGATTCCACTTAGTTCTCGAATAGGGGTGATTTGTACCCCACAATAATAAGGCATTTTGATATTCTACCTGGTGTGATAGAAGATAAGATATAAAGTATTGCAGTCATGTACTTAACTGCCGAAGCACAGAACAACGAGTACAATTCATGAACAACATCCCCAGGGTTTCACTAGTTTGGCGAAATTACGTGATATTAAAGAAAGGCATGTTTATCAAACCCACATGATTAATTTAAAAGTGATTATAATCATTGAGTAAATGAAAATAAAATAATAAAATAATAAAATAATTTTCACTTTTTTTTTTATTAATTTAAAAAATTATCAGTGAAAGCACATGAAAATGCTTTATGATTTCTTTATGTCTTAGTAAATTATTGAAATGAAGTAATGGAATTAAATTATAATCTTTAAAAAAGTAAAGTTGCAAACATATTAGCACACGTATTATTAAAACGCTGTACAGGTGACTATGTGTGGGCTGTTGGAGTCTACTAAAGATAATAAAGACCAAAAAACCGTTGTGCTTAACTGTGTTTCTCTGTTTATAATAACGTTTTTTGTCTTGGCACCCAGAGTACTCATGCAGCTTGCAAGCAACACTTATTTTAACTTTATGCTAAATCATCAATACCATGTAATATTTTATTTTGTATTATTTTCTATATATTAGCTTGGCGCAAAAATAATGCCATTTTTGTACATGAAGTTGAACGTCAAAAACGACAGTATTTTTGCACCAACCTAATAGTATACTAAAAATGTGAATACTAATCGCTCAATCTAAGTTATCTTTCTCTCTGTATTTAACATGATGCAGTACATGAATATCGATTAACCATTACAAAATATTCAGAGCAATTTTACATTTGTTGTCATATTAGTACCTTCTTAAATTATTTTACATATTTCTATCATCATACGACTCATTCCACAAGAATTACATTCGCATGCCATATACCTATTTTTGTTTGCTTTTAGAATGTTGCTTATTATTAGACATTTTAAGATAAAATATCATTATAATTTAACAAGGAAATAATTAACGAAAGCATGACTAAATGAAATCCCTCTATGCAATATTGCGTCTAATACTGCTTTAAATTGACCCTTATATTTTGCCTGTCGTTAATTCTTGTTAATTTTCTTTTACGATATATAGTTCTTAGTTTTTTCTTACAAATAAAAAAATTGGCTTATTTATCAAATGAATAATATTTTGTTATCAACTCCTTATAATAATCAAGGATGTATCTTAGAGTCTTTGTGAAAACAGATTTCACCACATTTCTAACATTCTCGACGACGTTTTGATAACAAAGGAAAATAGTAGTAGTAGTATTATTTAAAACAAAGAACTTTGCTGATTTTCTACTGTCGGCATTACCAATAAAAGACCAGGAAAAAGGCCAATTACGACCTTATTGAGTTTATACTTTAGTCTTGCATCTCGTCACAATAACTACACCAGAAAAAAAGATATAAAAATAAAGAAAGTGAAACTATATATATATATATATATATATATATATATATATATATATATATATATATATATACAGCTGAACGTCTCTGTGTGTGTCTGGTCACGAAAAGGCTCCTACATGGTTGACTATTATAGAAAACTGATTACATATAATGATAGAAGATGTATCGAGACACAGAAATGGGTATGTTTGTCTGGCATAATAATGATTCATTAAAGTTGTGGGGTCTGCGTGCGCGCCTGGTCCACAAAGTATGGAAATAAAAAAATGTAAAAATTAAAATAAAAACGTTTACAAGTGTTTATGATATAGATGTACATAAGAATACTTTGATAAGTATGCTTTAACTTAAACATGGATGGTATAATAAAATTGTGGGGTCTGCGTTCGCACCTGGCCTCCATAGAATGGAAATAGGCACACACTTTAATAAAAACTTTTCATATCTATCTGCGTAAGTATACTTTGATAATTATGTTTCAGTTTGAAGAAATATGGTATAATAAAATTATGGGGTATTCGTTCGCACCTGACCTCCATAAAATTGAAATGTGTCAAAAAGTTTAACAAGGTTTTCTAATATAGATCCACAGAATATTGTGATAAGTGTTTCAGTCTGAACTGGTATGGTATAATAAATTACGGGGTTTATCTGTTTTATTTTTCTTACATCATATTTTGCTTTTGTTTTGATACCCCCAAATTCGAAGCTATCTCTTTACAACCCTTGCTTTCATATCATACTTTTATAAATCAGAGTCCATTTTCTGTAGGCTGTTTTTTAACCCAGTCAACGACGGGATCTTTTCTTAGTATATATATATATATATATATATATATATATATATATATATATATATATATATATATATATATATATAATAAAAAAAACGTTAAGAAAACGACAAGATAAGAAAACAGTAGGAAACCGAAACAAAAAATCTAAATAACATCCAAGAAAAGTTTTCCACAGACTCTCGACAATAGATTAAGATATAAATCGATGGCAGACTTTAGCTTTGTTATGCATGGATTGACACCATCTTAGATTCCGTGAAACTATCGACTGATCAGAAGGTTTATGGCAAACAATGGTGCGCAAAGACAAAAAACAAAATAATATAAAGGACACATACACATAGTGAGCAGAGTAAGTAAATATTGTGTTAGGAAAATATACGGACGCAATATGTCTTTCTCCATATTAAATATTCGAACATGTGATTCTTTCCCATTTTCCTCTGCTTTGTTGTTTCCAAGCGTATTTTTTTTTTCAGAATTAGGTTGTTATTCTTCTTCTTTATTTATTCGTTGGAGTATGAAGTTTGTTTTATGTACATCTGCATTTATATTTTTTGTTTCGGTTTGTGTATATTTTTATTTACGTAATTAGATTTTCAAGTTTCTATCACGAAGAAAATTACCATTTATGCTATCCAATTATCTTGCCACATTGGGAAATCTTTATTAAATACTCAAGGGATACACGCCCAACCGCGGGTTCATCAACTCTGCCAACGTTAATAAGATCAATGTAATATGTATTAAAAGATCTGTTTTTTTTCCGTTTTCCTTCATTTATTGTTGCACAGTTGATGTAATGTTCATTTCTTATCCGCTACAACCAATGCCATTAAGCGTTGGTATTAGGCATAAACAGCACGAGAGAAAGCTTACACTTTACGTGTAAAATCTCTCTTTTAAAAATCCTTTCTTTCGCTCTCTATTTTATTCTATACTTTTTCCATCATTCATGGATTCTTTCTTTAACCTTCGATCTCTTTTACCATTAATTTATCCAACTCAAACTCCGACTCCATAACCCCTTATATATTTTTATAATGATTTTAAAATAAAAAAAAGATTTTAATGTATTGATGCCGGGAAAGTCGATCTTCTTTTCCTATCCTTCTGTCCTCCAACATTATCATGAAACTTATTTTTGTTTCAAGGTAGAAAATAATCATAAAATCTCCATATATCACCTTATATTTCAGTTTTTAATTTATTGTTTCCTAGAAAAGTTGAGTTTCTTTTCTCCCTACCCCTTCCTCAAACTCATAATTAAATACATTCTGGTTAAATGTATTAGAAGCAATACCAAAATTGTAAAGGGTTCACCCTAGATGTTCAGTTTGAATTTAATTGATTTTTGTTGTTCCGCGTTAGCGAAATCAAAAATATATTTGTTTGCATATATAATGACTACCTGTTTATAGAAATAAGATAAAAGCGTAGTAAATACAATATACGATGAATTTAAATATCTTAAGTAGTTCATGAGTATTTATCACTTTTGATATACACATTTCTAAATATATGGTATAATTTAACCGTAAGGAAAGAGGATTTTCTATACATTGGTTGAAAGTGTTGGTTCTTTTGTTGTACCGCCCTGATGAAATAGCGCAGGATAACATTACAGTTCTAGTAAAGAGGTGGGGCCATCCAAGCAAACGGTGTTTACTAATAAAACATCATCTTGCTTTGATCCACAAAGGATGCTATAGCGTAACTAATGTTAAAGGCACAGTTAAACCTGCGTTTATGTGTTATTAACAATGAAACGCTCAAATATTTTTGGTAACGAACACTGCTGCCACAATCATACAGAATAACTAGCAAATATATCGATATGGCATAAAGAAGGCAATAGCGTAGTTATTTACGATAAGAATCGAAAGTCCAATTAATAGTGACGATCCTAACATTAAATTATTAATGTGTGCTTTACTTTAATTTCTAGCGTTCCATAAATTCTTTTTTAATACCTCGAACATTCTCCCCACAAAAAAATAATTCTTTTATTTAATCAATTACGGATTATTGAGATTAGGTTTAGAAGTAAATATTTTTATGTTTACCTTCAGCATGGGACATAAAAGTTGCGCAAATTTTTCTATTTCGGAAAATTCATTTTCATCGTATTATACTTCTAGAAGTATAATACGATATTTATAAGACAATATTTAGAAATGATGATTGAATAAAGAAGTAAATATATATTTGTTCGAATCTAGTATTAGTTGTTTACAACCATCAGTTGGTCCTGGACTTACCTAGTGGTAAAATACGCTTAAATAAAATATGGCAATTTATGCAGATTTCGTTTATATTATTATAGTGTCAATTCTATATCGATAATTATATATATATTATTGTGTCCAATGTATAGCAGTGATTTAAAAGTAAAAGAAAACAAAAATGATGACTCGAGTCTTATCAGCTAGAATCGAAACCGAGATCAAAACATGATACAATCCTTATGTAAAATTATTTATTACAAGAAACAAACAAACAAGCAAGCAAGAACGCACGGAAGGTCTAAAGGTTTTATAATTATTAAGATTTATAAATGCACTTCAACTATAATATAAATCTCACCTGTCTGTTTAAATGTATATGTATATATATATATATATATATATATATATATATATATATATATATATATATATATATGTATGTCTGTCTGCCTATAACTTTCGACAAAGGCGATGGATTTTCACAAGATTAGTATCATTTTTAAGGTCAACTATTTGAACGACAATTATCGCAAAATTGACCAAGAACATTGATTCCTTAAACCCAAACTGCACTTTTCTACAGGGAGGGGTCGCTTTTTTCGCCGATATTTTCGAAAGTCATCCCTATTTTTGACTTTCTTTATTTAAACTTATGTAACTTCCGGTTTGTTGATGGGCGCAACAACAAAGACGTATGGTTTTTTTTCACGTTTTCTTTCTCCTTCGCGGCAAGGGTTCGAGCCTGCCTGCTTACAGCCACTTTTTTTTTCTTTTTTTTTTACTCAACCCACACTTCCAAACACCCGGGAAACGCCAGGCATCCAGGCAGGGTATAAACAATTGCCGGTTAAAGTTAAACATTAATAGTTTCCATACAAACCCTATGTACAGGTACACACTCACGCACAGATATAGCATTATCGAGAGGCTATTACTTAAGAGCGCACACGCTTATAGCAATGCGATATGTATAAGAAACCCAGCAAAACTACAACAATTACAACGTCTGTTCAGTCTTTCGTTTTATTGACTGTCGAACACAGTTCGCCTTAAGACACGTTCGATAAGGATATAACCCAATATACTTTTACTGCTATTTAATAAATCAGTAATAGAAATAGCAAAGTTCGGTACATCGATAGTCGTTCAGTCGCGTGTTCTATGTTTATAGGCGTATGCACAGATAGATGTTCTCTGTTTATCAAAGTAAAAACTATGAAAATTTAACATAATTTTATTCGTTGTTACACGATGTCAGTGATTTTTATCTCATGTGTTCTTATTTCTTTTCTAATCGAGTTAAACACAAATCCGTTCCTGTTGATTTTCATTTTTATTGCATTCTTTCATGCTTTGGTTTACGCTTTTTACTGTCTTGCTGACATCAGTTATATTAACTGTTGTGGATGCACTTCAATTTATTATTAAAATAGCAAATATATAAACATATTTCTATAGGTTGTTTATACAGATTGATTAAACATGTATGTATAAAAAGTATACATACGAGGAGTTTTACAAAAGTAATGTGACCCCTTTTTATTTAATCCGAGTGAATTTTAATGGATTGCAAATTCTAATTTTATAACAACTGAACTGATGCCCTCCAAACCGGAAAGTTTTAAAACTATGTTACAGATATTGACAGTGCGAGAGTTTTAAGAAAATAACATCTGATATAGACGTGTGTTAAAAGCAGAGGTGGAATCTTGAATCCTAGTAAAAGCACATTAAGAAAGGTCTATGCATTGTAAATGATAGTTACTATGTAGGAAAATATATTCAGAAGCACAAACGGTTGCTCGCTGTAATAGTATCTAGCACGTCTTCGTAGCTCTTCAAATTCTTAAGTTGAAAAAATGAGAAGCTTTACTTTTGGTAACGTACGATTATGTATTTCATGGTCTCACGTACATATTGAAAAAAATTACAGATCAGCTAAGATGCTGGCTTGTGATTAATTTGATTTCTCGAAGGTAAAACATCATAGCTTCAGCTTTTTCAAAATATATATTTTTTAAATAAAATTATAAAATGCCGTAGAATAAAAATGCGACCATGCCAAATACATTTTTAAAATAATATTAGTTTTATGTTACAAATAGTTAGTGAGTATTAATTTTTAGGTGACTAGATTTAAAATATTTATTATGTTAATAGATTTATTTATTACAATTCCAATAATTACATTTCGGTTAAAAGTAAATTGTAGTATCCCTTATGATAATACTAGACATCAATGTGCATACTAAGGCAGGAGTCCATCTACACTATGGTATTTTTCTTCCCATCTAGAATACTATTATTTTTAGAATTGATTTTACCTACATTAAAGATGGATTGAGCATAAATGACTTGACAGCCCCGTTGGAATTCTCCGGTAATAGCGCCTGCTGCGATTTAGAAAAAAAAACTAAGCCATTTTCAAGTGGAGAAGGTAAGGCCTTCAAGAATTGGTCTCCTCAAATTGTACAATACCAAAACGATAGCCTAATCAACAATGGAAACACCAGCTTTAAATCACTTTAACTTGTGCTGCTTTATAAAAATAAATAATCGCAAAAACTGCCTTTGTTTTTTTTTAATGCTTATTATGATTTGATAAATCATTCTTTTATTTTTTATTTATTTGAATCCTAGTATTTTTGTTTTATCACAAATTGGATTAACCACTTAGATTAAATTTTGAAACTTATACAAAAAAAAATTTTACCAGATTTATATAATCAAATATTTGCCGGATATATTATCCAACCAACGATGAAATATGTTACCTAGTCCCTTGGAAATATTACAATACGCGTTTGATCTTTTTACCACCTTACTACCAGGTACTTCCTGGCATTTTGGATTTGAAGTTCAATATCTGTTTACTGCCTTAATATCCAATTTCTTTTATTCTATGAAGCTAAAATGATTTTATAAAATTAGAACCTTTTAATTTTCTATGTTTATTGCATTTAGCAAATAAGGTGCAAACTAATAACATTTTCTAATATTTGTTTTACCCGAGAAGATGAATAAACATCGAAAACTCATGGGTTAAGGAAATAGATTTATTAAACTGTATTCTTCGTTTGCAACCAATAAAAAAATTCCATATTTGAAAATTAACCTTTTGAAATCCTCAAATTTAAATATCTAAAATGATATATATATATGTATATATATGTATATATATATATATGTATATATATGTATATATATATGTATACATATATGTATATATATGTATATATATGTATATATATGTATGTATATATACATATATGTATATATATATGTGTGTATATATATATATGTATATATATATATATATGTATATATATGCATATATATATGTATATATATATATATATATATATATATATATATATATATATATATATATATATGTTTTTTTGTTTTGGTTTTAGCGATATATTTTGAATAAATTTAATTATTTAGGAAAGTGCATTTTTGTACCTTAATGCGAGTTGGGAATAATTTTCTCTTTAACCAGTTTGGTACCCCCAGTAGATAATTATATTTAAAAAATTATATTATATTTTATATATATATATATATATATATATATATATATATATATATATACCTGACGCAATACACTTTTATATTAATATTAGAGTAAAAATGACTAAGCTTCATTTTCCATCAATATTGATGTACCCTAATAATATAAAAAGAGACATAAATTGTGTCTAGAAGCTTTATGCATAGTAAATGTGGGGTAGTGTGCTTGTCTATCTCCCTAATGCTGTCAGAAAGAATGGGGATTCTGGAACTACCTATTTGAAAATTAGTTGTTGTGTATACTTTCCCTAGACCACCTAGCCAAAATAATAATGATAACGATACAAATTATATAAGTAACAAATACTAACACAACATTTTCAGGAAAATTATACCCAATTATTACTGATAAATAGTTTGCCAAATAACGAACGCTTGCTTGCAAACAGGCATCGATCCTTACAAAATGTGTTTAAAAAAGTAAGAATCTTGTTGCTCGCATAAACATACTTTGCATAAACATAATTCAGTTTCTTTTCGTTTTTTTTTATGTAATTTCTTACAGGAATATAAGGCTACGTTTTATACCTACGGTATTTCTGATTATAGTATATAAGACATCTCTATTAGTTGAAATATAATATTCATGGTATTTAACGACCGGGCAACGCCTAGCCGATACCTCCGTTTAGTCTCGAACGACAAAGGATACTCCCTGTATGGACAGTTGCGCGTGTAATTATGTGGCAAGAGTTGCGCAATCTCCAACCACACCTTCCATGAATCGGCACTGCTTGAGTTCAGTGGCAAGCATAATTCCAGGACGACTGGAAGAATGTCTGGACAAGCGGAAAGCATATACAGCACCTAGAAGTCCCAAATGCTCACCGACATGGCACTGGCTAGGCTCATCCTTGCTTAACTTCGGTGATCTGACGGGAACTGGTGTGTCAAACGGCCTACTCATAAGATGTAAAGTCCGGTCTATAGTTGCTATGTCATCGATATCTGTCTACGTGAAAATAAATATTTGACTTTTTGTCTGTCAGCTATTCTTGTGGGTTTTTTTTTTGTTGTTTTTGTAGACCGCTGTTTACGAAAATAAAACGGAATTCAATATAAATTATTTAATAATACTGTACACCAAGTCTCTAAGGAAAACACAAGCACGGATATGCATAAGAAAATGTGAGTTGTGAAACATAACAGAATTTACAAAGTACAACAGTCGTAGCACATATTTCATAGATGACGCACTACGGAAGTACTTTGAGGACACTGAGAGTCGGTACCTCTCGATCTATCTATGCAGTCCAGAAGAGCTCATATCTTGTGCATCAGTGAATCCCCACAACACTCCTATCTCAGGCATTTCTGAATCACAAATAGCTTTTCCGTTTAGTGTTGATACTCGGTGGTTGGTGATTTTTTCCCTCACGGCCGTCGCTGATCTGGTGGGGATCGGACGCCTCGAAATCGCGTCAATCTTTTCTCCCTCTACGTCTAATGTGCTTCTAATGTCACATGAGGCAAGCATTTTAATTAGTTTTGATTACGTTTATGGTTATGTCTTATACCTTACAAAATATACACAATATCCCCAATCTTTTACAATTAAATTTGATGTCTGTATATCCAGTAGATTATAATGGCATTTATTGTACAAGTTCAGTTATTTTCGTATTTCTTTGTTTATACAATATAACTGAAATGTTAGAAGCTAATATAGTCGAACCATCTTCGCATTTGTCAAATGTTCCCGCTGCTCCAGTAGATTTTGTTCTATTTTTATTTCTCTAAGCGCATCGACCTCTTTTGTTGGGGTTTAAACAAAACTTTTTATGCAACACAATTATAACGCATTAATTTCCTATTCACTTTATAATCGTTGCTTCGTTATTTCTCAATGTATTTTTTAATTATGCGAGTAACATATTTCATTTTTTTTACTTTATTATTTTTAATTGTGCCGTTCATATATACCGGTAAATATAATCCACCAATAAAATTAATCTCATTGCCAGTACCCGTTCGCGCTGTCTTTATTGTTTTCTGCGAAGTCAGTTTATTACGTTTCTTCCACCTATGTTAATTCATATCTGGAAGATTCTAATCTAAGTCCAACTGTAATATTACGGTTTTATTTAATGTTTTGACAATTACGTATTTGCGTTAATTCTCGTCTTATCTTTCGTTGGATTTTTTCTGCCGTATTCTATTTTTTGGCTTGCGTTTGATTCTACAATGTGTTATATAACTAAGGTTGCTACAATTTTAGAATTTTCTATGTTCGAAGCAGGCAGAGTTTTTCGCGTTGTAGTTCTACGCACCGGTTATATTATTTTGAGCGTTATATCTATAGTAGTCCGTACGTTTGCAAAATATAGGTAACTATTTCCTTTTATTCTAGTTAAGAGGAGTAATTCCTAGCTTTTACTATGAATCTGACTGGGCATATTCGTATTTCTCTTTTGAAAAATTTCATTTTTAGATGTGTATTTTATTTTCCTGGTATATGATATGATCTTCTTTGATATCTTTAGCATCGGTTCACATGCATATAATGCAAGTTTATTTACAGTAACATTACATTCGCTTTCGAGTTTCGTAAACACTTTTTTTAAATCTTTGCGTTTTTTACATATAAGTTATTTAGGAAAAATGAGATATTTAAAATCATTTGCCGATATACTTGGTAGTTTAAAGTCGTTACAGTGCTTGCTTACGACTGACAGGACATTGAATAATCTACATGGCCCCGAATAGCTGAGTTAAACATCGCCATCTTCTATTAAACAGTGATGTATTGCGATCGGAAAGCAATTTAAGAACCTACCGTGTCGAACTAATTCTAGCTTTCGTAAACCGACGATTTTTTCACATTAAACCAGTCATCGCAATCTACGCTTTAACCTTGTTGTGAGATAACAAAAATGCGTGAAACGTTTAGATTTTATCAGGACCGTATACGTCTTCATAATATTCTATATCGCGTTATGCGAATACGATGTGTGCGTGTTAAGTTTATTACTTAAACGTTTTAGTACAATTCCTGATTCTTTTGTACCTATTGTTGTTGAACCAGTCTTTATTTAGTTTTCTTTTGTAAAATAATCTAGTATTTTTTAGGTTCTTGTTGTTGTTGGAACAACTTTCCTGTAAATTTTTACTGTTGTTAAATCTCCCTTAGAATAACCATTTTTTAAAGTCAGCCATTTTGTATATTTTTCCTAAAGGCAAAATCTACCTGAGAATAATCCGGCGGTAATAAAATTAATTACTATTTACAACTGTGCGTTGAAAAAATGTATGTTTTTTCCTATTTAATTTAAGAAAAACATGCTTACCGTTTTATACTTTTTCGTATTAAATGGAAATTCTTCAAGTACAGTTTTGCGAACTTTTCTTTTTGGTGCCCGACTAAACGATTTTTCCTTTTTTGCTCGGCAGTTTCGGTGTATTTTTTAATCCCAGTTAAAAAAATGTTTCGTTCGTCCTGCTCGAACTGAGAATGTATCTGTTGAACCCAAGAATCTGGGCAGAATTTCAAACGAAACTCTTTACTGTACTACAGTTGCATGCTATCGTTCCATCTGCCAGCTTACGATTTAAACAAAAAGTTTTCAAATGGCAAACGATTAAAGCGTAACACACGTATAACACATATGAAATTTATATAACACATATGAAATTAATATAACACATATGACATTTATATAACACATATGAAATTAATATACCACGATTCGTATGTTCGAACGTAACAATAGAAAAATAAAATGTAAAAAAAGAAACAATTAAAACATACATGCAATCAGATTTTCGTAGGTGCAGAGTGACTACTTAGGACCATATCAATAAGAACATATAGTAATAAAAATGGTAACTTTCTATTTGTTAGAGTTTTTGAATAATTGTTCCGATGTTGGGCGTTATCAGTGCCAGGGACACTAAGTATACAGTTGCAAATCAATTTAAAAAATGAGAGCATGTTATTTCTGTTGACTAAATTAGGGGTAACGTTTGACATTTTGTTCACATTCCGACAGTTCGACAGTCAGATTCCTGAGTTTGAAAGATCGATTCTGAATTGAACAAAATACTACTGGAGAGGGTACATCGACTAAAACTTTGTGTAAATAACACTTAAGATGTGAATCGTAGTTCAAATAATACAAATAATACAAACTAGCAGGATCGGTGGAAATTCAACAGGGTACTCATTCATATGCAATATATTGATATATATAGATATTCAGTGTAAAAGGAGACGCTCTGATATTATTGCAACTTAGTGTTAACAGTGAAAAAGTATTAATATACGTTAGCACTAACACCCGTCAAGACCTTGTCGCAAAGTATGCTTAAATATGATATTTTCGTTCTTGCAAATTTCGTATATATTATTACAGAGTTAATGTTCTATTGATTTTTATCTATATAATTATAAAACTCAAATGCTCTTGTAACGATATATGTAATCCACTTTCCGGTTTACGACATCCGGTTGCGCATGCGCGCATGACCTGCGCACAGAAATATCAACGTTTTAATTTCGAAATTATTATTTAACATGGGAAGAGTGGGGTGTAAAATAACGTAAACGTAATTCAGAAATGAGCAATGTAAAAAAAAAGTAGACATTATTTACAATTGTTTATTTAGATAATTTAGACGCGTAAAAAAACAAAGGAACAATTGGGACGCGTAAATATTAACGTTATTATTTCGAAATTATTATTTAACATGGGAAGATTGGGGTTTAAAATAAACAAAAAGAAACAATAGAACAATTGGGATGCTGAAATATTTACGTTATTATTTCGAAATTATTACTCAACATTGGAAGAGTGGGTTTTGAAATAACTTAAACATAATACAGAAATGAACGATGTAAAAAAACAAAAATAAAACAGATATACCAAAATTTGAATTTAACTATAATAAGTATTATGGTATCTGTTCAGTGCACATTTACCTATAAGTATAGTCAACCACTTATAATTCAGTAACAGTGTTTGTTTATTCAAAAATAATCAATTATAATAAACAGAAAGACTCATAGAAATATATCTATATTCTTTTTTCATTTTAATATACTTTAATAGAAATGTTTCTGTTATGTAAAAAAAACACTATTTTCTTGAGTTCCTACAGCCATAATCGAAACTGAAACTAAAACTTATGAAAATTTATAAATATTTTTTTTTAATAAAAAAATAGATGTCTGAAATCCTATCAGGTATAATCGAACCCGAAACAAAAACTTATGAAGAATTCTTGGTAAAATTACTTATGACAAGAAGTGGTATTACATGATAATCAAACGATTCACATGTAAGCGTGACACAGAAAATAACACACCCTCTATCGTATATAGATTAACAATCTTCATATAAAAATTCAGAAAAAATAAGGAAGTTTGTAAACGCATTTTTTTACTAAAAGAACTAGTAGTCAATATGTACTGAAAGATTTCTGCGAACATGTATTCATGATTTGCGCTCGCACGTGTGTGAAGTTTGTATGTGTATGTATCCGGGTGAGTAACGTTTGTCAACATATTTCAAAGTCAACGTCGAAAAGAAAATCACTTTCGCTGACAGCCGCAAACATGACGTTTCATCCCAAGTGTCTCGATTTGTCTGTATATCGATCCATCTGCCTCACTAAATCATCCTCTTATTTAGCTTTGAATGTCTTCAGTTTGATTTTTTCTTTCATTTTAGTTTAAAGCATTTCTGGATGTAGTTTTATCAAGTATATTTACAACCCTCCACACCGAACTTCACGTCACCCACGAAACACTGCACCCTCGTCCGGGCTGCCATTTTTTGTGTGCATTTCTACAGACATTGATTGATCGACTTAACATAGAGTCGATTTATTGACAGGATTTTGTCTTTTAAATGGAGACTTCAAGTGACTAACGAAGTGACTAGTCTGAGAAAATGGATAAATTTATAAATTCCCCTCTTTCTTCACTGATCTCTCCTCTAGCTTCCCTTTCTCACACTTCTCCTCTACTCTCTCCCCATATATATATATATATATATATATATATATATATATATATATTATACACACTCAAACACGCACACAGATATATATATATATACATATATATATATGTATATATGTATATATATATATATACTCTTTAATTTATTTAAGCAAATCTAATACAGTAATCATTTCTTTCATGAAAGTATCATATGCGTTTATTAATTGAGTTTTTGAGGATCAGAAAATATAAACGTGATACCATGAGAGTTTTGTTATAAATGTTGAATAACTACATATATATATATATATATATATTTATGTTGTTTTGAAAAATCCTTATATATATATATATATATATATATATATATATATATATATATATGCATGCATGTATTTTATTTTTTTTTATTGAAAGTACTGTATGTAACCTGAAATTTTGTAGAGAAAATTTATACTTTATGGATGAATGAATGTAAAAAAAAACAATCGGCTGTTACAGTCTAACTTAACATCTAACTTAACAAGTCAATCAAAAGAGTTAAGAAAAATAAAATGTATATAGTTATAATATAGACAGTCAACAATCGAGTATACCTTAGGAACTGACATCCAGTACAAATATGCATTTTACTTGTTCCTAAAGCGAGCTATTTTCAAAGATTATCTAAGATTTTCAAGTGATAGTGCAAGTGAATATGACACAAAGTAATATTTTTATGAAAGAGTCACCACTTTTCACGGCGCAAAGACTATTCGAGGATAAGTGTAAAGCATTGTACGGTAGTCAATGGGAAAAATTGTAGTAATCGTTGGTAATGAGAAATTTGGTGAATTTTATTACTTAAGGGGACGGGTCACCAAGAGCTTGTTGACGTTGGATTAGATAACAACCATGTTATAGTAAGTTTTGAAATAAGAAAGCGGAACAGAGTTCCACAGGCTCGAAGTTCTAAGAAAGAAACTTTGTTCATGGAATCTACGTTTACGTTTGGGCACGGATAAAAGGTAGAGGAAATTAGTGATAGTGGTTTCAGCTAGACAGGTGTTTTTCATGAAAGTCAGACCTGAGGAGACAAAAGATTGGAGCTCAGACGGGTACTTGCCATGAAAATAAAGATAAACGAGAGACGGGCTCGCAACGTCTTTTCTATAAGAAAGAGCTAGCTGGAAACAGAAAATTTAATTGCCCGCGACACTACGAAAGCTAATTGAACTCTTTCAAGGAAGGTTCGGATTTTTCTAGCAGGTCTTACCCACATATAGCAACACTACTCTATCTAGGACATATTGGCTCTTAGACAGGTATAGCATTGCATCAGCAGTGAAGTATCTACTGAAGTGCTTGAACGATCCCACAATTTTTCCAGCAGCCTTGGCAACGGATTTGATGTATGTGTTTCATCTCAGACGAGGAGTAAAGGTCAGAACCAGGAACTTGTAAAATTGGAGCCACCCCAAGAGTAGAGCAATTAATTACAATTGATTCCAGATAGGGGGAAGCATTGATGGTGTAAAGATAGAAGCTTTGTTTTAGATGTATTAAAATTAACCAGCCACATTGTAGTGTGACGTGCTAAATATCAGAGGAGAGATAATCAAAGAGAACTAGGTTGTTTAGATCATTTCAAGTGTTTCCATTGGTAGTATCGTCAGCATGAATGTCGACGAATGATTTTGGGATTTGATTTTGGAGGTAAGTGATGTAGAACATAAGAGAGTTGGGCTCAGGATGGAGCCTTAAGGGGTTCCAGAATTTATACCGTGAGCTTCTGATTTTTTACCGTCAACCACTAATTTTATTAACCTATAAGAGAGAAACGATTTAATAATAGAACGGCATTTCCAGTGTACCATAGCTGGAAATTTCGTGGAGTTGAATTTCATGGCATAACCTATAAAAAGGCGTTTGATATGTCAAGAGCAATCACCCTAGAAAGGAAGCCTCCGTCGTGAGATTTGCCAAGCATATGAGATATTACAGTTAGCAACTGCTGTAGATGTAGCAGAACAGAAGCCACATTCTATGTCACGCAGGAGGTTATTTTTTTCTGAGGTGGTTGTCAACTTCTCAATTTAACGCAGATTCGTTTAACGAACCTATGACATACAGAAGACTGATTGGTCTGTATTGAAAGGGAGATGAGCGATCATCTCAATTTTTAAATAATGATGAGGTTCTTCAAGGTGTTGGGGAGAATTCTCATTAAGACAACGCTTAAACAGCTTTGTAAGTATGGGTGCTAGTTTTGGTTGAAGCACTACAATAGAAATGGCGCCAAGGCTAGTTGCTTTACTCGAATTGAGGTTTTTGATTAGCTTGGCAACATCACGCACATATAGCTGTATGTCGCATAGCGTATTTATAGACACAGGAGAAAATACGGAGACTGACGGCCCTGATTACATCCCGTAGAATTAGTTGGAATGTTTATGGCAGAAGTTTGGCTTCGTCCGATGTTGACAAGATTACTTCAAGTCCATTGATGATGATTGGGATAGAACATACACTTATAAAGGATCTTATTTGTTATTCGTTTAAAACTAGTAAGAACCAAGCCACTGCGCAGCTACTTTGGACTTGACGTACTGAGTCCACACCTCTCTCGCCTTCGTTATTACTCTTTTACAGTGGTTGCTGTATACAAACATACGCACACACATGTATATATATATACTTATATATATATATTTTATATATATATTTATATATATAATTTATGTGTATATATATATATATATATATATATATATATATATATATCTTGGTCAGAACTAAGAGCAGTATATTGGTCCAAATTCCACAAATTATGCTCGCCTATTATTATGTCTTCTTTGTTACTATTCAGTGAAAAATGTTTATTAGCGACCAATTTAAAAATAATTGCGCCTGAAATTAACAATTCCTAGATGGCTTTGTGATAAAAGAAATGATTTGGCTAAGGCGTTAAATCGGTTGAGTGAGATGAAGTTTCCAGAAACTCGTGGAGAAAAATATTTGTATTGAATTAATGTGTCTGTAGCGCTGCTTCGAATGAAGTTTGTTGCTTTACACTCTATGCTAAACAGTGGAATAAATGCTTAGTGATTTTCGTAACGGCAAAGATACAAACTCAAAGGAAAATCCATACTAGCAAATGTGCTTATGCATATGTACCAAGTCGGCAAAGTTGTCCCTAATATTTTGAGCCCTTGAATGCGGTTTTTATAAAGCCCCTATTTTATATCAGATGCTCAAGTAGTTTTGCTTTGTGTCCTCGCGGGGAAATCATCTAAAGGTAACATTTTCATTAAGAATAATATTAAAGATATTAATAAACTAGTGGAAAGGTTAAAGAGTTAATTTTGCACCGTCCACTTCCAATATTCCTATGCTGCTGAAAACCCAACGGATTTACTTACTAGGGGTATTTCCTCGTTAAAATCCAACTAGCTTTATGATAACCAGCTTTTTGTTCTATAACTCTGATTGGATATATAACGGTATTATAGATTGCCTGATTACCCCGCTTCCGTTACTCGACAACACTTATAAAAATAGGGTTTCATGTATATATATTGATGATTTTCAAATGACTTGCTCTGAGAGATCTCCAATTTCTTATCAATGACAGGAATGTTCAATGTTTTATAGAATGTAGTATTGTCCATTTCAAACTGAAACACCGATAGGTGTAAAATGAAGAGTGCTCAGAAAAAAAAACAATATATGAAAAGAGCGTCAAGAAAGAATGTTCCGGCACGCGTTACTAGTTTTGTATTGTTTATGAAAGATTAGGTCAATTAAAGGGCCATATTTTTAGGGGTAAAACGTCATCATCTGAATGAAAAAATCATTAAGTAAGCACACCTGAGTTGTTGCCCCTTAGGCAAGAATCGGAGTTTAGCTAAGTTGAGGATAATAATGTTTTTTCGTCCCACATGGAAGACAGACTATAAAAACTGGAATTGTACCCTCAAACATATGAAAAACAAGAAAATATTTTTCCTGACCCTACCGGGCTCTCAATTGCCTGTTTTTTGTTAATTTTATCCGTTTGTGCAGATATTCCTAAGACATTATTGGGCGAAATAAAGTTGAGGTAGATATCAAAATGTAGATTTTGTTATTCGCAAATATAAGTTTGTGAATTGTGTTGTATAGATTACTGTCAGATGTGAGTATCCTTTCATTGCTTCTGACATTTTCGAGTCGCTAATTTATTTTGTATAACAACGCTTATTTTCCCAGAAACAACTAGGATAGTATTTTCTTAGTTTATTTTTCTACAAATGAATTCAAACTACATTTTCAATCAAATCATATAACTAACTGAAACTATAACTCTCTATTCGGTTTCGAAGTTTTGCATGAAAACGTATAGTTCAGTAAAACAGAAGTTAAAAAAGCTTAAAAGAACGGAAAATTGGAATATTTTCGGTTCCGGACTATAGTTACTGATGTCGAGAAGGTTGTTTATGACAAACAGTTTACATATAATTTACATATAATACTTCTCTTAATAGAGGAGTAGATATTCGAACCAATTTATGCAGACTGGTTATAATCCGGGTTTCTGGCTTCGATTTCGTGAGATCGAAGACATTTTTTTATTAGAATCTTACTGTTAGAAAGTTTCGATCTAAAAGAACATTTTATGGATAAATCCCATTAATTGTGGCAGAAGGGTAATTTGCTATCTCTGAACATGACAGGAATATGATACGTAATTATCCGATAAAATATCCATTGGTGAAATTGTGTTGATGAAACCCAGAAACCGAACAACACCCTTTTGGAGTCCAGATAAGTTTCTACGTTCTATTTGAGAAAATGATAGGCAAATTTGTTCATATTCGTTCAGCCTGCAGATAAAGAGACAGATGCAAATAGATCTATTCCTTAAAACGCTTATAGTCCTTAGAAATTATGGGAGTTTCTGTAAGAGATAAAAGAGACGCGAATTTTATGAGGATATGATGACTTTCTTTCTATCATGCATTTTCAGGTAAAATGGTACGGGATAAATGCAACAGATGATACTACTTTGACTGTCTATGATTATCCCAAGAAATGACTTATGGAGATTTTTTTGTCCGGATTGCACGAAATGGATCTTAATAAATGTTGACCCTCTTGATGTTGAGTTATTTGAGCGAAGTGTTTATGTATTTCAATGATAAAGATATTTATATAACATAATGCTTATATGAAAAGCGAAGTAATTCATTGATTCTTGTGCAAATCGAGTAACCTCTATATATATATATATATATATATATATATATATATATATAATATATATATATATATATATATATATATATATAAACCATTACGAAATTCGTTAAATTAACCCCATTATACAATAACTATTCTTGTATTAATCGGGGTGTTAATGCAATTTCATTTATTAAAAAACATTCTAATATAATAATTTGTGCCATTTGTGTAATTTGAAAAAAAACGGAAACGGTTTGTAATTGCAAATGTGAGTACGACAGAAGAACATATTATTTATATATTTATTTGTTAAAATAAAATGAAGATCCATTATTTTTTTGCTTAGTTTTTGTAAAGATTAACGGTATAAGATTCTAAGAGATCAATATTGTCATGGACGTTCGTCAGAAACAGTTACACGTTATTAAATTTCTTCTACAGTAAAAAAGTAATATATCAACATTCACCGGCGCTTGATGAACATTTACGAACATTTACAAAATGCAGTTTATTATAGCATAGATAAGAGAGGGATTAGTTGATTTTAGAGCGCGAACAGTTTACAAGCGCGCCCCCGGCATTTTACGAACACAACAGAGGTTGAACAATGGTTGAGAATGGTGTTGAATATGCAGAAAACAAAAGTTCTACGACCAAAAAAATCACATCTACTAATGATACCACCCCCATGTAAAGGATGATTCTTTTGTGGGTTAAACGAGAAACACATAATGTATGGAATCATTTTGTATGATTTTGTCAATAGTAGCGAAAATCAATTTATCATTTATGATGTTTTAGAGTGGAGAAGGCAAGTGACGTAAATAATTTTAAAACGCTGCTTGAAGAAAAAAGAGAGTGAAACAAAGAGATAATGCATATAAAGATGAAATAGATAAAAAAGATGGCGAAGGAAATACGGACAAGTGAGGAAATGGGAAAACAGAGAGAAAGATTAAAAGAGTACTGTTTTCATAAAATAATCATTTCAATAAAACACACACATATGTATATATATATATATATACACACATATATATATATATAGAGAGAGAGAGAGAGATGAGTGTGTGTGTGTGCGCGCGCGTGTGTGTATTTTATTTTAAATAGATTATGGAATAAAATATACTTTTATAATGCTAAACATAACCAGAACGGTTTCTGCTTTGGTTATGCATTTTGATAGAAATTGAAATTTAATAGTGAATTACGATAGAGTTTAACTTTTTATAGAACTATTTATTAAATGTTTCGCAGGAGTTTTTACGATACCAAAAAACTTATGGCATTCTTTTTAGTTCAGATATAGACTCCTAAGTCTATTCTCAAAATAAACAAAGTCAAATAGAATATTATTTATCTAATACCGTGTGAACTTCTGAAATGAGATTAAGAAAAGATGTTGACATTCACTGTCAATACGTAGACAGGTTATATAACAGACATAAGGTGATTGCGCACAGAGTACTTAAGAACTGTTCATCCGATTAGCGACAGCTTTGTGAACAAACAAGACAGAGTTGACACACTCGAGGTTTACGGCACATCGACAGTCAGATCGATAAGTGGACTATTTTCAAATGTTT
>NC_136518.1:37439964-37492464 GCF_053919585.1 Euprymna scolopes | reverse complement strand
CTTGGAGGCGAAGGTAGAAGTTGAAATCATGTAGTGACTTTGAATTCCCTGATGCAAAGCCATTGACCGATCGAATGGAATAAACGAACATCGTCATATTTTTGTAACTATCGTCTTTGTCCTATGTCATTCAACAACAAAGGTATTGGGAATTTATATCATAAGAACTTTGTGTATAAACCTATCTAGAATGTGGTTCTATCATCTTAAGAATGTGCCTCCAACTCAGTATCAAGAAATAATGAATGGTCCTTCATTATGATAAAAGACTGAAAATCTTCGCCTCAAAATATATGTGTTAAAGAAAGGTAATGTTTATAGAAACACCCCAGAACTGTCAAACTGTATAAATGTCTATCTATTTCTCTTCTATCTATATCTCTTCTATCCCCCTCTCATTGTGTATTACATGTTCCCGGCTCTCTATTAAAAATGTACCCTCTTTATATGTACCCTGTCTATGTCTCAAACATGAGCACTCTAGGACGAACATGCAACCAACAAATATATAAGTCGTCATCCCAACAATAAGACGATACATATGTATATATAAATATATATATATATATATATATATATATATATATATATATATATATATACTATAAATTCAACCTAGCTTTGCTCGGACCATATTTACTGCTCATATATATATATATATATATATATATATATATATATATATATATATATGTGTGTGTGTGGGGGTGTATATGTATTACAAAGCTTGCCTCATGTCCGGTAGCCATACATCTACATTTTCTAGTATGTTGACCCATAATTGGTGGAAGAGTTTGGTAGAGGCTGCGAACGTAACTACGTTCATCTTTGACATCTTGGCAGCAAAAGTGTCGTTAAAGAAACTGATTTATAAGCTTGCTGCATTTCGAAATACCCTTCATATATAATTTCAAATGTTTAGATGCAAAATTGGGTGAATAGTTTCCTAGAGACCGCAAAGGTAATATCTTTTTTTTAACTTTGACCTGTTTGTAGCCAAATTTTCCGCCAAATACCGATGTAAAAGATTGCCCTATGTCTGAGTACACTTTATGTAAAATTTCAAATGTTTAGACGCAAAATTTTCTGAGAGGTAAATTTTTTTATAAGTTGACCCCAATTCTTACCCCTTTAACATTAAGTGTTTTGGGCTCAGATCAAGTTAAAACGTCTGATCCATGTCCATGAAACTTACATCTAAAATTACAAGTGTTTAGACTCAAATTTGTGATGGAATTGGCTAGAGTTTTCAAAGGTCAAATTTTTGAACTTTGACCACTTGAGAGCCTAATTTTTGCCCGAAAACCAATTAAAAAAATTCTCAACTGTCAACCTTCCTCGTGTCAAATCTTGAGTCAATAGACTGAATATTGACCGAGTAATCTGGTGATAGAAGTTTCCGTCGAGATTGATTTGACATATATTTAACGTTTAATGAATGATTATGTTAAAATGAACGAGAGAATAGTACATTCAGAGAATTGCTATGTTTCTTGATTTTTTTGGTCGTCTACAGTGTGTTTCACCAACGTATATATAATAGCAACAACGGCATGGGGCACGATATATACATGCTGCGGATATGTTTGTTTTTAATGGGTTTTTTATGTTTGTTTTATTATTTACAAAGTTGTTTGTATTATTTGAATTTTTAGCTCCTTTAGAGTGTTGCAAGTTTATACATTTTAAACCATTTTAAGAAGGGTCTCATATTACTAGATGATGTACCAGTCGTTGTCCGGTATTATACGTGACGTTAAATTCCTTTTAAGAATGAAGTATACGAAGACATTTGGATACGAGTATTACGTCCTTTCACAACCGGTTACTTCTTGTAAGTAACAGAAAATCTCTAGCTGGGCTGGAAATTAAAAAACAAAGTCAGTAAGTTAATTACAATAAACATAAAGTCACATTGGCACGATATTTAAAAAATGTTTTCCAAATTCGTGAAACAGTTGATAAACAGATAAATATTCGATTACCCTTAAGACCCATTTTTTAAATTTTCATCAAATAGTAGCTGTTTTTTTTTTCGCACATATCGGAATATCTTATATTCTAAATTTCAAGTTTGTAGATCAAAAATTCGTTGCGTATATATATTCAGGCGTGTTCTGTATGTTTGTAAGTAGAGTGTTTGGTGTATATGATTTTTGCTTATTGGTTCAGGAAAATATTAGTGGTTTTCTTCCACCGAGGAATTTTGAATTCACCCTCGACCGTTCGTCCGTTCGTTCCCAAAATGCTCAATGACTACTCATTACATATTTCAGAAATTTTGCATAAAGTTACAACTACTCGAGCGAGGAAATTTAACTTTCTTTGATTTTTTATAACAATTCTGGTTACGTCCCCAGGCTGTCAAAAAGGCAAAAAATAATACGTTTCGGCAGATAAGATATTTTGTACCATTAAGATTTGCTGCAAATTATCCAAAATTAAGGTCAACTGAAAATACATCTGGAAACGTATATTTTACATTGAAAAAATTCTAGTCTAGGAGGTAAAAAAAATGTTAAAACGCCTAAAAATAGCACATTCAAGGGCATAGTATATTTTCCACTAATTAGAGTTTTCTGAACCTTACACATAAGCAAAACCACATGGATATGCATCTGGAAATGTAATATTTGACCATAGAAAAATTCTGGGACTTTAGCCCCAGGTTGTTTTATGTGTCAAAATACACTTTTAAGGACTATTTTTTTATTTTTCTACTGATATTCACACTTGTGTCTAAAAAGGGGTTCACACGGCACTGAATTAAAAAGAATTAACGCATTGTTTGTCATGAAACGGTGTCATTTTGCTCTTTTAGCCTAATGTTTTACATGAGGACAAGGGGTTAAATTGGCAAAATAGCTAACAGTTCTACAACTGATTTTGGCTAACCATACAAGGGAAGTAACTTTTGTAGACTCGATTATACAAATATTGATTATATATTCGTAAATTGTATTTTTATATATGCGATTGGTTTACAATATATAGTTATTAATTAGTAAGTAGGAAACTCATTTTTAAAGTGCTTTCTACACATGAAGATCCAACCTTTATCTAAGTATATCCTCGTCGGGAGGTAAGTAAATAAAAGCATGTTAATTGGATTTATTTTACGACAAAGTGGTAAAAAATAATAAATACATATTACCAAATATAATAATAAACAACATACTAACAAATGCATGTAACCAAAGGTGAGATAAGTTTCTCTTCTGCCTAGCTGGATAAGTTGTTTTTAAATATTCAGAGCAGAACAGACAAAAATATATTCCAATGTGAATGGTGACTGGCATTGAAAGTGCTGCCCAATTTAATGTAAATGATCATCTACATTTCCAGGCATTTGTAACAGTTAAAAACTAAAGACTAATATGCATTTTTCTATGATAGATAAATTGTGTGCGTCTTACCTTTAAAGGTGATTGCGTGTTGTTTTACGACTTTGACGAATGGACTTAGAATTAGACAGATATAAAATATTAATTCTCTATTCGAAAAAGTTAGAATGACCAAATCATGTAAGACAATTTCAAAATAAATTTAAAGGAAAACTGATCCTCTACTTTAAAGTCTAAAAGGTTTTTTGGGGCGGTCACCGTAATCGTCTAAAAAGCAGAATCTCATTTTTGGAGATGGTAGCTAAAGGTTCACATTTAATTTTAAATAGATATACTTTTTTTTTCATTTCCAAATTTCTGAAATGTTTTTCCTTTATATATTTTCTCCAAACTTTAGAAATTTTCATCTTTTGCCATTTTCCTCTGTCATACACTTATGCAATTTTTACTGGTGCCAATTTTAGCTAACCTCCCGACCCCCATCCCCTTAAAATGGTTTACAATGTATAAATTAATCACGTATACATTTGTTGCTTGCTTTTTATAAATTTCTTTTTTCAAGAATTCACAAATATCGGGAAAGAAATATTTGTAAAATGGAACTTCTACAATTAGTAATTCTTCTGATATTTGTGGGAATTTCCTCCGCAATATTTACTATTTAGATTTGGCATTGTTTTGATGTTTAATTTGTGGCATATTGTCCTCAATGTATCTATTTCAGTTCATATGGTCCGTAAATTTTAATCTGATGAGATTGAAAGAAAGATTCTCAGGTAGTTAAGAAGCGTCTTGTAATTGTTAAAGAAAGGCAGCTTATCTTATTAGCGTTAAATGTTACCATCCATTTACGACCCCATTCACCTACCGTCTGGAGGTCATTTCTAACGATTCTGCCATTGTCTAAATGTTTATACATTCGTTCTTCTCTTGTATAGAGAATGTATCATCAGCAAATATATTTCCGACACAATATTATCGGAGAGGAAATCAATGAATATCAGAAATAATAGTGGCCCAAGGATTAACCCCTGGGGCCCTTCCGCATTATTGTTATGTTGTTTGGATGTACATCCGTAAATAACAGACGGGAAAGTCTAATTGTCTAACAAGGATCTAATCATATTTAGTATACGTCTTGCTTGTATGTTGTAATACTCTGTGTGTTTACATGTGTTTCAATACCCACTTTGAACCATTTTTTGTCTCATTGACACATTGTCCAGCATGAAGAGAAAAGATATTGGTCCATGGGGTAGGAGGAAGAAAGGTTCGGTCTTCAGAGAGAAACGTGTTCTTTTGAACAATCGGCCGATAGTTTTAATATTTCCTTTCTTGTATTTAATTGGAATGCTATAATTATCGATTTCTTTATTTATATTTTAAAACATACATGTATTATAACTGCTGTAGCTCAGAGGTAATATATGTGTAGTGCAAACATGTATCATTGAGATCTTTCATATGCAGATATATCTGTGGCGACGTATACATATGCAACAAGGAGGAAGTGTGCAACCTCAAGTCCGCACACAGGCAGCTTAAAATTTATTTCAATATCGTTGTTATTTATGTTGGAATAGTCTTGGGTTACAATCCATTCAGTGTTGCTGACAGTTCAGTTGGGCTTTTCGCGACTAGATAGCTATTTTTAGGGATAAAGCTGGTCATCCAATGCATAAAGAGGGTTTATAACATTTCTCTTCAATCTGAAGCTAGTCAGCTAGCTGCAATTGATAGTTGTTCATACTTTCGAGAAAAATCATAGCAAAATAATAGCCATGCAAATAAAAAAAGTATTAAGATGAATATTGCAGCATAGAATGTGATAAGCATTCTTGAGCGGAAGTACTAATCTCTCCCAGCAACAAGAACCGTCATTATGGCTAAGGAACTAACAACGTAAAATGTGGACATTGCAGCTCTAACTCCGCTCGGTGGAGAATAAACTGAAAGAAGTGTTTTGATACTCATTTTTGTCAGCTAGAAAAATCTCACAGGGTTTGTGGCAGTAGCATGTGCCTAAGACTGCCTTTACTGTGTGGTAGGTTTGCATGAGTCATTTCAGTTTCCCCCCTCTTTATGTGGTACTCAAGATATCATTATTGATTTCACCAAGAATTGAGAGTATGTTTTTGAAAAAATATTCAAGGATGATAAAATCTTATTACTTAAATGCACGTGTTGGATAGATTCATGAAACTTGAGATTCCTAGGAGGTTATATACGTTGTAATGCAAATGATAATAGTATTCTTTCCATCCAGCTCTGCAAAAAGCGTAGACTAGCAGTGTGAAACGTATTTAACAAAGAAAGCTTATTTTCAAAGCGACATGGATACACATTAGGTCAAAACATGGGCTCGTTTGGATTATATCATCACGAGGAGACGCGGTCTTCAAGATATGTGTACAGTTAGTTATGCGATTCGTTGAGGTTGTACTGACGACAAACTTATTCGTGAGAAGATCAAGAAAAGAATCAGGAAGAAATCAGGCTCAGTGGTGGGTAAGTGCGAGAACGCAAAGATGTATTTAAGCTGAAAAGTCTAGAAGCACGTGAATATATATATATATGTATATATATATATATGTATGTATATATATATATATGTATGTATATATAAAGACACCATATTTGACGGAACACAGGACAAGTTCAAATCATATGTGTACAGTAATGGAAATGAATGACTGAGTCTTTACGACAACAAACGCAGACATTTGTTTAGTGAAAACGATGATGTTGTCTCTAATCTTATTAGTGAGAAGAAAAAAGTCCACGATAAACGTTTTAGTTTTTCTGAGTCATCCACATTAAAAAGTACTGGGGGCTTTCAGTGTAGCAAAAGAAAATCTGCAGTGCGAGCTTCTTCAAGAAAATTTTTAAAAAATGGTTTGCTGAGTTGCCCAACATATAAATTTCTTGCGGGATATTTTATTTAGATATCAAATGATGTATTTTCAAATAAGTTTTCCTTTATATATAATTTTAAAGAGCATTTTTCGTTCTATCTAACCGTTTAAATTACAATCATTTTAAAACAATTATGTCTTTTCAGAACGTTGCTGAAACAGCTCGCGATATCGTTTTCAGTACCTTCATCGCCACCAGAGCGCAAGATTTTTACGGTTCTGGCATAAATACATTTGGGGGGGGGTAGTAAAAATGTGTTGATTCTGATTGTGCTTACTTCGATCAACATTTTTGTGTGAGTCCAGATATGTTCATGTGAATTTAAAAGTGAAAAACCGCAGGAACATTCTTGTCAACTTAATATAAAATTAATTGCATCATAAAAGTGCACAATCGTTTTATAGCAAAATTAAACAGGAGTATGGACCACAATCTTCATCTACATTGCCTTAAATATGTGAAAATATATCTATTTTTATCAGGGGTATAAACGGCATCATAATACAGCGGAAGAAGCACTTACCCTTAAAACTAAGTTAACTACCTAAATACATCACCATTGTATTGTGTTCAACAGTGTTTATTGAACAAAACGCTTCGTTGATATCGCAAGTCCTTCCAGCAGCTTTTTGGCTTAGCTTTAATTGAATTATTGTGCGAATTTGCTTTTTATCCATCTTGTATTCAACGTTCTGTAAAGAAGACATAATTATCCCTTAAAATGATATATAAAGTAAAAGTATTATAACGAAAATTGTTTGACAATATATCATTTGAAATCAAAATTAAAAAAAAATCGCAATTAGTTGTTTCTCAACCAAATATTTTCAAAGAGAAAAGAAGTTTTACATAAAAAAATCTTATAAAGAAATATTCAATCCTCGATTCTTATATCAAAATCCAAGAATGTAGCGTGTATTCCTCTATTGTCACAGTTAAATTGTAATACCTTAGGATGAATCAAACGTTTATTTTTTACAAATTCCTCGTTATCATTTATACATGTAAGGGTGCCTTTAAATCTCCTAATAATGTTTTAGATATGTCATGTTTCATTAATGATGACGTGTATATATATATATATATATATATATATATATATATACATATATATACATATTCTAGTATATGTAAATACAGATTTTCATATATATATATATATATATATGTGTGTGTGTGTATAGTAGTTTTTTTTTAATATATATTGCAATATATATATATGTATAGTAGTATTTTTTAAATATATATGCAATAAATATATATTCTGTTTTTATACATTTCCATTTATATGTATATATATATATATGTATATATAAATGGAAATGTATAAAAAAAGAATACGAAAAGTATAAAAGCTTATAACTTTTCTTTATTAATTTTCAATTGGTGACGTGCAGGAATACTAAATCATATTATGAAAAAAAATTAAAAACTTTTTTTACAAGTACATAATTTCGATCGATCCGACAGTCTTCATCGGTGTAGTGAAATTGGTGAGCATACACGGGGAAAGGGGGAAAGGAAAACATATATATATATATATATATATATATATATATATATATATATATATTCTTTATAACATACGAAAGTCGTTCCAAAAGTAAAGCCTATTATTTTCTAACAACAAAAAAGTAATCGCTATTAATACGGGAAGTGTAACATTACAATGGAAAACTTTATCTATTGTAGAATGCGTTTTCACTATATAGTCACCATGATTCTCTTATGCACTTATGCCAGATATTCATATGCTTATCTAAGGTTTTTTTATGCATGCCTGTTATAGGGATAGCTTTTTAGAGTTTCACACCGTCAATATCGACAATAGATAAATTTAACTTTAGATAAGTTATCATCGGTTTAGTTATCATAATGTAATTTATACAATCACATTTGATCTATTAAGGAGGATTAAAAAACACCAGATACTAATTTTAGAATTTCTGTTCTACATACACTCATTTAACACTTTATATGTAATAACTACATCTGAATTTTATATAAATTTAATTAAAATCTAAAGGAAATGAGAATTGTTAAATGCGTGAATTCGATTGTAAAAGAAAATATGTTAAATCTTAGATTATATTCGAACAAACACACTTTCTCATTTTAGTAATAGGCTGACAGATAGACCCCCTTATATATATATATATATATATATATACATATATATATATATATATATATATATATATATATATATATATATATATATATATATAAGAAGAGAAAGCTAATCACGAAGATTGTAGTTATTTTATCATGAAATACCCGATGATGCATGGATACATACTATTGATTTTAAATAGATCAACGTCGCAGACATTAAGTACAAACAATTTTTTTTTCGCATAGATATCGACACGTTCCCGGATATACTGATTAAAATCTTGTGAGCAAAGACTTTTTTATAGAAAAAAATATTAAATATATTATGCATATAATAACACTGATATAATACTCACTTACGAATATAGCAGCATGAATAGTAAATGAAAAATATGTCACAAACACTTACACGCCCTTGGAGCGCCTGCACATACATATATACATGGTTATATACATATATATATATATATATATATAATATTTTTGTATCATATATATATATATATATATATATATATATATATATACACACACAAATATTATGCGGACATATATTGCACTATAAATATTACATGAAAGATAAGTCACACACATCAATAGAGTGAGAGACAGAGACAGGCACAGAAAAAGGAGATACTGCGAGAAAAATAGAAACTATGAAGATTGAGTTGGGCAACTAAATTTCAGAGGGGCGTTCATGTTCCCTTCTCGCAATAAATAATCACGCAAAGTGTCTGGATTTGTATTAGCATACAAATATAAAAATATATATATGCATACCTAAATGTATATTTAAAAAATAGGTGTATTGTGATGTTTTAAGCAGATATAACGCAAGTATAAATCCTGTAGAATATCTTCATAAATATATGTAATAATAAACTTAAATGATCAGGCCATAAGATAACCGAAACAATAAAGATGGAATAAATTAAAATAAATGCTTAAAAGAATATGCAAATTAGCTAGACCCTTTGGCGTTGAAATTAAATCTACGACTCAAATATTACAAAGTTTGTTTTTTTATATAAATAGAAAAGAGGGTTTCTAATATGAACGTTAATACACAAAAAAACAGGCAGCAAAAAAATGTCCGCACTTGTAATTTTTTCAAACACTGCAAATTTAAGCTAAATTTAATGTAACAAACGATGTCTCATTTGATTGGCTTTTTATTATTTTATAATTTTACCTGTTCATATTTTACTTTTAATGTGTTTATAATAAACTGAGTTGTCGCGCGATTTTTTTTTTTTAATTCAGGGTTAGTGGCAGGGTTGAGGGATAAAGTATAAAATAAACTATAGGTTCGCGGTGTTAGAGTTAGGCGAATGTGGTAATGTAATAGTTTAGGTTTGGAGTAAGAGTTAAGGGTTTTGAAAATATTTCCAGGGTTAATAACCTCATATTCATTATCAATACTACCACTCTGGGTCAGAGTGGACCTGGGAGCAATATGCAATTATAGGGTGTCTCCACACTCCTCAAAGCCTGCAAGCTGGGGCCTCACCATCGGATATAAATAAGGTCATATCCAGTACCTTGAACTATCGTGTTGATTGTAATATAAAGCATTACTTGTATAAGAATGTAAATAACATACCTATATATAGTCGTGATACGTTGATAACGAGCCAAAAATCAATAGGCGTATCTTTAAGATAAAAGTTGAAAATTAATTATTTTTACTTAAAAACATGGGTTAAAATGTGTAATGAATTATACACATGCAGCAGCTTACAATTATTCGCCTCTGTTTCACAAATGTTCTTCTTCGTATTAGATGTAAGTGGGTAGCATTTAGGCTAAGATTGAATTTGACATATCCAACGAAAGTATAGCAACCAATCAAGGAGATATAAACTAGTTTCGCTTTATTTTTACGTAATTTTTATTAGAATAATCTTAGGATACGCATTATTTTTTAGCATACAATAACCAAACTTTTGACATTATTTGAACAGATATAATAAAATTGAACGTTTATTTACATACTAATATATCTGCTCCTCAGAACAAAGTTCATAAACATCCTCAGTTCTAGATATTTGTGCCAGATATACATATAGACTCTTTATCGTCTGCAACTTTATCATCTTAATCTTAACAAAGTGCATAATTTGCTATCGAAATTCATTAATTTCAATCGAATCAAATGTACCACATTTTGAATACATACTCGCTGCTTATGTTTTTGTAGTATTTCAGAGACACAAACTGAGATATATTTAAATATTCTAATTAACCATATATTAAAAAGTGTTTGCATCTCAATTGTACTATGTTTTAAAAATAATTACTGTATCGTTTTACTAGACTTAGCAGATAGTTCGTAATAGAAGGATAGAAATCTTATTAAGATTAAAGATTTTTATGTCATACAAAAAGCCATATATTTCGTTATATTTTCATGACAAGGCTTAGAAATGCAAACGCCATTTCATATTCGAGCGCTAGCGAGCAACGAAGAGCGTACCATATGAAGCAACATGTCCGCTTTCGAATAGCACATTTTTTTATTAATTGGACTTTTAGAAACTTTATTTCTTAACCGCCCGCCACGAAATTAACATTTTGCAAAATTAACCTCGACTTTTAACTTTCTTGAATTTAAAAAGTGTTAATTTATCTTATTTTTATTAAAATATATTACGATTACTTCTTAAATTTTAAAAGTGTTTATTTAATCCTTTTTTTATTAAAAATAATACGATTACTTCTTAATATTAAAAAGTGTTAATTTATCTTATTTTTATTAAAACTAATACGATTACTTCTTAAATTTTAAAAGTGTTTATTTAATCTTTTTTATTAAAAATAATACGATTACTTCTTAAAATTAAAAAGTGCTTATTTAATCATATTTTTATTAAAAATAATACGATTACTTCTTGAAATTGAAAAGTGTTTATTTAATCTTATTTTCTATTAAAATAATACGATTACCTCTTGAATGTAAAAGTGTTTATTTAATCTCATATTTTATTAAAACTAATACGATTACTTCTTACATTAAAAAGTATTTATTTAATCTTATTTTTATTAAAAATAATACGATTACTTCTTGAATTTAGAAAGTATTTATTTAATCTTATTTTTAATAAAAAATAATACTATTACTACTTGAATTAAAAAGGTGTATATTTAATCTTATTTTTATTAAAACTAGTACGATTACTTCTTTAATATAAAAAGAGTTTATTTAATCTTATTTTTATTAAAAATAATACGATTACTACTTGAATTTAGAAAGTGTTTATTTAATCTTATTTTTATTAAAAATAATACGATTACCTCTTGAATTTTAAAAAAATGTATATTTAATCTTATTTTTATTAAAAACAATACACTTATTTCTTGAATTTAATTTTTTTATTTAATCTTATTTTTATTTAAAACAATACGATTACTTCTTGAATTAAAAAGTGTTTATTTAATCTTATTTTTATTTAAAACAATACGATTACTTCTTGAATTTAAAAAAGTGTTAATTTAATCTTATTTTTTATTCAAAATAATACGATTACTTCTTGAATTTAAACAGTGTTTATTTAATTTTATTTTTATTAAAACCAATACGATTACTTCTTGAATTAAAAAAAATTATCTTATTTTTATTAAAAATTATACGATTACTTCTTCAAATTAAAAAGTGTATATTTAATGCTATTTTTATTAAAAATAATACGATTACTTCTTGAATTTAAAAAGTTTTTATTTTATTTAAAAAAATAATACGGTTACTTCTCTCATTATTTCATGTGGAGTCTAATTTTTGTTTCAGGGACTAAGCTCACTAACAATTTTCGCTTCTTACCCGCAAGGTAAACTATAATCGTCTTTTCAGTGAGGAAATTAATTAATATATGCCCATATTTCTTGATGTTTAGGACGCTATACGATCTCCGTTTAAAAAGAAAAATATATTCAATACAAAGAATAATAAATAACGATGACTATGCTCGCAATATACGACGATTAAATCAGCACGTTTCGCGCTAAAATTAGTACTTCAAAGTAGAATATAACCGACAAAATATATTATTCAATTTTAAGCGTGACAGATCTGCCGAATGAGAAAAACGTTTGCACGTATTTATAAAGAAATGTCTATTGGATTTGAACATTTATAGATAAAAATAAAGTGTGACCGATTGACAAATATGATATTTAGAGCATTACAAGTGGTCGAGACTATTATTTAAAATTTACACGTGACAGACAAACAATAATTACGCGCGTAAATATTTGTGGAAAATACTACTTAGGGTTAAATCCTAAGATCCTGACTAAAATATGAGTTTTAAATAAAACGTTACAGTAAACCGGCTGACGTAATGTATTTACGATTTTGCTGATATATGATGTAAACTCAAATGTGGTGTATCAAAACAATTATTTTAATGCGTTGTGTGACAGATATGACGACGAGCAAAATATTATATAATAGATGCATTCAGTCATCATTTTAATTGATGGAAATCAAATCGTGGCATGGTGACACATATGCTGTTTCGCTCTTAAACATCACAGGGCGAAAGCTATTGAATTCAAGTGACAGACAAACATGCATTTTTAAAACTTACGCATCTCAGAACAACAAGAATGCTAATTTCATTTTACATCACCGGTAATAGTATTTCAAACTTCAACGTGGAACATCTGCAACCAGATATATGGTTTATAGAATTGCTTGGTCGTATCTGATATAAGATATGTCTATACAATATGCCTGTTTGCAATTGGAAATTAAATTTGAAGCTGATGCGTCACAGAAAGTGGGAATCAATGCAGCAAATCACATAAAACTAAGGGCTCATCTAAATATTATACGTTCGCAGAAAAACCCCAGAGGCTTAAAACAATTATAGAATTTCAATTATTTTGTTTTCTCTTTCAGTTTCTTGCGAGATGATAAATGCTTTTTTCTTATCAGCCAAGTAGGAACGGTTCGTTGACTATCAAGGTTACAATAATATTCCAATTCTTGAATATCTTCTATCACAACTCAGACGTGAAACGTAATGGTTTGGTTTCATTCCAAACAGAGCATATGTTCACTGACCCAAAAAGAGGTGTTCTGATAAGATCATGTCTAGAGACAGTGGATTAATCTAGGTTTCATTTTTATGGATATTGCTTTAGCAGGAGCAACTTTACGCGAAGTGGAAATTTTAATAATAAAATGTGATGCGGAGGAAAAATCAGTTAAAGACAAACCAATCCGGCAAAACGTCATCAACGTTCAATCACCTGGGCTCCAAATATGGCAACAAAAATTATGCCTCTCGGGGGCCATAATGGAAAGAACGAGATATTAAGCTTGCTTCCCAACTTTTTTTCTGCCACATACACTTTAACTGGGTCGAGCCTTTTCTACGAAGTGGCAATATTTCAGGGAAAATCAGAAAGAGGCCTATAGTAACCTATAAATTATATATATTTTTGAAGCGGCGAATTTTAATTGAAATAAATAATAGAAACTATTTATCATACGAATATATAGTGTTTTAAAGATTAATTTTAGGTATTTGTAGTTTATATCAACATTTTCTAGGGATATGGTACAAATGTCTCTCGTATATTGCGTAATAAAATTACCACATCTACGAATTAAACTAGGCTGTATTTTGGCAATAACGCGTGCTAACTTTTAAAGTGGTCTACTGCGTCGAGTTAATCATTTTAGGTATGGGAGTGTACATATCCTCGAAGAAGTTAAATTTCATGATTTTAAATCGCGCAAACAACTGACAGATCTATTTCTTGAAATTATTAGTTTTGGATGGAAATTAATCTCTCATCAAATGTAAATAAAATAAATACCACAATTTGAAACGCTGCTTCAAACTAAACTAAAACTAACCGATAGTTGAAAAATCGGCAATTAACAATGTTAGTTAATGTAAGTTTACACGTTGGCTTAAATGCAAGAGAAAGGGATTTGGATAATACAATTAGCCTGGTGAGTCTATTGGGCATAGTTTTACTTTGTTATAGTGTGACTTTATAAAGGAGTTAGTTAGTTATCGGTCCTGGATATGACGTTAAACTATATCTGGGGAGTGTGGAGCCACCCTTTAATTGCTATTGCTCCCAGGTCCACTCTGACCCGGAGTGGTAGTACCTGTTAGAGTCCCAACTATGGGTTAAATAGAAACTGTATTGCAAAAAACATGTTCTATTAAAGAAAATCTTCAAAATCACCGGATTCGGCATTAAATAACCCGAAAAGTGTTGATATGCCGTAAAACAAAAACAAAACAAAAAGTTAGTTATGCTTATTAGAAAGAGTAAGAATGAATTGGTTACTGGATAAGTTAAATATGGCAAGGGGGGATGATGTGTTTTGCTGTGGTTTGCTAGTACAGGTTATATTTCAATTTTGTATCCAAGGTATGAAATTTGGTGGGGGGGGACTTTCTAGATGTTGGTTATTAGGCTTCGCCTGTGAGAGAGGTTAATAAACTGTTTTAAATATTAGGGAGAGTTGTAATTTGGGAAACAAGTTGGGCTTAAACGAGAGGGTGGATCTCTATGTATGTATGCATGTATGTATGTATGTATGTATGCATGTATGTATGTATGTATGTATGTATATATGTATGTATGTATGCGGGTATACCTACTACCTCGGGGAGATAAACGCCTCTGCCTTGCATAGTTTCAGGTCACCCTTGGGCAAGATGTAGTACCTGTTAGCCTCCCTCTCAAGTTCTGGAGGTTTACTATATTGTGAGAACTAAGGACATATATATATATATATATATATATATATATATATATATATATATATATATATATATATATATATATATAGGGGTATATATATATATGCATGTTTGCTTGCTTATGTGCATGTGTGTGTATATGCCCAGCTGCCGGAGAGGTTAAAACTCCGTGATAATAAAACATGCACACTATGCCACTGCTCAGTCATCTCACTATTTAAGTTTGTCACTGTGCAACCAGTGGTAGGGTGCGAGAGGGTACAATATGTGTAGCACTAGCATGTTGTGTCGCGATCGTTATGTGCAGATATTTTTCGAAGAAAAAAAAAGTCCTGTGGCGATAGGTGAGTGGCGACGTGCACAGGCTTAGCGGGCTGGAAGTGCATAGCTGCAGATCTGCACAAAGGCGGCCAGTGATGTATCTAACATCGTCAACTAAATCGCTTACAGGGTGGAAGAAAATTCGGTGGATGATCTGGCGGCTGAGCAGCCTTTTATATGGATACACTGCTCACCCATGAATTTGGGAAGGGTCTAGAAAAGGTGACCTAAAATTGTCTACCCTTTTATTAGCTGGCCGGCTTCCTGCGGTCGACGGCTGCTCTATATTTGCATGAGAAACAAGATAAAGTTGAAGAATAATAATAAACAAGGAAAATCAAAATTTTATCAGGATAGAAATAACATAACTGTTGCTAGGTGGAATGTGAGAACTTTGCTAGATATCCTGGATAGTGAAAGACCTGAGCGTAGGACAGCTATTGTTACAATAGAACTCGCTATGTACAGCATAGACATTGCGGCATTGTCTGAAACACGATTGAGTGGTGAGGATTAATTGGTGGAAGTGGGCACGGGATACACCTTTTTGGAAAGAAAAACCATTGAGGATGAGACGAGAAGGTGGAATTGGCTTTGCAGTGCGTTCTGATTTGGTGAAGAGGATTGAACAGCCAATCTGTGTAAGTGACAGAATTATTAGGATGCGCTTCCCTCTTGCACACAGTTGGTATATGACGATTTTATCTGTGTATGTCCCCACCATGGGCCATGATGAAGACACCATCACGGCGTTTTACCGAGATCTCAGTCGTACGATTTCTTCTATACCTTTATCTGAGAAGATCTTACTCATGGGTGATCTAAATAGATGGGACTAACTCGGCCGGTTTGGTGTAGGTAGGGTCAACAGTAACGGTCTGCATCTTCTCCATCTATGCACTCAGTTTGACCTTGCTATTTGTAACACTTTCTTCAGACACAAAGATGTCCACAGGTTTACCTTGACCCATCCTCGTTGTTGTGGTTGCAAGGTTGAACAATAATTAGTAAGGAAATACAATGAAGACGCAAACAACAAGATAACGCAATAATAAGTGTATTAAAGAAAAGGTATATTTACAATATGTACAAATGACGGTGTCGAGCCAGAGAGTCTTGGTGGGAGGACATGTACGCTCTTCGGCGTCATTTTCGGTGGCATTTGAGTAAGACACACCAAGGCCAACCTAGGCTTGCCATTTATAGTGTTATGTTATTCGCATATGCAAATAAGTGGTTGCCACCACAACACCCCCTCCCAAGATTTGAAGTCACACAGATTTCAATATCTGTTTCTTTCTGGGTTTACCATTAATGGTTCATTCACTTTTCTTTTCCTACCTGATCTTCGGGGTTCAGGTGCATTTTGAGGCGGTTCCAAATTAAAAGATTCGTATATGATATCTATGGTGTCCTCCTCTTCGACTGTTGTCGTATCATCATCATCTTGGATATGACGTTTTTTTATCTGATTTGGGTGCCTTTTATGTATATTCTGTGGACCTTTAATCATGTATGTACAATCATCAATGCATTTATCCACTACTCCACATTCCCAGTAAGATGTGTTATTTCTGTAGCACTTAAAATATACTCGATCTCCCGAGTTATATTTCTTTCTTCTCGTGTGTGTAGTGTTTCGGATAATTGCCTGCCTTGGCAATAGTTTGTCAAACGCTGATTTTACCTTTCTGGCAAACATTAGATCAGCTGGTGATATGTTTGATGGTGTACTAGGATGTGGTGTAATCCTATATACTTGCAAGAATTGTTGCAAAGCTTTTTCTGTTGGTGTTCCAATGGATTTCTTTAACGCTCGTTTTAGCGTGTCCACGAACCTTTCCGCGAGGCCGTTCGATCTTGGATGATACGGCGGAGTCGTGATGTGCTTCACTCGGAACGTGTCGCAAAATTCCTTAAACTCTGCGGATGTGAACTGCGTTCCGTTGTCAGTGACCAGTGTGTCTGGTACACCGAATCTTGCAAACAACTCGTGTAGGAACCCTATTGAGTTGTTCGTTGTTGGATTCCTGCAACGCATTACCTCCGGCCATTTTGTGAAACTATCCACTACAATTAAATAATAGTTTTCACCTACTGGACCAGCGAAGTCCATGTGGATTCTCGACCATGGTTGGTCGGTTTTCGGTCAAGATTTGTGTAATATAGGTGGAGATTTTGCCGCTAACTGGCATCCTTTACATTTATCTATTGTTGTCGCTATGTCAGTCTCCATGTTACGCCAGTACACGTAGCTTCTCATTAACGACTTCATTCGATTTATCCCCGGATGTCCTGTGTGGAAATCTCTTAACATCGTATTCTGCAATGTTTTGGGTATTACCACTCTCTCGCTGTACAGTAACACATCGTCACATATGACGAAAACTTCCTGCACCTTTGTGTCTGTTATAATTTTCTCTTTTGTGTCCTTTATATATTCGTCTTTCTCGGCTTCCCTTTTAATGTCCGACAAAGTTACGGGTAGTTCCTTAATGATGTTTGCTACCATATTTTTTACTTCAACATTTGTCCGAATTGCTGCAATGACTGATTCAGTCTTGACAGTCCATCCGCATGGCAAATCTTTTTTGATGCTAGATGTTGTAGCTGGAAATCGTAATTAAGTAGTATTGTACCCCAGCGCAGCAATTTATTTGCGGTGTATACCGGCAATCCTTTTTTTGATCCATAGATCGTGACTAACGGTTTATGGTCGGTTTCAAGTATGAATTGTCTACCATATAAATATCGGTGAAATTTAGTCACGGCAAAGCTTATGCTCAACGCTTCTTTTTCGATTTGTGAATATGCCCTTTCGGCTGGTATCAGCGTTCTCGAAGCGTGCGCTATTGGTTTTCTAGACCCATCCGGCATAATATGTTGAATGCATGCTCCTAAGCCGTAGGAGCTAGCGTCACTAGCGACGACTATTTTTAAGTTTGTGTCAAAGTGCGTTAAGAATAATTCGGATGTTAGTGCGCTCTTTATTTTGTCAAAAGCGGTTTGACATTCTTGCGTCCAGTTCCACGGTGTATCCTTTTTAAGCAGATTATTTAAGGGGGCTCGCAAGTTATGCATTCCTTCAATAAAAGATTGGTAATAATTTGCGAGTACTAAGAAACTCTGCAAGGTTGTTACATTATCGGGTGCTGGCATATTTTTTATTGCCGCAGATCTGTCCGGGTCTGGACGTCGTCCATGTTTGTTTATTATATGTCCAAGATACTTAATCTCGCTCATACAAAAGTCACATTTACTTTCTTTTACTTTAAAGCCGAATTCTTGTATTCGAGTAAATACTTGTTTCAAATGTTCCTTATGTTCTTCTAGGGATTTGCTCCTGACAACAATGTCGTCCAGGTATGCACATGCGCACTGAATACCACTTAGCATGGTGTCCATCGCTTGCTGAAAGATTGCAGGCGCTACTTTGATGCCAAAAGTCAATCGGTTGTATTTGTATAATCCCTTATGCGTATTGATGCATAGTATTTTTGAGCAATTCTCCTCGACCGGTATTTGCAAATACGCGTCGCTCAAGTCTATCTTGGAGAAGATATTACCCCCATTCAACTTCGTGAATATTTCCTCTGGGTTTGGTAGGGGGTAATGGTGATCTTTTAATAGGGAGTTGACCCCGGTCGAAAAGTCTGCGCACACTCTAACTTCGTCATTCTTTTTCTTTACGTATACGGTGGGGCTGCCCACTCGCTGTGTTCTATTTTTGATAGAATTCCCGTCTGTTCCAATCTATTTAATTCTTTATCAATCTTTTCCAACCCAGCGAACGGAACATTTCGCTTTTTTTCTAAAAATTGGGCTGGCGTTTTCTTTAAGTTCAAACGAGGCCTTGAATTTATTGCAACGACCTAAGTTAGTCGTGAATGCCTCAGGAAATAATTCTTTTAAATCGTCTTTTATATTTACTGTTGTTGGAGAAGAACATTCTAATTTTTTACAGAATGTATTGATTGGCTTATCCCATAGTCCGAATTTCTCAATTAAATCTATTCCAAACAGATTTTCACTATTTTTAGTACGAATATTTTTAATTTCTTCGAAATCCCTTTCAATTTTATCGGGAGGACAACTTCTCCTTCAAATTTTATACCACCACCAGTTACCGTCCGGGCTGCTTTACTAGTTTTCATCATGGCCGGTTTTCCCAACTTTTTCCACGTATTCGGGTTTATTATAGAAACATCGGAGCCGGAGTCGAGTTGTAACTTTATTGATGTTTTAAATATTTCCACTTTTACGTATTTTCGCCGATCTTTGTCTAATTTTGTATTTGATTTTGTTTGCTGTACTCTCTTTCTGGTGTAATCTTTATATCTGCAGCTATCGCTTTTGTGTCCCACTTTCTTACAAATGTAGCATTTTTTCTTCTTATAAGGACAATCTGATTCCCAATGCTTTTCTGCACATCTCTTACAGTTATATCTAGAAAGAGGCTTGTTATATTGTGTACTATATTTATGGTTATTATCTTTGGAATATCCCGTTCCATTGCTTTTCTTTGTAAAGTTCTTGGTTGGTGCGTATGGTTTTCTAACTTTTCTTACATATGCCACTCCGGATTCTTCTATATTTTTTAAATCCTTTTTTAGTGTAATGGCCCTTTCACATTCCTCTGCTAGTTTCTGGAGGGTTAAATCTTGCTCAGATTCCAGCTTAGACAACACTCGTCTGCGTATTTCTGCATTTTTCGTGGAAACTAACCCTTGAGCGAAGATTAGACATATAAAATCTTCTACCGTTAGTTCTGCAAGCTTAAAATTATCGCAGTTTTTATTGACAACTGATGCGTATGTCAAATAATCTTAGTTGTCCATCTTTCTTAGATTCAAGCACAGCCATCTTTTATGAAAGAGATATATTTGGATTAAATAATTCTTTTAGTAATTTTACAGCTTCCATGAACTCTAATTCCGCAGTTTTTTTAGGTAATATGTAATCTACGAATTTGCTGTGTTCTGATGTACTCAATTTTCTGAGTAAGAGGCTCATTTACTGACTATTTGGCCAATTTTTACAGTCCAGTTGAAAAACATCCTCGTATTTTGTGTAGTATGCTTCAAAATTCTTCTCTTCCTCAGGCACATTATGAAATGTGTCCATGCTATTAAAAATAGTTGTATGGGAGAAATTAACACTATCGATATGTTCTCGATTACTCTTTAGTAGTTCCAGTGTTTTAGCAAAACGTTCCTCTTGTCTTTCTTCATATTCCAATTGTAGTTTCTTATGCCTTTCTTCCTGTTCCAATTGCAGTTTCTTATGCCTTTCTTCCTGTTCTAATTGCAGTTTTTCTGCTTTAATTGTGCCATTTTCTGCTTTTCTTCTTGTTCCTGCTGCCATTTCAATAATCTGTCCTCTCTCTTTTCCTCGCGGTCAGCCTGTGCCTGTATTTGTGTTTGCAAAAGCTCGTTTTGTGTAGCTTGTCTGCGTTCATCCCGCTCAGTCTGTGCTTGTAAAAATTGCATGAACATTTTTGATAAGTCTTCAATGTTTTTTGTTTTTTTTAGTGTGTATTTAAAAAAATATTGTACCATGTACCATATACACCGGTTTGGGTTACAACAAAAAAAACAAATTGCTGTAAGCTCCTATTTTCAATAATAATATCGCTGCTTGCAATAATATATTCTGCAAAAAAAAATAAAACAGGTTTATCTGGAATCACGAAATGAAATTTACTTTCCGTTTTTAGGCACTTACTAATAAGTAACTCTTTCCACAAAATAAAAGTTTGGGCTTTTTTTCTCTAGTATTTTAGTAATTAAAATACCTCTTAAATTGAGATTACCTTTTTTCCGTGACGTTTTACTGTATTATCCGTTATTCAGTGACAACTTCAAGAAAAAAAAATCCTTTCCTTGAATTTTAGTTTTAGCTGTGGTATTTTCTTTTAGTACCGACGTCAACCAAAACATTAATTAAAAAGTCATTTAGTTGTTGTTTTGTTTACGGAGAACAGTAATTAGAATCCACTGGTGAACTTTTTCCGTGGGTTACTTCCTTGCTTTTCGTAATACGGGTCTGACCTGTCGTTTTTGCGACAGAACAAAGTTCGCTTTTCGTTTGCAAGTTGGTCGTTTAGTAAGATTTGTCGTGTAGCGACAAACAAAAATTCACTTTTGCATTCGTTTGCAAGTCGGATTCCCAGAAAACGGCGTAAATTGTCGCTTTTGCCACGTTAGAGTTTTTTTTTCTCACTTGAGTTGAAACTTCTCTTTAGCGTAAAATCCGTTTGCTCGTCAACACTTTGCATTCCTTAAAAAAATGGTCAACCTTTGCGTTGTACTTTTTTTTTTTAAATAGTTCTTCGTCAAACTGTTATATTTGACGCTTCATATCTCGTCGCCAACTGTTGTGGTTGCAAGGTTGAACAATAATTAGTAAGGAAATACAATGAAGACGCAAACAACAAGATAACGCAATAATAAGTGTATTAAAGAAAAGGTATATTTACAATATGTACAAATGACGGTGTCGAGTCAGAGAGTCTTGGTGGGAGGACATGTACGCTCTTCGGCGTCACTTTCGGTGGCATTTGAGTAAGACACACCAAGGCCAACCTAGGCTTGCCATTTATAGTGTTATGTTATTCGCATATGCAAATAAGTGGTTGCCACCACAACACTCGTTCAAAACAAGGTCACTTGATCGATTACATAATTTCCAGGAAGGCAGATTTGCGGGACGTCACCATCTGTGTATGTACGTATGCATCTATCAATCTATTATATATATATATATATACATATATATATACATATATATACATGTATTTATGTATATATATGCATAAATATATATATACATATATATACATATATATACATATATATGCATATATATACATATATATATATATATATATATGGCCACAGCTTAGGCAACCATATCTGAATTTTTATTTTATAATTGTCAATTTTAATAGTATATATATTCACATACACACACACATATATAGATTTACATACATATGCACATATATATATATATATATATATATATATATATATATATATATATATATATATATATCACAAAAGAATTCCAACACTGAAAAAAAATCAAAATGAAATGAAACATAATAGGATTATGGGTTTCTACGTAAATATTTATTATGGAAAAGTTTTTTTTCCGGATCTTTCTATAAAACCTTGTTTTCTGTTGAATACTAATATTTTTTTTAGAAAGATACCATAGATTCTGCATTAAGCAGCATGAAACACGGTTTATATGCGGTGGTCCTGATTTCGGGATGGTTTATCTGCAGAACTTATGTTACTTCCGTATTTAAATTTTGTTTTGTGCCTGCAACTGCAAATTATCTCTGATTAGGAATTGAGGATAAATGATTTTGTCGGTGCTCTTATAATCTCCTTGGCCTCTGCGTTTAATAGTAGGCAGTAATTTGAACCAGAGCAGTATAATTTAGATTTTCTTATTTTTTCCATTTAAATATGAAATTTATGTGATTTCTTTCAAGTGTCTTACTAAGTTAGCGAAGGTAGTTTTTATCTTTTGTCTCTCGTTGGGGAACGATTGCAAGTTGTTATATATTCTAGTTTTTATCGGGAAACATAATAGTCCTATGTATGTATGTACGTATGTATGTATGTATGTATGTATGTATGTATGTTTGTGTGTGAGTTTGGTGTATTTAGGGGTTCTCCGCTTATGGGCAGGTGAGTTGGGTTCGAATATTCGTAAATGTGTGGTTCAGTTGTATCTCTTCCTACCTGTTTGGGATTAGTTTTAGTTAGAGATGGTTTTATTTATTAAGTTATATATATTATTTCTGATTCTTAGGGTCTGATCTCTCAAGGTGCTGGTTGCTGTGGTGTGGGAAATTCTGTCACCGTACATGTGTATATGCTGTCTGAATTCATACAGTGGTTCTCTAGTCTGAAGTTTTCTGTCATTGCAGTTATATTTCGTGTATGCTGGGTTTGGGGTGTTGCTATTAATATGTTGTGCAGATTTTTTTTATTATGAGAGTTTATAATTGTTTGTGCTATATTAGGCATTGTGGAGAAGGAGAATTAGTTGGAGTTTTTATTTAGGATCGTTGTGAGTGTGCTTAAATGAATTTTCTACAATTTCGAAGAATTCTTTAGGTATTTTTGTTTAAAATGTGTTGGTTGAACTAAATATAGTGCTTTCATCTGATTCTATTTTGCGTGTGTTATATGCGCCTTTTTAGTTTGTTTTTTGTTTTTGTTTTTTACTAGAAACTGCTGTTATGATTATTATGAGTCGGTTCCATTGTGTTTTCTGACTAGATTTGCAATTATTCACGTTATGGATAATTATGCTATGGGTGTTGGAGTGTTTTTTTTTTTTACTATAATTCGTATTGTACTAAATTTTGTCATTATATCCTGAGTTAGCATTTTTGTAAAAATTGGAGTTTTCTTCTCTACTCTTCTGAGAAGAAGCATCGGACTTCTAAATACCATGATATAAAGAATTCATTTTAACTCAGTTACCCCAATTGTGTGTGTGTATGTGTACACTTCCCTAGAAAATTACTCTGTCATTTTTTCAGACTACACACTCGAAATTTGACATACGGGGTATTTAGATGTTAGAGAATCTTTTTAATCGGTTTTCGTACCAAAATTTGGTTTTTAAGGGTCAAAGTTCAACGATTAGACCTTTGAGAACTCTGCCAAACCCCTCGACCAATTTTGGGTCCAAACACTTGGAATTTTAGATATAGTTTACTTGGTAATTGTCTTTATTTTTTAGATGAGGCGTTTTCATTTATTGAAATTGTCGGACTGACTTCCTCATCTTGGTTGTTATAGTCACAACGTTTCGGCCATTTTGCCCTCCGGCCTTCATCAGGTGTTTTGTATCGAACTGAGGAACCGTTTGTTAGGAGTCTCGAACCCAACCCTTTCTTATTATTACGGGGGTACCCTGTTCGGACTCCAGTTAGGCTCTGGGACAAAGTTGCTGATTCTCTGTTTTGAATGTTACTTTTCACTGCCTTCGTTCAGGATTGAACTCAGCACTTTTGGATTACTAAAAACTTTGATACAACGTCTAGGACCACTCGGCCATATGTCACTAACCGAAAACAATAATGTTAACAGGTCATAATTGGGGTCAAAGTTTTTAAAAAATTAGCCAATTTTTGTCGAAATATTTGAAATTTTACATAAAGGGTATTCAGACATAGCGCAAGCTTTTTGATTGTTTTTTTGTTGAAAATTTCCAAAGAGTTTAGCTTTGCGGTTTCTAGTAAACTTTTAAGCTAATTTGGGATATTCAGATATGCAGCAAGCTTTTAAATTAGCTTTTGGGCGAAAATTTGTCTGGCAAGAGGCCAAAGTTTACAGAGTTGACCTTTGCAGACTCTACCACACTCTTCTGCTTATTTTGGGTTTAAACACTTGGCATTTTAGATGTAGGTTATTTGGACATGGATCCAACATTTTAATTTAATTTGAGCCTCAAATAATAAATGTTAATATGCCAAAATTAAGGTCAAGTTTTTAAAAACAATTGACGTCTTCGGTTTTTACCAAATCTTCTCTATTATATAGAAAGGAATGTTCACACTTTTTAATATATACATATGCACATAACTTATGAAAAGTACATAGTCTCCGAACAATAGCAGGCTGAACTTCTAGTATATATATATATATATATATATATATATATATATATATATATATATATATATATATATATACATACATATATATATATATATATATATATATATAGTGAAAATGTCTGTGTGTGTGTGTGTGTTTACATTTCCCTACACAATAACTTTGCCAATTTGCGGTCTAGAGACTCAAGCTTAGGAATATTGACAGTTGGAAAAATCTTTATAATCGTTTTTTTTGACAGAAATTGTGATGTCAAGGGGTCGTGACCTTTGAAAACTCTATAAAACTCCGCCGTCAATATTGGGTCTGAACACTTGAATTTTTAAATGTAGTTTACTTGGACATAGATCAAACTTTTTAATTTGATTTGAGCCCCCAAAAAATAGTTAATGGGTCAAAATTAGGGTCTAAGCAAATAAAAATTGGCCGATGCAGTGTCTACTAAATTACTCAACCGATTTTTGGTCTTACCATTTGAAATTTTACATAAAGGGTATTCAGAGATATGGTAAGCTTTTTAATCGATTTGGGTTATAAATTTGAGCTGCCAAGGGATCAAAGTTGAGAAGATTTTACCCTTGAGGTATTTAACAACTAATTAGTCACTGTTGAGTCTAACCATTTAAAATTAATGCATAACGGGTAATCAGACATGCGGCAAGCATTTTAATCTGTTTACGGGCGTAAATTTTTCTGTGAAAAAGTCAAAGTTGAAAGAGATTTAATCAGTTATGGGGCGAAAAATTGCTGCCAAAAAGTCAAAGTTGAAGAGATTCTACCAAATTCCTCGGTCAAATGTTAAGAGGTTAAAATTTGGGTCCGAGTTAAAAAAATGATCTCTGCGGTTTCTACGAAATTACTCAGACACATTTTGGTCTAAACATTTGAAACCTTAGATAAAGCGTATTCACATGTATAGCAAGTTATGAACAGTGCATAGGGCCGAGCAAAGCAGGGATGAACTGCAAGTATATATATATATATATATATATATATATATATATATATATATATATATATATATATATATATATATATGACTGTGTGTGTGCATAGTAATTATATCCTAATTGTCTCTCTTTAATAATTCCTATATAATCTCCAAAATTTTAATCGAGCTTTATATTATCTCGATAAATCTCCTTTTAAAGAATTGAATTTATTCTCCTCTTTTAGTTCGCTAATATATATATATATATATATATATATATACATATATATATACATATATAATATAAGGCAGCATTATTTCATATATATTTTTTAGTGCTTCAAAAATTTCTCATAATTGGTCATTACTTGTTTCACTCAATAATAAAAATATATTATTTTGGTTGTAATAGAAAAAATTAATGTTATTATTATTATTATTATTAGTAGTAGTAGTAGTAGTAGTAGTAGTAGTATTGGGAGTATTATTTTTAATTCTGTTATCATAATTGAGGTAGTAGTAGTATCCTTGTTCATTGTATTCGTTAGAATAATATTGTTATTAAAGATCACAGACTTCAACAGGTAACAGTTCCATAATTAAGGTCAAAAGATCAGGTGTTCTACACAGCCATTAGACCGTTTTTCTCCCGCGTTCACAGAATCACTGACGGCTTTAGCAAACTAATTGAGAGAACTTTTATTTGTCGAGTGGGAAATCTATAGATCAAAATAATATGAATAAGTAAAACTTCGCTTTACTTCAGGGGTAAACAGCGAAAGAAAGAAACTATCTTGGTGAATTCTGTCTAAGAATTCTATAAATGAGTCCAATAATTACGTCTTCCTGATTTCAGACAACAATGTAATTTTGAATGAATGTTACGGAATACAAACTCTGCCTGATGTGTCAGTTCACCGCATATAAACCGTGTTTCATGCTACGTAATGCAGAATCTATATTATCTTTCTGAAAACAATATATTAGTATTTAACAGAAAACAAGGCTTTATAGAAAGATCCGGCAGAGTTGGACGCTTTTATTTTCCCAATAAAAATTTTACTGCATTCATAAACGCCGTCCAGGCACTCAATTTTGTAGAATTATTAAATTACAGAAATTTTCGACATTTATAAAATTTCCAATCCGGAGGTCCATTAAAAATTCCAGCTTAAAATGTCTTTATGGTTAGGCCTTGAATATGCATGCAAATATATTTGACATAATCACCGTCTTATCAAGGGGCTTTACAAACTGTTTCCTGTTTCCTAGCTTTATGTGAAGAGTAAAGAAGAAGCAAGAACATCTAGAGAGCCAGGAATCAATCTACTGCGCAAAGGACACTTTTCATCCAGTGCTTTGTTCTTGCCCTGCTATCCCACGAGCACTAGACGCATTTTGTGTAGCCAACTTGTAACTCTGGAAGAAACTCAGCCATTTTCAAATCGAAACATATGATTTATTGGAACGATTCTAACAAAAATCTGATTTCATCATATTTTTGTTTTATAATCGTCGAATGGCCTTGAAGATCTGATCCATATTTGTCATTGTGAAAAAGAACACATTTTAAATTCTTTTAGAACTGTCTATAAAACGGCCAATCTTGAGAATAATATTGTTCGACATCAAGTTCCTGCAGCTGATCGTTACAATATTATTATATAGAAAAACACATTGAATTGTTTAAACAACGTCGTCTAGGAGATGATGTAACCCTGTTAATTATTTGCTTCCAAAAATTGCAACGAAAGTAAAATGATGCAACTTCATTTTTCCTGTCTGATTTGTAAATGAATTCTTAACATAAAGGGAATAAATCTTACTTCGATTCAGAAATCAACAAAAAAATGCCACCATCAGCAGGGCTATTTATTGTTCAGTGGCCATTATTTATCTAGGACATATCCTAATGAATAACATATTTGACATTTATTGTAAATATTGCGAGGTGATAATCTATTAAGATACATCACAATAACAACCTACAATTGTAATTATGAAAGTAGAATGTATATAAAAACACGCCAAATGTACTGTCGTTGCAGGCACATACACTTCACAATCAGATAAACTAACGACTTTGAAGATGAGTACATAATCCACAGGTGTATTTATTTAAAAGGAAAAGTACAAACTGAAAAGGAAAATGACGGTTAAGAGAAAGTAGAAACGATAAGAACAAACGCTTGTAGGACATCAAAAAAGAAAAGGAAATCGAAAGACTTTATAAGTTCGTAAAGAAATAGGACATTGGATGTCACGTTTCATGAAAAAGTAAACAAACACATTATCCAAAAGAAGAAATAAGCAAAATATGGCTGATGGCGTCGAATAAAGAAGAAATATGCGTGCTGTTTCGCCAGTTGTTGCAAAAAGGAAGGAAGACTAACCGAAAGAGAAAATTAGAAAAAAAGTAACTTTTTCGTTAAGAGTAACTTAAAGGAATTAATTGGTAAAAACAGGGGGGGGGCAGAAACCGAATTTTAAGGTAAAAAATCATAAAATAGCAAATATATCATCAACTTAACAAGATGAGAAACAATGAGTATGATTTGTGGAATCAGCAACCAACAAATTAGTCTAAGTCAGTTTAGAAAGCTTGGGCACCATAAAACGGGCTGGCCAGGATAATGAAAGAGTCGTTTTCAAGTAGCATCAGCGTTAGTTTACTATAATACTGGTGATATGCTGGTGAATTTATTGTAGGTCTCAACTAGTTTACTACACCATAATTATTTTGAGATCTAGTGGTTATGCTATGCTTGTATTTGTAAGCAAATCTGTTGTCGGTTTCATGAATAATTAACGAATGGATGTGCAACAGATAAAACAGAAAAATATGGCTTAAATTATTGTATCTCATCAGATCATCAGGAGAAATATTATATGTGATATTGTCTATAAATGAAAGGCAAATGTAGAAAATCACATCCGCATCTATTCCCGGAAAGTTTAAAACTTGTGATATATATAGATACGCGAAATGTTGTCATAGGTAGCCGGTCAATATATATATATATATATATATATATATATATATATATATATATATATATATATTAGAAAATACGGAATAGCAGAAAAAATTTGGTACCACTGGTTTCAAATCCAGTTCCTGATCGAAAAGTATTGGACGCTCTTCATCCTCTGTTTTATATATCATCTAGCAATGACGACAACCCGTTTTTATTTTTGTTTATTTATTTTTATTGCTCGCAAATTATTTAATTCGTATTTGCTTATTTATTAACTGACTTACTTCGCATAATAGAGTACAATAGTCAAGGTTTGGCGATAGACGACTATTACGAAGATAAGTTTTAAAGAGATGCATTTTAAAATTAATAATTAAATTCAGTATAAAAATATAACTTTTACATAGAATTTTTATATCAGAAACTACTTTTTTAATTTCACGTGATTAAATCTTTATATATAAAGTAGTAGCGTTCGTACGTCTCTGTGTGCGCAATTCTCCTACATCCCACACAACTTAATTGATCATGACCAAACCTGGCATGATGATAGTCACCGACCTAGTGATGGGGCACACAATTTTTCAAGGCAAACGCCAAAGATGAGAGCAATATTTGGCACGGTCATTCATAAACTCCCCAACTATGGAATATTGCACAGCAAATTGGAGTTTGCCACCATTCCTGGGGCCACCACTATGGACCCAGTAAACTTCTTTGTGAATTTAAATCAGATTACGCTCATCCACGCCATCCCCTCAACCAATCTTAATGAAATTTGCCACGATAATTGTCCCTAATATAGACCAAAAGTTATTGCACGTTGTTTGTTTTATTTTTTATATAATGCTGCCAAAATCAATCTAATGAACAATTAAGGATAATTTTTCTTGAGATTTAAATTAAAAAAATTAAAATGATACTTTCGCTTTTAAGATACGAACAAAAGATCCCACCCAAGTGAAATAGAAACCGAATTGAGAAAGAACGATTGGCAAGATAGGAGGCTAATAGACGACGATTTAGAAGCAATTCGTTCCAATGAAAACGCTTCACATAGAGAAAGACGTCTGGAGCTCAACAGACACGTCAGAGTAAAGGACAGAAAGATTAATAGATTTGGAAAAATCAACAACGTTACGTTGACAGAACTAGACATGCTGGAGTAAGGTTAAATTCATCACTAGAATAACTTAAAAAAGGCAAAATAATAGTAAGGAAAGAAATACGACGAACAAATGACACAAACTAGAAGAAAACAAGGACGTACAGAGAGGATTGCTAGGAGTGTCTAAGCACCTGCCATTTTTGTCCCTGTTTTAAAAGAGCATTTTACAGAGGAATATGTTTTAAACCAGAACTTGAGAGATGACAATTATAGCAATTTAAGATATTTTAATTCATAAGAAACATGGAAATCCAAAATAACTTAGTTAATGAGTGGTTCTTCTAGCAACTTAAAGAAGAAGGCGTCGATACATGTTTGACAGTCAAAGTGATGCCATGGCTTGTGTTCGGTGAATAGACCGAGTCGACATCTTCATCATTTTCACGACAAATTCTATGTGGACGGAATTACAGAAAATATTCTTCAAAGAAAGAATATAAGTATCATTCACATATTGTTGCCAGCGACTTTAGACAGAGGCTAATAAAAGCTAATGGAATTTATTTAAAAGAGAGGATTTAGCAGGTTGAGGGATTTCCTGTAGAACATTGAAAACAAACAGAGAGGACTGCTACATGCACACATCCTCATCTGGCAGGTCATAGAGTACAAAGTTTTACCAGAACAAATAGATCTCTGTAGATATACAGAGATCCCTGACAAAGTGGAAGACCTGTCCTTGACGCAAAACTTGTTGCACATATAGTGCACGGACCTTGTGGACCATTGAATCAATGTTGCCCATGCACGATCGACAACACAAGTCTTAAAAATATCTTCAGTGTACCGATTTATGTCAGGACTCTTATCCCAAGTACAGATGAAGTAAATTTAAAGATGGGTGCCAGAATGGTACAATAAGAATGTAGTAAATTGGTTGGTACTTTTATCACAAATCAGTGGAGTGTTCCCTACAACAGATCTTCCTTCAGTAGTTCCACGCTCACCATAAAGTACAAATTTGAAGTCCGATCCGAAGCATCAAATAATTAATTGCGTGAACAAAAAGATGTGACCAAGAAATGTTTAAGCTACAAAGAATTCATGGAACAGCTAACGAACAAGGCTAAGTACAAATACAAACTGTGGATGAGATCCAGCAGTTCCAGAATTTACTTCAGATGCAGGATTGAGAAGATTGCAACATCTTATTCATAAACATTTCTCTCCAATAGTACGACTTTCTGTTCATCTTGAAAATTGGTATCGCGTCATGGTCTCAGCTGATACAACTTGAACAGTATTTTCAACTCTGCCATTAAGATGACCTTGCAAGGTGTCTCAAATATTTGGCAGTCCATGAGCTTTACCCTTGGAACAAATCTGCAAAGAAATGGAACAGAAGACATTTTACGATGTTATCCACTTAGACATTCTTTAAAATCACAGGCGATACAACAAAATTCTTTGCCTAATTGAAGAAAATGTTCGCTTTATTAGCAGTAAACCACTAGCAAGCTATAGATTACTTGACCCGAGCACAAAGCTTGATGAAAGACTTACAAGCTTTGAAATCGAGAAAACCACAATAAAAAGGTGAAGATTAATTCCATGTCCAACGTTAAGGAAGGAAATTGATATAGAACAAAACATAATGTATGATTGATTGAATATTTAAATTCGGATACTATTGAAAGGACACCTTTTTATTCTCTTTTGAATCATGTTTGAATTTTGCAAATACAAATACTATATAAATTTTATTCTTTACAAATCTCCGGGGATTTTCTCCCATATCATTTTATTTGCAAATAAATAAAAGTTTGGATAAAAGCCAATAATATCAGTGCAATGGGAAATATACTTACGATTATTAAAATCACCTTTTCACATCTCTGGGATTGCTGCCAACATTTGGAAATGAAATCAATTCAAAGTTAACGAAAAAATATTTGTGAACGTCTAGCACTTTGGACGTATTGAATGATTCGATTGTACAGATGAATCAATATTTGTATTCACTAGCATCTTAAGTACCTCCGTGCATACTCACATAATGCTAGACTTACTTATAACTAGCCAGAAAATCCGATATTGTAAACACTTGAGTGGGGAAGACTACTACTTTCTTTACGCTGCACTTAAAATATAACATTAAATTTGTATCACTAGTATATTCGAGATATACTGAGATTTTGAAAAAAAAATCCCCGAATTTGTGTCTTACACATATCGTTATTATTTCATTGGAATTTGCTATCTTATATAAATGTATAACAGGTGTTTCCTTTCCATAGCTCATAAAGTTTAGACATGTAGAAATTTAGCACACAGAGGTTATGACAAGATTCGAAACACTTTTTTTTCCAAATAATATATTTTGTTTAAGGTTGACTTCCGATATCATTATAAGGTAATTTTGTTAGTTGTTGATTTTGTTTAGGAATCATTCAAATTTAAGCGCCGAAGAGAGTTATATTTGACGCATGTTTTTACGAGTTGTTGTTTATATGTTTCGATCCGTCTATGTAACTAGTTGAAAGATTTTTCTCACATGCGTGATCACACATGTTGTTTAGCAGAATGTACGAAGGTATTTGCAACAAATGTAATGAAGCAGAGTTTCATGTGTTTTTTTTTTATTTTTTTTTTTTTTACAAAGGCATCACCACATTATCAAGGCCCAGAAGCCACTCAAGGATAAGGGTTAAAGAGTGTACAGTAGAAATTGGTCAATATAGTAATCATTAGTAATGAAAATTTGGTAAATTTAATAACTTATATGGGACGGCTCATCAAGAACTTATTTACTTTAGACTTGAACACAACCATATTAATACACTTAATACATTTTATAGAGAGGGTGGGAGGGATTTAAAAAGAATATTATGACACTTATAAACGGCAGCTCGATGTAACCATAGATGCACACACACACACACACACACACACGCAACACACATACACACACCCACACCCACATACACACACACACACACACGCCCCTAAATATGTACGTTCTTACACGTAAATGTCTTGACACGCGTTTACTAACCTAGGAAGAAGGGGGAGAAAATATACGGATATAGAAAGAAAGAAATAGAACAGCGCCTAATGGAAAAAGAAGAAGAAAAAAAAGAGAGGAAGTAAAAAAGTGTCAAACCCTGCCTGTCATATGGTTTCATTAGTCTAGAATCTCTGAGAAAGATAAGGTAAAGAAAATGGAGATCATACAAGCGTCCTATAGTTAATTGCGTCATGGAAAATAAGTCTATTAAAAGATAAATAAAAAAATAATAAAAATAAAAAGAATATTATATACAAAGTTTTAGAACTATCTGTATGTTATTATGTTAAAATTAGTTAGAAATAAATATTATCTTATAATACATTTAAATATTGTATTTGTAATATATTACTATGAATTTAAAAAAATGAGTCTTACGTAGTTAATATTTTATATATTTTCATGTAATTAATTTTATTGGTGATTATAGCGGTCGTTGTAATTTAGCTCACTAAATTACACTAAACGTTACGTTAAAGAAGTAACTAAAGCACTAGAACGTTTTATTATGTCTATGGTAAATAAATATAAATTAGCACAGTCTACGTTTGGTGCATGGAAAATAGTATACTTGAATGCGTAAATGAAAAGGTTAAGCATATAAAACAATTTAAACACCCTAGAAAAACCAATCCTCTTTTAAAAAATTCAGAAATACGTGAGGAACTTAAAATACTTCAAGAAAAGTTTGTAATAGTTCCGATTGATAAAGCGGCAAACAATATAGCTTTTATATGCAAAAAATATTATATACAACGTTTATTGATAGAAGTAGGATTTATAGGAAACGTTTCGGATACTTATAAAGTAAGTAATAGTAATTTAGATAGCATTATTCTGAATAATAGTATTATTAGTGAAAAAGTAGGATTAAAGTTAGAAGACAAACACAAAAATCTTTCATGTATGTATTGGATACCTAAAATGCATAAAAATCCAGTTGGTGCGAGATTTCTTGTAGGATCGAAGACGTGCATCACTAAACATTTAAGTAAAGGTATATCTAAAATATTTAAATTAATTAAAAATCAAATAAATAATTTTCACCTGAAAAGAAAATTCTATAGTAATATAAATCTATTTTGGGTAGTAAATAATTCCCAACCAGTGAAAGAAAAATTAGATAAAATAAATTCCAGAATAAAAGCAAAATCTATAGCTGCTTATGATTTTAGTCCGCTATATACTAAAATTCCGCACGGAAAACTTATAAAAGAATTAAATGATACTGTAGATTTAGCTTTTGAAGGTGGAAAAGGTTAATATATAGACTTTTCAAACTCTAAAGCTTTCTGGTGTAAAAATAAAAATATCAAAACTAGTGTTTCTAAAGGTATTTTAAAAATACTTGTAAGTCATCTTATTAAAGAATGCTATTTTTAAATAGGAAATAAAATATTATTCCAAATGATAGGTATCCCAATGGGATTGCATCCTGCACCATTTTGGGCAAATTTGTATTTACATAGACTCGAGTATATATATATATATATATATATATATATATATATATATATATATATGTCATCACTATTTAAAGCAGATATATCTAAAACATATAACTTTCATGGGTGTAGGAGATTTATAGATGAGCTTATATGTATAAACGATAATGATGAATTCGAAAAAAATAAACATCTTATATATCCAAACGAATTAAAATGTAATTGTGAACATAGAGGACAACAGGCTACATTTCTGGAGTTAGATATAAAAATTGAGGATAGGATTTTTCTTTATAAAATATTGGATAAAAGACACGCTTTCCCTTTAAAATAGTACGTATGTCCCATAAAGATAGCACCTTTTCTGTTTTTATGTTTTATGGGGCCATTATGTCAGAGTCTTTGAGAATAGCTCGCGTTACTTTAAAATTAACAGATTTTATACCACCAGTTTCTAGCTTAGTAATAAGGATGATAAAACAAGGTGAGGATAAAAATAAAATATTTAAACAGTTAAATAAAGCATTTTTCCGTTATCGTGATGCTTTTGAATCGTTTGAGATAAACCAGACTATATTAATAAAGGAAATCCAAAACTATATTAGCAATGTATAAAATGTATTTATAATTACATATAATAAATTTACATATTAAAAAAAATTGTATATATGTAAAAATATTTTTAACCTTTACATATCTAATTTTAAATAAAAAAGAATGTAAATATACTAAATAATAATCATAGTGGGAGTGATAAGTAGTTAAATGGATTAATACTAATCTTATAAATACAAGACTGATAAATTAAAAAATTAAAAAAATGTATCCATTTTAAATGTGGAAATTGATGAATCGCACAGGTAAGAAATTCATGTTTTATAGCATGAAAAGGTTAGTAATTGCAATTAAGAATAGGTAATTGGATCAAAAGTTTGTAACATGTCTTCTTCCTAAGATTAAGGGTGGTGGTGCTTGATCAACACTGCTGGGGAGCCATGATGTAATATACTGTTTTGTATTTAAATCCCCGAAACAGTGTTTCATGGTAAACAACTGATGATCCCTTCAAAAATAAATTATTGGTATTATAGTAAATTCGAGAGCGAGTTGATGCAGTGATTACAGGTGATTAAATAACTTACTGACTAAATGGTTTTCTAACGAATGATGAAAAATATTTTTGTACAGTTTTAAAGGTTAAAAGACTATATATATATATATATATATATATATATATTTATTGAAAAGGGTCGGTCGAAAGGTTAACCTCTAGATCCCTTATTTTTTTTCTTACACGAAATTTCGTATGGATCCTTTTTTATTCGATGTTTATTTTACCTATAATTCTTGTTAGTCGATCTGTCTCTATACAATTTCCCGTTTCTCTTTTTTTTCACCCATAATGACTCCATTCATACTTTTCAAAGCAATATTAAAATTGTGTACCACGAAACATTTGTTTAAATATATATATATATATATATATATATATATTTAAAATATAAATATATTCAAATAAAATCATATCATCGAAAAATGAGTTTGTTAGCCACAATTTAGTTTTTGTTATAGAATATGAATGTCTGTGAAATTATATTATTTTACAGAGTCTGAGAGATTTAATCAGATGAGAAATAAACTCGGTTATTTACCTGTTTCTTAAAAATCATTGATCTTACTAATTTAAACTTTCTTAATAACATTTTTGCATATCTGTCTTCAACTTTAGGAATCTTTGAATTATAAAATATTTTACATGGTTTCTTGTAATAAAATCACCTTTATATTTTTTAACTTAAATTATTTCTATATGTATATTTGTCTTTTAAATCAATATATATTCACCTATTTAATTATTTACGGCTTACTTGATTTTATGTTAATAGATTTCACACACACACACACACACACACACATATATATATATATATATATATATATAATATTAAAAGTCCACGTATGCTTCTAGAATAGTGATTTAAAGAAAAAGAAAACCGTTGAAAGAACTGGAGATTAGTAGCGTGGACAGCGTTCATTCATAGCAATCATGTTTACGTGAACTTTTTCGAACATGATTGCTAGGAATGAACGCTGTCTACGCTACAAATTTCCAGTTCTTTCAACGGTTTTCTTTTTCTTTTTCATTTCGATACTTTTTTGTGACCAAGAGCGGAGGTCCGCTTGAAATATAAAAAAATCACAATAAAAATATTAAATACAAAAAGTAACATCGTTTTTCATGCTTCAAAAACCCTTATTACCTTCATATATATATATATATATATATATATATATATATATATATATACAAACAAGAACATATCATGATGAAAATAAGACTTTTATAAATTACAATATTTATTAATGTATGAGGAATTCCAATAATCCTTAACTCATAGAGTTCTAAAAATATTACTTTAATCTCAATACATTTTAACTAATATTAACCCTTTAATAGTAAGCATCAATAATTGAAAACGCCTATTAAGTATGTGTTTTTAATATAATTCCTTGTTTGAATTTTGGACGTATCAATTAATATAGTTATTTACTTAATTTGTATTTATATTATGAATTTTATCATGTTTATTTAATTGCTATATAAATATATATTTATATTGAACTTTGTGTTATCTGAATATGTTCACATATAAAGAATCAATTCACTTTTGTAATTATTATAATAACAACAACAAAAAAGATCTACTTTTCCTATATGAGTATATTTGTTGAGCATCCGGAGATTGCAGGAAGAGTATAACACATGACTATGTAGATTTAAGTAAAATTTTGTCAAGAAAAAACAAGAGGACGAAAGTGTATTCTGTGATAAGTATTTCACATTATCCTGAAACTTACATGCTGATGAACATGTGGGGGGCATCGATTAACATTTAAAATATTTGCTATAATTCGACCGGGGATGAACATTGGTCATGCGGCACATTAGTTAACTATATAATCACTATACTAAATTTGGCCGATTAAATTCCAGACGTTTCATATTTTTCTTGAAATTTCAATTATCTTTCTTCGAGGAAAAGGTAATTTTAATAGTTATTATATAAAAATGACTTTAATTTAACTATTTTGTGTCTCAATAGTGATGATTTTTTATTAGGTGCCTAATGTAAACTGCAATCACCTTATTTACTTACTGAGTTTTATTAAGCAATTGCGTCAGACAAATAAGAGAAAACAAGATCGCAAACGTTTACTACATAGGATAACTAAAAGACTAATTTCAGATATTTTATTAGATTACTGGTTTAAGCACACATTTGAGGTAGATGTTATTTTCGTCTATAGAAGTTGAAAAAAACGTCGGAAGGTGATATGGGTGACGGTTTAGTGGGTGGATTATATTCAGAAAAGAAATAATAAAAATTATTATCGAGACATAAGGAAAGGTAGGAAATGAGATTGGAAAAAAACGTCGGTTCGAATTATAATGTGTAAATAAACGAAAACAAAAAAAAATATCACGAAATCACACAAAACACTAACATGAAATTACAGAAAAGTTATTTTAGTCGTGTAACAGTATATACATTTTTTCCCTGTTAGACTTGCGAAAATTTTCAGATTAATCGAAAGGTAATTTGATGTGAAAAAATAGATTGCGATTAATTGAATAAAAAATTCCTTTTTAAAGAATAGATAGTGAATGAAATAAATGTGTGTATCTATCCAAGATAGAGACAAAAAGACACGAATATAAACATACGATATGAAATATACACATCTACACAAAAAAATTTGCGCACACATTTGAGAAAATCTTCTAAGTAAAGACATTCTTATTCATATAATGCTCAGGACCGGCATATGCCCAAATACATGCACGCAAACACACACTTCATTGTATATATATATATATATATATATATATATATATATATATATATATATATATATATATATATATATATATATATATATATATACAGAACTTATTCATGGTATTCTGTTTAATTATTTTTAGTCATATCAACAATGTGTATGTCATTTGATAATGAATCAAGTCATTTCGGTAAACGTTTAAGTTTTTAATATCTAAAGCTCTTTAACCATGACACTACTTTTCTATTATTCTTTTTTACAGGATGTGAAAAAGTTTCTACATACGAGATTCCAGCTCCAGTTATGTGTCAATTTTGAAATGTTGCTAGATGTAATTAATTTGAATTATTTTTCACTAAGAATCTCCGTGTTTAGAAAACGTAACAAGCTAAATGCTACATGATTGTCTTTCATGTACATTTGAAATTGTTCGCGCCGTTTTTTGACTATAGCTCGACATGTATTTGGGCACGATAATCCTGCTGCAAGAAGTGGCTCTGTTGTACCCTTAGGTGATCCAACGGGCTGACAGGCCATAAATTACAATCAAGAATCTTGTGGACAAAGACACTTGCCCCTAAGGTTAGAGGCTACTGGAAGCAAAGAGTGAACGAGCATCGTGTCACACTAACCTTGTGAATGTTTTCCAGATAATTGAAGAGTGAAACATAAAGAAGAAACTCATTCATAAATTTCATTGTTTATGTATAGTAAGGTCGCTTTGTTTCATGTGATATAAATTATTTATTATTTATTTGTTATAAAACTATATCATTTAATTTATAATATATTGAAAAACAATATACTATCAGGTGTTGTTGTTTGTTAAGTGTCATTCCCTAATTTCGTATGAATAAGATAATTGATGCTGTTATTTCTTTTCCGATATGTTTCTAGTTATAACTCTCGGGAGGGGGGATTTGCCCGGTCTTAAAATACGCTTAAATATGAGATTTCTGTTTGTATAGATTTCGTATTTATTACTATCGGGTCGAGATGTAAAATAAAAAAAAGAGTATTTGGTGCCATCAGCTAGAATCGAAACCAATACAAAACCGTAGCATAAAAAGCTGGTTAGGTAACCACTGTACTAACGTGAAACGCATATTAATTGATTAAGAATTAAAAATACACTAAGATGAATGTAAAAAAAATGTATAACGATTTTTTTTAATTTTGCAATTTTTTTTTTACCTTTGAAAAACTAGTTTAACTGGCTAAACACCCATAGAATAATGATCGAAATAAAAAAAAAACTCAAACATTTGAAACCCCTAGCACTGCTCTGAGTCTTTTAGGTCTGGAGGAGATATAGTTTTAAAATATAGAGGCAGACATATAGCTGTTTATATATTAGATTATTTGTAGAAATACATCGGGCACTTACGGGAAGAACAACGTTAAATTGGCTAATATACCTAAGTGAATGTGTTACTGTAAAACATTCTGGAGTCGAACATTATATAGTTCGTGCCGCTAACACTTAACAACCGTTATATCACTGATGACACTTCTTTGTTTTAATTTATAACAGCTTTTGTCAAAATATTTAATAACTAGCAGTACCCGTGTACCGGCGTTGCTCAGCGGAAGTAAGCCCACCCCACCCCTACCCTGTAAAAAAAAAACGATCAAACTACGGTGGGAGCCTCTCCTGTCCATAAAAATAGCGCGCACTGGCGCCCGTTGCAAAAATGAATGTTCAATGCGGAAGTACCGACGCATGACATGGATCTGTTTTTATTGAAAAGTTTAGCTTCCAATAATCGCGTCTTTTTTTATTATGGTTTGTTCGGAAAAAATACGGAATTTTATAAAAAATAAATCTACTGCGTAAATAAAATAGTTCGTATTATTTCGTTCAAGAAACACCTTTTTTATATTTATAAGCATAATAATTAAAAAAACTCAAATATTTGGGAGCTAGATTTTTCAATTTAATCCGGAGTTAACATCTTTACAATAGCCATATGCTCTATTTAACACTAATAAAAGTAACGTTCAAGGTTCCAATAACGTTAACTTGGTTGTTTCTCATTGCCTTTCATATCCACCCTTATTTGAGGATATTAATAGGTTTTTGGGGTAATCTGTAAACGAATAACACAAGTGTACTTACCGCTGACAAAACTGTTTTGCCCACGTGTGATGTTTGACTGGTTGCTCGAAAAGCATAATGTTTTGTCGGCAACAATTTTAGATACGGTATTCAGTATCATGATAATACCCGGAAACCTCTAAATGTTATCAAATCACGAAAAAATACAATAATTAACAAATACACTTCCGTATTTTTTCATTTTTTGTATATTTTTTGGGATTAATCTTAATATAAAATACTCAACGATTTGGGACCTAAAGTGTTCATTATATAATTATATATGTAATGCGTCAGTTTGAAACATCAACAATCAACACGTAGTGTGATTAATGGCAAAAAAATCTCGATAGCAAATGTTTTTATTTTTGTTGTTTTAACGAATATGTCGCCGTCGTCGACGACAATGGCAACGACGACGACAGAGGTTCTTACAGTTTATAGCATATTGTAAACTTTATAAAAGAAATCAAGTAAATGAGTTATTTAACGTTCGTTAAATAATTTTCTTTGTCGACTTCTTATATTAGATAACGTGTTATAAACTCTGTATAAGCAAGCGAATGTAAATATTTAAATTCCGGTAAATGATTTTCTCTGTTTTGAAATTTTTGATCTTACATGCCTGAAACTATCTATGCATTAAGTGAAGATTATATCTGGCGAACTAATATGTATGTTAGTGACTCCATATTTAATATTAGTAAGAGTTCATTTATAAAGGGAAGAACTGAATTCCGGAATATAAGAACTTTCGGAGCTCGACCAATCAGACGGACAGACTCCGGCGAGGGAGCCTTTATTATTTCCAAAATTTGAAAGTGCAAGTGACTATACAAAAGTCTTGTCAATTTGCGGCTTGTGATTTGCTTGGTATTTTTTCCTTAAAATAAATGCATTCTGGAATTTTGAATTAACATCTATCCACATTCTTTTGCAAAAAAAAAAAAAATGCCGATGCTATTCTATTTTAGTATACTTTTAAAATAGTCATACTAATTATGCGCCGCGTAGCCTAGAATATTTTTTAATAGGGTTGACAATTTCTATTCAAATCAAGTCTGTAAGGACGAAAAATAAGGGATTTGCTCATAAAATACATCCGTAAACCTTGTAACTTCATTCTGGTAAGCAGCAAAAACAAAAAAAAAATTAAGTCTGTTTTCTTTCAGTTATGCATTACTTTATGCACCCAATTGTTTGTCTGTCTAACCTGGCGCGATGTCGCCAACTTAAGACTACTATGTAAATTTATTATTGGATTTTATTGTTGTCAATTGTCGGCTTGTGATTTGCTTGGTAATTTTCCTCAAAACAAATGCAACCTTCCAATTTTGAATAATCCACCTACATTCTTTGGTAAATTTATACAAACACCGTGACAGCGAATTAACCCTAACCCTGACCCTAACCCTAACCCTAAACCCTAACCCTAACCCTAACCCTAACCCTAAACCCTAACCCTAACCCTAACCCTAACCTTAATCCTAACCCTAACGCTGTCACGGTGTTTGTATAATAATACCCATTCTTTAGCACCTGTTGTACACTTTTAAAAAGGCTTACTAATAAATGCGACACCTAGCGTTAAATTTTAGCAAAAGGGGCAGACTATTTCCAGCCAAATCAATTCGTGAATGATTCGAGGAAATAAGCCGTGTCTACATAATTACATACGTTAACTTTGCAAACTGAATTATTTTATTATTTCAGAAAATGAGAGGGGAACCTTCTCCCATGCTTTCCCCTTAACAGGCCAATTAAACTCGTATAAAATAGGACACTTAATATTATTATAATGTTATAATAGAGAGAATAATCTTACACCAAGATTGCCATGGGCATGGAGTGTGTGCCTACATAAATGATAGGTGTCCTTGTGGTAGGGACATATCGAGAAAAGATTTTAAATTGGCCGATATGTGCTTCCGGGTTGAACTTGCTCGCACCATTGCGTTTATATTTCCCCTATATCGCCCCCATAACAGCAGAGTTACTACCTTTAAAAGCATATCCGAGAAAATTGAAAACATCCTGTCTACTCATCCATCGGTTTGCATTCACATCGGTGGAAACTTTAATGTTAACAATGTGGAATTGTTACTTAACTCAAACAAAACAGATGATTAATGGAGGTTCTTTCAAGATGTTTCTATTGCTTATGACATAACTCAGATTATTTATGAATTTGATGGTCAATATGCAAGTCTCCTAGACCATTTTTCTCACAACTTGCCCGAGCTGTGTTCATCTCCCGTTTTTTCTCGACTTAGATCTTCTGACTACTCGCTTGTATCAGTTAATATAAAAACAAAATGTAATAGATTCTCCTCTCTATCTTACAGCATATCGATTTTTCATGGATGACTGGGATAGCTCCCATACACTTATACTAGATCTAACTCTGCGTTCTATTTTTTAAAAAGAACGTATTCTCTATAGTGTCACACCTAAGGTAATTGTATATTGCAAGTATAGATCGCTTAATACCCCCCCAAAATCCAGCAAAATCTAATAGCCAACCATTGTTCTCTCAAGAATATGATGCTGCCATTTCACGCGCGAATAGCTATTTTTATTACTTTCAACGTAATATATGCACTGAGACTATAGCCGCCTCTAGGACTGTCAGAAACTACTCGTAAAGAATAATAAAGAATTTGGGAGAGTTCAACACTCAGTCCGTCTAGTTGAAAGTAGCTGAGTAGCGACTTGGTTCCCACCAGTTATGGCAAATAACCAACAGAATCCTGAATAGAAATGTGTGCTCTATCCCAACCGTCATCAATGTGCTAATCTCGTCATCATAATCCAAAGCAAAACTCTTTGCGAGGAAATTTGTAACTCTACCATATGCGACAAGGGCTGCCAACCCCCTGTGTCTGAAACACATTATGTGCCATGCAAATATTTGTGAGTGATGTTGCCGCTGAAAGGTTGACAAATGACGAACGAAAAAGAAATACAAGGAGGGGATGTGCATTGTGCATAGCCATCCTTATTTTTGCGTTTTAACAGCCCTAAAAATATCGGGAAATAATTATTAATTAAGTAATAATAAAATTAAATGAGAACCACTTTACCTAAAACCGAATTCTAGAAAAAACTTACTCAAAATATAAGACAGAACACACATTCCAAAAATCAATACAACGAAACACACACATACACGCTCTCACACACCTTTTCTCACACACAAACGCACACACACATATACACTTACATGAAGCAGAAAAATGCATCCAAACCTTCACGCACGTAAGAAGAAAAATATATAAAGAAAAGGAAAAATAAAACGTAAAAAAGCAAAGAACAACAGCATTCCGCGACCATGTACTGAGCCTCCAATAAACAAGGAAATGGGAGAAATACACCCATGAAAACATTAAAAAGCATTTACAAATCTTCATATCTCTTAACAACATTTTCTATAACCCAACTAGTCAGCAGAAATACTAATCTACATTTTAAATGCGTTACATTTAGAATATTTTATAAACTTTCTGAAAAGGACCCTTTAAAGGACGTCCGAAAAAATATTTTTTAAATATATAATTATAATGACTGAAATATATTACAATATATATTACTAAATAATTAAAAAATTGAACATAAAATAATAAAATAAGTATAAAAACTTAAAAATTTTTGCCCCCACTCATTCAAATATCTGTTTTCCATCATTGGTATCTCTTAACATATATATATATATATATATATATATATATATATATATATATATATATATCTGTGTGTGTCTGTGTTTTGTTTTGTGCGTGTGTGTTCGTGAGTGCATGTGAGTCAACAACACGAAAGAAGATACAAAATAATGACGATACTTTAATAGAATTTCGATAAACAAATACAATACGCATGGCATTAGTTTTAAAGTATAAATTCTTTCTGTTTTCTTTTTGCAGTCGTATTGGGCGGTATCGTGGGTGACCCATTGAATAATACATCTGTGAAAAGTGTATTCTGCATGCGTAACACACACTGTTATTTGGAATAGTTTCGCATACTCCCTAATGAACTAACACATTATTGAAACGCACGAACTAGTCCAGCTGTCCAAATTGTACTGCAAAACATAATTCAAAATATTGCACAAAATTATTTTTCTATATTGCTTAAAAGTACCACGCTTGTTATTTAACAGTTTTCTTTTGTATAGCGAAATAAACTTTGTGCCCTTTACCCCAAATAGAAGAGTTAAAAAAAAGTAATGTGAAACTATACTCGTGTGGCCTAACATACATATTCCATAATTCATAACGATTCGGTCATCAGTTCATTAGTTGATGCTACATATGAAACAATGTTATAAATATAAGAACACGTGAGTATTTGTGTTTGTAATTATTTATAGGGGCATATAAACTGAACTATATTGAATGCTCCTAGTTTTTTTTGGGGGGGAGGGTATTTTGCGTCACTGCAAGCAACGGAAATGTACTTGTTCTACTCGACGTGCTTGAGGTATAATTATGAGTTCTACGGTGTGTCTATTATTTTCTTCGCGTTTTTAGCTGTTTTCTCTCTTTTTGAGTAGGATCCGGTTGAATAAAAAGCTTGAATACATAGAAAGACAATAACCAAAAAAAGTCAGCAATAAGATATCGAAAATAGAAAGCCATTTTTCACACTTAGATATTAAGGAAATACAAACGACACGGGAGCTTAGCAACGTCTTAAGGTAAGATTTGGAGGAGAACTAGGTAAAATAATCTAGGATTCCATTTTCGAGATTATAGGAGAAATTCGAGAAAAAAAGATATTTACTGTAAATATTGATAAACCGCTTCCAGTTATTTTCTGTCCAATTTTGGTTTTTAATGTTATATATATATATATATATATATATATATATATATATATATATATATATATATATATATATATATAAAATTGAAGTTATATATTTGGATTTTACCGTCACTGGATTATTTATCTTCCACCAAACTATCCATTCATGTGTAATCACCTTTTTCTTCACCATATTCCCTCTGCTTCACTTTTTTTGTTTTCAAGTAAGATCTTTGACTTACTTGTTGTTCCATCAAATACTTTTGCATGCAAAATCCGATCCCGCATTTTGCTAATTCCTACCCTCTGATGAGATGGAAAGTATTTCTTCGAAACTCCGCGGATTAAGCACTATCCACTTATCTAGTGTTTCCTTTTCAGATTAAATATGTTTTTAACTCATTTCAATGTGCTTTTAACATGTTTTATTAACTGTTTGCTCGTATATATATATATATATATATATATATAATATTTTGATTTCTGACATTTCCCTCTAGACCAATGTATCGAAGGTTTGCAACAACAGATGCCACATAAAATTCAATACATCTACCCTGACAGCCACTATCTTATGTAATTTCTGTCACATTCACTCGTGATAATAAAATGCTACATTACATGTGATGAACAATACCATCACGATCTCCACATCTATTGTAAAACACGTTTATATTTTCTCTCTCAATATTTAGTGTTCTCCCCGCAACTAGTTTTGACCGAGTCCAATTCTACATATTTAAACTATAGTGTGGATAAGATATAGGCATAGCACATTCCTTCCGATAACCGAATACTAAATAATAACGGATCCCTATTCATGTTCCACTTTTTCTGATTAGCTGAGACTTGCCATTCTCATATTCTCGAATGAAACTAATTCCTAAAAATGAACACTTCTAAAAGTTTACAAAGATGGCGTCACTCTCCCCGTGACACACTAGCGCTAAAATACAAACATATAAATCGCTCATAAACAGGTAATTAAATAGATAACCATATTCCGTGCACTAGTAAAAAATGTTATATACATAAGGTCTTCTCCGTCTTTGCTTGCACGTCTGGATAACTCCAAAAATGTAAACAAAACCGACACGTCACTATCTCACCCCCATATAAAACAATGCTCTGAAAAACAAAATATGATTTCCTTTGCTTTTTTTTCTTATTTGGGCATTTGCTATTTTCAGGTTAACGATTAGATTTTTAACACCGATTACCTACGCTACAGTTATACCATACGGGTGCACTTGTTGTATACGTGTTTTTTTACCAATTTTAAATTCTGTGAGGCATTTTATTTAATTTTCTTTTCAAGACTGATTCTCGAATTTACGCACATGTTACCTTTGCGGGGGATATGGGGGTGGTGTGTGTTAAATTTGTACATTAGGTGCACCTCCACAAGTTCTTTAGAATGATGACTTTTGAAGGTGTTCGACTATGCTTACTAAGATAATATCATTCAAATTTCTCAGAGAAATGACTGCAGCGAGAATGTTACTTCTCGAGAAAATCTCATAATAATATAACAATCAATGCACACAACTCAAACAGAATCTAGAACAACACATACTCAAATATGAGAATAAGAATTACTCGCGCAGCTGCCCTTACAAAGGATATGCATTGCTTTTCGATAGTGAACAGAAGCATTGTATAACAGGCACGAACATAAAGCGTTTTTTTTTCCAGATATTCCCCTGGCATTTTTTAACGGTTAATAGAGATAGATCTATTCGAATAGTGGGATTCATGAAATATTTTGTTAAATCTTGTAAACTAATTTTTGATACTTAGTGGCGTTCTGTTCCTGGTCTCTGCGGTTAAAGCTTAAGTCATCTAACATATAAATGTATTCCAAGCAACAACAAAAATAGACCAATCTCTCAATAGATACCTTTACAAACTACAGCACAACATAAAAGTATAAAGTACTCTTGTGGTAAAAAGTTGGAAGGAGATAGTATAGGGACTAACCCATCAACTCATAATTGACTCTATTAACGATTTTATAAACCAGAACATAAATACTCTAGTGGGAAAATATCACGACGTAATATGAAACTACAAATTGTCTAACTAATTAGTCGGAAAGTCCGACAACCTTTCTTCATATTTATTGTTTGTACAATATGTATTGTTTCTGCCTAAACCTGGTGTTACCGTCTTTGTTTATGACCATTTTCTAGATCACAACAATCATTTTCGATAAAAAATTTTTACACCTTTTCATATATATATATATATATATATATATATATATATATATATGTATATGTGTGTGTGTAAAATAAAAATTACAATTAAATTTACCAAAATGATCAAAGATGGTAAAATTAAAGTATATTATAAATATTAAAGAATTAATATTTATAAAGTTATCTCAGCCAGATGTAAAAGTTCGATAAAAGCAAATAGGAGATAGAGCTTATAATACGAGCAAACAGTTAATAAAACATGTTAAAAAACACTTTGAAATGAGTTAAAACATATTTAATCTGAAAAGGAAACACTAGATAAGTTCGGAACTTAGCAGATTAGGGGCTATCCACTTACCTAGTGTTTCCTTTTCAGATTAAATATGTTTTTAAGTCATTTCAAAGTGTGTTTAAGATGTTTTATTAACTGTTTGCTCGTATATATATATATATATATATATATATATATATATATATATATATATATATATATGTGTCATATGCTACTGGTACCATGTAACGCAGTACTACCTGCCTCATGGTCGGGTCACCGGCGACTAAACTGGTTCCCCCACCAGACTTGTTTGGTAAGGAGGGCGGCTAGTCTCCCTGAAGGATTAAAAACAAGACTTTCCAAAGGGCGAATGAACTCTTTTTCTGGGTCAACGGCCAACTAGCACCGTGTATATTTGTGTGTGTGTATATGTGTATTGGGGTAGAGAGGGTTCCCGTAAGCCGTGGTGAAGGCAACCTTTCTAGGAGAAGCAAATCTCTGATTTAAAAACCCATAAAGCAGAAGACCAGTACCCGCATTAAGCTGGTATGCAGTTTAATTTGTCGCTGGCTATCTTGCTCTTGCTTGTTGCTGGATCTCAACATTTTGAACCGAGAGAGAGACTTAGCTGTCGTACAAAGCTAAGACTCTGTAACATCATATTTGTATAGATACTCCCTCAGACATTTGGGTTCATGAATTTTAAATGCCTGAGGGAGTGGCACTCGTCTGACAAGACGTTGCAATCATATATATATATATATATATAAACGCATAAACGCGCACATTTATATTGCTGAATTTCCCGCGTTTCATCCGAGTGAGGATTGCACAGGCTGATAAATAGAATCGATGTTGCTGTGTGTTTTTATATGTTACTGTGGTACTGAGTTTGCTGGTCAGTCAATCAGATTGATAGTTATCTACACACCCATTTCTCCTAGGATATGGGGCGAGTTTGTCAAGCAAGGGTAAATGTTGCCTCATATACACCTGCTTTTTTATTATTTGTCGAGGGTTATACTTTGTGTTACGAAGAGAATGCCGTTTAATTGTGATTTTTTTCACTTACGTTTTATTGTATACTTGTGTATTTGTCTATTTATTTACTAATTTCTTATTATAATTATGAATATTATAGAATTGAAAACATCTTATCTTATTTGAGAATAAATTTATCAATAGTTATTTCTCCTTAACTATAAGAAAATCAGAATAGCTAAAGATCTTCACGAGACCGAAGAAAATTACAATAAGATTCGCAGACATAATAAACATAGCATAAATAAAATTAACAAATAAAGACTATCTAATAAAGGAAAGATGAGTAATCAAGATTAAATATTAATGATAACCTATGAATAATAATACAAGCCTGACATTGATAGTAAAATATATAGAAAAATCCAAACGCGAAATGATCTGAAAAGGACCAGAGAAGATAAATAAACGAATGGACAGCAGAATAAATAAGCTATACCAATTAGTTTATTAATTATGTTATAAATTAGGTTATAAATAAAGTAATAGAACAAATATAAATAATTAACGCTAATATTAATAACATGAAAAACTGTAAATAATATTGAATGCCTCTGATATTAAACAATTATGCATCTAAATGAGATATATTAATTTCCTGTTTCAGCAAATCTTTTTAATCTTAAATAATTTCCAAATATTAAGTCTGAAAGTTAAAAACGCGCCTTATGAGAAAAATTCATCTCGAAATAACGCCTGATGCAAATAAGAGCATCCTACATGTAAACTATTTTATAAAAAAATGTACATCTGTACATGTATATATGCACGGTTATAGATATACAACCGCATATTTTTGTTCAAGAAAAGTGAGCTGATTCCACCATTGTATCTTTACTGACTTGAGACTGAATCCATCCGTCAGATACGTGCATTGTTGTTATAACTATAATTTTTTATAAAAGTTTAATAATTCGACGCAAAATAAGCAACGGATACGAAGAAAATTGTCACTGCAGAAAAAAGAAAACGAAGAAAATAAAAAAAAATATGTACATATGTAAAGAATATACATAGTACGTAGCTGTTGTTGTTCATGATACAGTGGTGGCTTGCATTATATTGCTTGAGTGAGGTTCTTCGAAAATGTTTGGGAAGAAAGTGAGAATGAAGATTAAGGTCTAGGATAAATGATGACGAATTTTCAAACTCAACTGATAGGTGTAAGAATTTCAAGTATAAGAGATATTTTATTCAATTGTGCCATGAAAGTGATTTGTTCAAATTTCTTATGGGTTAATATCGCACGTATATGCATAGAAAATATTTCGCATTAATAGAATTGACCATTTATATTTTACAAAATGCGTTTTAAGCATTATTCCTAAATACACATAATAAATTAGTAAATAAGGTAAAAAAATAAATTCCATTATTGAAACTTTAGAGGCGTCGCCTCTTTTATTTATACATAAATATGAAATAAAATGGAGGTGGAAGGACCTGGATACTCAACGTTTCGCCCGATTTATGCGGGCTTCTTCAAGAGGGATGGTCATTGATATATATATAAATATTTGTACAGTTTAAGTATATTGTATGGCATATTAAATATATTTAAGGCATCATAAGATTTGTACGGCCTCCTACAAATAATTTAAAATATTCAGATTACTGTTGACTTAAAAGGAATTTCTATTTCTTTTAAATAAGTATTAAGATAATCGTTTAATGTAGGATATTTTACAGAATAAGAATGAACACAATTTTGATTACAATTTTAATAATGGTTCTAGACCTAAGTTTGCTTATTATAAAGTCATAAGTGAATATAAAGTGAAGCTTAGATCTCATTAATCAAGGATTAATATTATGCCTTCTTGGATTGGCATTTGTTTAAGCTATATATATATATATATATATATATATATATATATATATATATATATATATATGAAGGTAGATAGATATAGATGTATGTCTATAATTTTCCAAGCAAAATGTACATTTTTTTTAATCATAAAGAAAACACCCAAAAATAACTCTTTATATGCTGTTTATTTCCATGTTGTTTAACCTGTAGTTTTACTAGTTGTTGCTGTTTGATTTTTTTATTTATTAGTTGTTGTATTTGTTGTCGTTGTTGCTGCTGCTGCTGTTGTTTAATTTGTAGATTAACTAATTGCTTCAGAACTACCTAAAGTGGATGTATATAAAGTATGATAAAAATAAATAAGGCACACATTTTTATTGGCCGTCTTCGGATCCATAAAGTTTTAATTGAATAGATAAACTGCAGAGACAAAAAATAGTATTTTCCCCGCATAGTTTTGCACTCAAACAAACAGTGGTACTTTACTATACTTACAGTTGTAATAACCTGTTTTAGTTTGTAATCCGGTGGGGATACTACTTTTGTTACTCCAAAGCCTTTTATCTTCATAGGAGAAAAAAAATGTTCGCAGAACATAATTGTTCTTTAATAGTTAACTGACAAGGAAAAGACACGTGTCGTATTATTATTTTCTTTTCAGTTTCAATTCGCTGACAGTTAACATTACTGTTTATATTAGACGAACAGAGAAAAGGGAAAAAAAGAAAATTGAAAATATTCTGTCTCATCTGTTTTTTACGCGAATGATCTTTTCTTTCGTCAGTGTTGAGGACATTGCAATAATGTTGACGCGAAGGTTCATTCAGTGTTCATAAACCCTTTTTTTCCTCAATGTTATAGTTGTAAAACGTTGTGGTTGCGTTCCACTTTGAGTTCGTAGTCAGAATTTTTAATAAAAAGCTATCGTTTCGTTGTTTTATTTTATGTTAGTTTTAGACGATTAATTGATTTCTCTTGAAACCTCCATTAGTGTACAAAGCGCTGTTGTTTTTTTTTGTTTTGTTTTTTTTTTTTTTTGTCGATGTTATATTTTAAAAAAAACCTTGGTTTTCTTTGTTTAATAGTTCTATAGAAAAATATTAAATCCTCGTTCGCTAGTGTTATAAAACACTATAATATTTTAACTCGGATATCCTTCATGAATTTTTGAATTCTCGCTTGCCAATGTTAGAACCCTGTTAATAGGGTTAAAATAAAGAAAACGAGACTAAAGTAACCAGATATATTAAGAAAAATACAACAAGTGTGAGTGATACTCCGAAGTTACTCAACAAGCTTTTATATTCCCTTTCCATAATCGTTTCTAGTCTTCCTGGACATCTTGCTACAGAGGACAAGCTGTGTCGATTTGCAAACGATGCAATTGAAGATGCTATCTAACTCCTCTCACAGCGTATACCGTGTATCTCAAGTCTGAAAAGCGGCATCCTATATATATTATATACATTTAAGAATAATACCAAATAACAGAACAATGGATTATACACAACGCTAAATACATCTTAAAGAAAGGATACTTATCATAGTAGAACTAATGAAAATAAAATGAAAAGCGAGTAATGCAACCGAACATCAAGAAACATACATACATGAAAACGCAGATGCTGGAGACTGGTATACGAGATATACACCCTCCCCCCCATATTAATGTTTTGTCTTCCAATATTTATTGTGTATGGATCAGTTAATTTGTAGATAACACGTGTAGTTCAGCCAAAATCCACCAATATTATGAAATCATGGACGATGGCCAACAAACACAACTTCAACACAAATAAAAGGATCAAAATCAAAATAAAA